>NC_063175.1:43061958-43661958 GCF_023159225.1 Perognathus longimembris pacificus
GGTGGGCCCATCAGAGGTTCACTCTGTAACAATATATTGGGTGCTGTGGAGTTACTTGAGCAAAGTACAAGGGTTATCATTTTCTCCCTTATCAAAAGTATCATCTTCCTCAGTACATGCCCAAAGACCCTTGATACCCCATATTTATTCCCTCATCAGAAAATGTGCTGTGCTGTATTATTTTTTTCTTCCTCACATACATCAACTTTTTCTTCTTCCTTTCCCTAGCTCCTTAGATCCCCATTTTCTGCTACATTAATCTGACAAATTAATCCTTGTTGAGGTTTAATGACTAATTAATCCTCTTGGGTTCATTTTTATACAAATCTTCAGTGTTTTTGACTGTACAGGAAATCTCAGTGTTTACAAGCTACTTATTACATGCAAAGGCCTGTGGTAGGAAATATGATAGGAAATACAGAGACAATTGAGAAATGGCCTGTCATGTATAAGAAGGAAATTTGTCTCTGATGTTAGATTGCAAAAATGTTCACCTTTGCACCTGAACAAGTAGCTTGTAGGTTTTCTTTCTTTCTTTCTTTCTTCCTTTCTTTCTTTCTTTCTTTCTGTGCTTTCTACATTTGTGAAATGGTGCAAATAGTTCAAAACAAACAAAAAGCCCTACCTCTAAGATTGTTTATGCAAAGTAAATGATATGTAGAAATATCATTTAGATATGTAATATGTATTTGTAGAGCAATTATGTCATTGTAAAGGTCCAGTGCTTCTTATCTTTTAACATACTAAAATGTAGATTAGTTTTTCTTATGAAGACAGATTCTATTATTTTTTTGTTCCAACTGCATTTCTAGGCATACTTTTGTGTTAGCAGCTAATATAAGTCACTTTCCACCAACGACTCATTTTATCTTCTTAGAAAATCTATCTTAGCACTATGGGATCATTTTGTTCCTACTGCTTCAGTCTTTGATGGAAAATTCCAACTATAGTTTGTGTAGGCATGGTTTGGGGAATACCTCTGAACAATGAATGTTACTGGGGCCATCTGTCAAAATCTCTCCTCTCACCCACCTCCCAGTCATCTACTGACTTTCTTTCTCTTTATTCACTTCTTTCTCTGTCTCCCTCTCCCTCTTGCTCTCTTCCCTCCTGCCTCTGTCTTTCTAAATGAATTTTATTTCAAGAATGTTCTCTTCCACAGGCACTAATCCTAAAATTATGGTTGTTAACTAATCCATTCAAGTGTAATTTGAGGACAAATACTGGCGGCATTTTCTGTTAAATTCGATCATTCTCTACCAATGTGGCTAGGGGAAAAAATTCAATAAGAAACATGAAGAACTCTGCCCCCACGCTAAAGAAAACCTTTAAATATAACTTCCCTCCTTCCCCTCCCCCCTTCTCTCTCTGGTTCTGAGCTCTATTTTAACTACATTAGGGAAGAATGTTAAAAAGCATGCATCTTGTGGCTGGGAATATGGCCTAGTGGTAAGAGTGCTTGCCCCTATACATGAAGCCCTGATTTCGATTCCCCAGCACCACATATATAGAAAATGGCCAGAAGTGGCGCTGTGACTCAAGTGGCAGAGTGCGAGCCTTGAGCAAAGAGAAGCCAGGGACAGTGCTCAGGCCCTGAGTCCAAGGCCCAGGACTGGCAAAAAAAAAAAAAAAAAAAAAGAGCTTGCATCTTCACTAGTACTTCATAATGTCCCACCACTAACAACCAACAGGTTAAACATGCATGGAAAATCAATCTGTGCCACACAGTGCAAAACAAAAAAACAGAGAACAAAACCTTCTTATAATCAGTCATGTGCATTGTTAACACCTTTCTTTGACTATCATGAACTATTTGTGATTTTACACTTATTAAGAGGCTCACAGCCATCAGGCTTGTAATCAGAGTATTGGATGAGAATTGTGGAGAGGATATGGGAGAGGAAAACTGGTTCTCTCAAGATCCAGGAAGAAAAGAAAAAAAAAAAAAAGACACTGGGGCCCCACCATGCCTTTCAAGGGTACAAGGTCAATAACCTAAAGTGCTCCATCTAGGTTCGATCTTGTAATAATCCCATAATCTGCCCCAAGGACAAGACATTTAACACATTCAATAAGGAAAAGGGATAGCTAGGTATTCTTTTAGTTACCAGCCTGTTGTTGTTTTTAATAATTAGATGGTTGAAAATGAAGCTCCTTCTCATGTCTTGGGAAGTAAGGGGGAGATAGGGATAAGAGTGTGGGTGGCAGACACATAAGCCCCTGCATTGTGCATTTCCTTTAGGGAGGAACACTGCTTCAGATGCTTCTTTCGTGAACAAGAAAAGCTTTTCTTCAGTAGTTCCAGGGTGGACAGCTCAGGATCTGGAGCCACCCGTACAATTTGATGGTCCCACTGGGGTCCTTCATGCCACTTTCCTGTGTTTTCACAGGGTTGCTATCAATCATGCCAACCTCATAAGCTAGTGAGAAGTAAATGAGTTGGTTTAACTGTAGAGCAATTAGAATGGCATTTTGTTCCAATAGAGACACTCATAAAGTATTAACTATTTCAGTTATTAGAAAGACAAACAACAAGCATGCCTTTCAGCTTTCATGTTGAGTTTTCATCTTTGGCAGTGGTAGATCTAAAGGATAAGTAAATTTGGAAGTTGTAATCATTTAATTGTATTTGTTTTTCTGCCTTGGCATCCAAAGCAGCAAGTTTACTACGGATTTGAGATGTATGTCTATGCTTAAAATATAGCTGTTTTTTTAAAATCTATTTTTAGGCTCTAGTTATTGCCCCCTTTTCATGTACTTGTTCGCTTTTCCAGTCCTGGTGCTTGAACTGAGAGCCTAGACACTGACCTTGACCCTCTCTGTGCTCAAGGTTAGCACTCTACCTCTTGAGCCACAGTATGAATTCCAGATTTTTCTGAGTAGTTTATTGGAAATAAGAGTATCACAGACTTTCCTGCCCAGGCTGGCTTTGAACCATGATCCTCAGATCTCAGCCTCCTGAGTAGCTAGGATTACAGGTGTGAGCCACCAGCTCCTGCCTGTTTCTTGAAGTCCAAATAACAAGTACAATTTCTTTGAGATTACCAAAGAGTAATTCATTTCCCTTTTTAATACTTTTTATCAAAATATGCCATCCTATAGTTTAAATTTAAAATCTATTACTTTTAAGGAACATATCCCTGAATATTTCATCTTCTCATTTCCTATAGAATGGGGATAATTTCCCTATATAAAGTCAAGCACAACCAAAGAAAGCAAACATACTTATTGAGGTTTAAATATTTTGCTTCATTTTCATGCAAATTAATTTCTTCTAATTCTTAAACTTTCTTAGGCTAGCCCAGGTGCTGGTTCAGTTTATGGGAAGGAAATGTTCCTGGGAGAATTGCAAATATTGTAGAGGTGTGTTCTGGTCTGCCACAGGTAGTTACAAAGCTGCATTGCTCTTCTTTTTAGTCCTGCACACTTGTTGCCTGATGCCTCCCACTGCATTTCTAGGGGAGGTGTTTTGCATCTTCAGCAGTATTGTGTGTGTGTGTGTGTGTGTGTGTGTGTGTGTGTGTGTGTGTATGTACAGCCTCCAGTAGTAGGGCAGACTGATTATTTATATGTCCAGAGAAATTTCATCTCGTCTAATTCTGTATTTCAAAATGGCTCCACTCCCAAACATATTCTCATTGCTAGAAGAGTCAATACCAAAGATTAAATAGATTCCAGTAGTTTTGTACAAATGATATTATATGCATACATAATTTAAGAAGTTTGCTAGTTCTACAAAGCTTGTTAAACAATATGCCATCTTCCTTTGCAAATAACTTTCATTGAAATAAGAAAGGTTGAAGTGTATGTTGAGTACGTAGGTTCCACATCTACTACTGATCCTGTTGTGTAACAAGGTGGCCTCAGTGTCTCTACCAGTCAAATGAGGACAAAATCCCATTGCTGGAATATCCTGAATATCTGACATGTACTGTTATGAATACGATTCAAATTATTCACTTTTCATTATAGAATTATGATCACAGGATGAAGATGCAATAATTTACTTATCAGATGAGTACTGCTAATATCAAGAGGTAATGATTTTTGAATAATTTAGATGATTCTTTGTTATTTTCTACTTCATCCCTTAATGACCATGCTTCAATTGCTTTTACATTCATTTTTCAATTTTAAGGACTGGTTTGATGGACGATGAGGATGTTAGTCATTTTCCCCTTTCTTCCTCACTACATGTAGCTCTTGTACACACACACACACACACACACACACACACACACACACACACTCACTCATCACCCAACCTCCTGTGAATACAGATTACCATACTCTCTTTTGCTGTCCTTTGATCTGTGTATACTACTATCTGTGAGATTTTTTAATTTTGTCCCCCTGCTGTTTCTGCTAGTATGGTATTTTAATACCCAAGAGCTTCTTTTGCTCTTCAAAGATTCCCTTTTATAGCAGTGTATTGTTATTTAAAGGATACAATTTTTTTCTCTTATCTTCTTGGAAAGATATTTACCTTTTTCCCCCCTTAACTTTTCTTCTCTGTCTCAAATCCACCTGCTTTCTTTCTTCTCTCCTTTAAAATTGAATTCTAATTTCTCTTGTTTGAATGTAAGAACATCTTAGCCTGCTAATCTTTGAGTTTGGTGGAACATTGCCTAGAGTCATATTTATTGTGAGGGCATATTGGCATCTGCTTTGGGTTGGCCATTATGTCCTTCTACAATATTTTCAGTTTCACTGTGATTGTTTTGCCTGAGAGAAGTAGACATTATAAGTCCAATTGCTTCTCCAGGGAGAACTCGTATTTTTATTTTTTCCATTCAGTATTCCTTGGTCCACTTTGATTTTCGTACAGCTTAGTAGAAAAGTCCATGCACCACGTGTCAAGAAACAGGAAAATTGGCCAGATTCGGCTGTCTATCATCTTTGAGGAAGGAGAGCAAGTGATTTATCTTCATAACAGGTTGGACCTCTGCAAAGTATGAGGAGTGAACTAAATTGGACATTTCAGAGCTGAGTTAGGTTGTCAGTATGAGACTTCCTAAGCAGTTTTCTACCCAGGGCCAATAGGAAATAGCCTGACTCTCTGACTGCCTCTTCTTCTCCAGCCCATGTAGGCCTCTTTTATCTCTTTCCCCCCGAATTTCTAAGCTTTTATTGTTTGTGTGCTCCTTTTAGAAGATCCACATTCCCTATGCATTTGTTCCCCCACATTACCTGACCATGAAGATCTCCATTTTTATTTTTTGTCTTTGAAATCCAGTGCTTAGGTGTGAAAATATGGTCCTGAGCTTTGAAACTTGAAACATGGAAGTCCCACATGGCTACTTGCTGACGTGTTTTCTTCCACCTGGGAGCACAGAAACAATCCCTTTGATAGCGGCACATGCGGCTTCTTCCTTGGTTCTGGAATTAGTCTATGTATGGTGCTGAGGAGTCTGGGCAATCCACTTAAATTAATAAAGAAATATGGTCACAGATAGGAGGCCCATGCTGAAGGGTTCGAAAAGCTTATAAGGGCTCCAACTGGGTGGAAACGATTCTTAACTTTTTTTAAAACCATAGAATACCTCAGCAGGCAGATGCTTACAGATTAATAATCACTTTACAGCACTGTTGGAGATCAGTTATCCATCATCGCAATATGGACTCTGTTGCCAGAGAGAATTTTAGGAGGTTTAAATGCAGAATGCGCTGCAAAACACAGCACTAAAAGAGTTATTTCTTTCATCCTATGAAGTGTATTTTAGTCTAGCAGATAAATTGCATCATTAGACATTTTTATACACTGTCTGGCTGTGTACTGGCACCAATGGCATTTGCCCATTCCCTACCCCTTTTACAAAATAGGAGAGAACAAATGGTAAGCTTGTTGGGTAGAAGAAGACCTGGGGAACAGTAAAATATATCTAGCAGAATCTCTTCCCACTCTGATATTTGTATCCGAAAAGAGAAAAGAATGGGTTTCCATACTTCTTCCAACTAGCAAAAAGTAAAAGAATGCTCCAGAAATTAGGGAAATTGTTGAATAAATTATAAATATTTGATTTGTTACTTTATATTGGAATAAAATTTCAGAAAATTCAAAGGGATAGCAAAGGCAGATGATATAGCTTAAATTAAAAGAAATGGAATATGACTAAATATACTGCACTTTCTAATCACTTTCTAATCACGAGAATAATCTAAATAATCTAAATGTGGTATATAGTGTATACAATTAATGAAAATAGGACTGGTAATTTTTATTTGATAGTAACCATTGTTTATAATACACATGTAGTATCAAATGTGCAAAAGGAAGAAAAAATATGGTAATATCCATCCTCTTCTTGCTAATATTTATTGTATCCTCATATTTTACACAATGAAGATGAAGTTAGGTCAGTGATTCTCAAACATTATCAAGCTGGAAGAAATGATAAGTGTCATACCCAGGCTTTTTGATTCAGAGGCCTTGTCAGAATTTGGAATTGAATCTGTGTTTGGGTTCTGCTCCTAGTTTCTAAGATGTTCAAGTTCACGCCAGTGCTAAAGTCTCTCTGGCAGGCCACTTTGAGCAGCAGGGGTAGAGTTCAGCAATGGATCCTTGGCACTTGTATCCCCCTTATCTCCTCTACGTGGCCTTGGGAAATGATAAACAGTGGATCTCAAATAAAGTTATATTGCTTGCTATGGAAGATTGTGTGATAGCAAAGAAATAAACAATTAGTGGAGATATTTGTTTACATACCTTTTGAACATAGGTAATGGAGTTATATCACTGTGAAAACTAGAAAGACTGCTTATAGCCCTGGAACAACCCTCTCCCTCACTCATTTTCTTCCAGCAAGTTGTTTTCCTCATCATAAAGATAGAAGAATATAAGCCACAAATTTTGGAGACTTATGTCTGTTAATTATTGACTAAGAGAATGCTTTCCGGGAAATGGTGGGTTTCAGCTTTAATAAATAATGGGGTTGGTCTGCCCAATGACAGACGTGTGTAGTTCTCATTAAATTCAGTGGCAGTTACACAAATGAATCAAAGTAAAATGGTGTCTTTTACAGAATGTTCTGATTTAGTAAATTATTCACTATCTCTCAAACAGTAGAGACATATGCTATTGTTCTGTGGGGGCCAAGACAGATTCTGTAAAGGCAGGATGTAGCTGCAAATTTTAGACTTACAATATGCAGCTGAGAAAAGCGATTAAACAAAAAGGAGTTTTAATTGTTTTACAAGATCTTTCCAGATATTCTATGACAGACTGTGAGGGTTGGTGGATAACTGGAGATATATATACACACATATATATATATGTATATGTAAATGTATATATACATATATACTTATTTCTGGTTTATCTAGACATTAGATTGCTTCAGCAGTGTTTACCACACTGTGACAATAATGAACATCACAATAAATGACTAAAATGCTCAAAGAGAATCCCATTATTGTAAAAGGCAGGCAGACCTATGAAAGCTTTAACGTGCTGACAATTCCCAGTGAGTTAGGGACTGTTAAACTGAACTCTAGTCTTTGTTTAATCATTCAGATGCTCAGTCCCTGGATGGGCTTTCATTAACATACCTAGAAAATACCATGGGCCCACTCTTCCTCGCTGGGACTCTGTGATGAACAATAATGGAAAACGTGTTGAAATAATAGAAAGCATTAAATTAATTAGTCAAATAAATTTTGGAGGAAGCATTTGAGCACTCACTGTAAAAGCTCTTAGACAATTGCATAAACCTACCTTCTGATTGCAAGCTATTCAGAGAATGAATGTCCCTTAGAATGTTGACTCATTCAAACACAGATTTGATCACTAAAGAAGGAAGCAAAGGCTTCATTGGATGTGCATCTGAGCAGTTGTCTCCTTCCCAAACAAATGTTTCCTTAATTCTTAATTAGCAATTAAAGTCTGGGAACAGAAAGAATTCTTTTAAACACTAAATAGATGATGGTGCTGTGTGTCTATTTTTGGTTAGTTTGGATGCACTGAAAATTCAGCCAAGTATTCATGCATGGAAGGTGGCATGCTACCACCTGAGCTCCAGAACTTTCCTTGGAATTTTGTTTGTGAGATTGTGAGATAGGATCTTATTTTCTTTTCTTTTTAATACTGGTCATGGTCTGGATGCTGTCACTGAGTCTTTTTGCTTATGGCTATTACTCGTGAACACAGCTCCACTTCCCCGTTTTTAGTGGTTAATTGGAAAAAGAGTCATGGGACTTTAAAGTTTGGGCCGTGATCCTCAGATCTCTTCCACTTGAGACAGGCTCTTGATAACTTTGCCTAGTTTGGCTGACCTAAAAATCCCGGTCCTCCTCCCTTGATATGCTCCATCATCTCCTCCAGGCAGGAAGAGAAAATTCATGAACCAGAAAAGAATGGTTTTATTAGAAATGGTGTGATAGATAACAAAGAAACAAATAATCAGTAAATATTTGGTTCTGGAATTAGGCCATTTCTGTTCTTGACAAGGAGTCTTGACAATAGGCTTAAATTACTTTTGATCTAGTGGCATATTAGATAGGCCATGCCATCATTGTTTTCTGTAGAATGAGTCCTCACTTCCAAATATTCTTCTGTACTCAAATATATATATGTATATATATATTCCAATATACTTTAATTATATTTTGCTTACTAGCAAAAATTTTAACTGCAAATTACTGATTAAACACAACTCAGTCTTTTTCCAGTATCAACCTTAGCCCCTAATGGAGCAATGGTACTTGAAGGAAAAGTGGCAACAGTCACTGTGGGTAATTTTTTCTTCTCTAGTATTTTAGTATTCAGATCCTTTGGGAATGGGTGTGGTGGCACATGCCTGGAATCCCAGCCTCTTAGGAGGCAGAGATCAGGAGTCAGAAACTTATTAAGATACCCACCTCAACAAAGGAGCTGGAGGTGGTAGCACATAATTATAACCCAAGTTTACACAGGTGGCATAGGTTAGAGGATCTCTGTCTGAGGCTAGCTCAGACAAAAAGCCTATCCAAAAAAAAAAAAAAAAGAATTAATGTACAAAGGGCTAGAGACACAGCTCAGGTGTTAGATCGCCTGACTAGCTAGCAGGACCTGGGTTTATACCCTAGTGTCACTCCCCAGAAATATAAATATGATTTTGTATTCTGCTTAGAATATGATTTGATGTCAGAATGCAAGATGAGGATATAGGAATAAATATGAGGGTAAGAAGGAGAGAAAGTGTGTAAATGAAAATATGTTTGACTGCTGCTTTGCCATTTCCCTATAAGTATTCATGTGAAATGGCCTTGCATTGGCATCCGTTGGGAACCCTATAAACGTATTCTGAAATGCTGTAAAAAGTCTTACCTGTAGACAGCGTGACTTGATTATTTAAATGCAGAGTTTCCACACACAGTAAAACCACCCGCCACTTCTTACTGTTTCTAGGCAGGGGGGCATCTCAGATCTGTTTCATTGAAACAGGAAATTCCAGATCAAAGAAGTTTGTTGTGTTCTCTGCATGCCTCAGATCTGAAAAAAAAAATAGTTATCCACCATGAATTGATATCAGGTATTTAGCTCACTATAGAGGAATTTTGGAGAAGAAATTTGAAACATCACTTCAGTAAGCTATATATTTCCTCCTCTTCTGTCCTTTTTCTTCCTCATTATATATTTTGTTGTACTGATTAAAGTTCCAAGGTAGGCACCTTGATTTTCTGGTCTCTATTAACCCTCTAATTTAGTGTTTATCAAATGTCAATTTAACATGAATTCTCTAGGGGAATTAGGATTCTGAGACAGAATGGAATAGGAAGAGGCCCTACATTCAGAAATCTACAGACCATACAGGGGTATGAATTTTAGATTCATTGCAAGTTTTGGCTGGTATAGGTAGCTCAAAAAGATGTGAATTGAAAGATTCATATTCTGTCCTGCTGTCATTTTCTACAATTATTCATTCATGTGATAATCCTTCAGTTTAATGCCAAGTGAGGCTATGATAGTAAGTATGGAAGACTGAGTGGTTGCCGAAGGCCAAATAAAACTCAACATGTGAAGGGAAATAGAAATAAATTGACATTAGAAAAGAATTGACATTAGAAAAATTGCACTTGAAAGACTGATTCTTAACCATTTCCTAACTTGGAGGAGGGGACCAAAAATTCCTGGGCTTGATCTACTCACAGCTTTGGGTGACATTTGATTTTGTAGCTATTTTATCCCCAGTGGGTACTGCTGTTACTGAGTCTCCCATGCATGCTGCTTCAATGTAAATGAACGTTACCCCAGCTCTTCCAGGTACACATAGAGCACCTCTGTCGCACTGTTCCACAGAACTCACTGTAGAAGCTTTTTCTTGGTTACTGAGTCAAATACATGACATTCTTTTTTATCATAAGGAAACTTCTTCTGAACTCATTCTTTCACGTTTTAGGCGTTACTTCTTTAGCTAAAGTGCAACAGGAATACTTCCCTTGGTGTAAACAGGTATTGTGAGCACCATGAACATTTTCATGCACTATTCCCCCTTTATAAGTTTTCTGTAAATACAATTAGAGTAGCTATAAATCAAAATGATGCCAGTCCTTGTACAGTTTTTTGTAAGTTCCCAAGAGTGCTGTAGGGCTCTTTAATTGCTTACTAATGTAAAAATATCATTGTTAGTAAAGCATAAATCATGGCAATTTTGCCTCACTAGAGGCTAAAAGCAGCACAAGATGTGGTAATTAAGACATACTAATAGACCTGGCAATTTCTATAATAGGAGCTTTTAACAAGGTAGAAAAAAAAAAAGAATGTCATCTCTCATGCTACAGTGAAACAACAAAGAAAATACAAAATTTTCTTCCTGCAAATGAGATCACCTGCTCACAAAACAATAGCCAGACAGCAGGTAGGAGGATGTTAGTTCTTTCACATTGCTTTTGTGTATTCCCAGTCACATGGAAGCTTATGAATACATCTTTAGGTTAGAAATCAGCTTCATAAATTATAAGGGCTAAAAGAGTCTTTAGATAGCAAGTGGTTTCTTTTGTTTTCATGAGCAGGCAAGGGAGACTTAAGCATACAAATAGTTGATCTTAGCTACTTGGGAACAGAGCTGAGACTGCAAACACAACTGCTTCTTGGCAGAGGATTCTTTCTGATTAGACAGACTTGTCTTTCCTAAGGGACTGTAACCACTCTTTAGAATATCTAGGTCCTCCTCTTTATTGCTATGGCCCTTCTCCCTTTGATTTGGTATTGGGCAGATCTGATTTTAAGAATTTTTTGGAGTGGATCATCATTGGTAATTGGGTTGCATAACAGGAAGTGATATGATTTGGAGAAGTCATAGTAGTCCTTACTATTGAAGCCCTGCGACTAGTTTGAAGGATTAGAAAAATGACTAATGCCCAGATCATCACCAAAGCTTCCTCATGATTTCTAAAGTGAATACAGAAGTTATAATGAAATGAGTTGTAACTTCCCAACCTGACATTGAAGAGCTATACAACAACATGATCCATTTCCCCTTGACAGGTATTTAAGTCCAATTACTATTAATTAGAATTGTATACACAGAGGGAGGCAACTTCACTTCCACGTAATACCAGTCCACCCTTACATGGTGCTTTTCATCAGAGCTCCTAGGATATTTTTGAACTATGAATATTCATTTCCTATTTTATAATTTATTCCAATTTGGGGGGAAATCCTACTTCCATTGATCCTTTGGGCTGGAGTCCCTGCTATACATTACCTGACCTGTTCTTTGTCAGGTAATAAGGTTAGAAGATGATTCAGACATATTTTATCTTCTCTGGTGGGCTTTACAGTCTAATGGAGGAAAAAAGTCAGGAGTCAGACATGCAAAGAAATACATATATGATTTAAAACTTGGTTCCAAGCTACAGAAGTTAAGTCAAGTAATGAGAGAAAACTGGCTTAAATATTTTATGGAAGGGCCCAAGGGTAACAGGTTAGCTAGTGAGAGGCTACTTCAGATAAATTAATGAGCCTGGAAGAGAATAGGGGTGCCTACTTTGGGAATTGGAAGAGGCCAGTGAGGCTGGACGGTGGCCATAAGAGGCATAACATAGGTAAATAGTGGGCCTAGGGCAGAGCAGCAAGGAAACAAGATGTAGTTTAGCTAAAATAGGAAGCTAGTGGTGGAAAGGATTTTAAGCCAAGGAATCATAACCATCATTTTAATTTCAAATGGGTTTCTTCTTTGTACTAGTGGCTCCAGGAATCTGTGTGTGATTGAGCGCACCACATACACTCATGTTTCAATATCTATTTCATGGACTTAAAGCATAGGGTAGTAAGGTAAGATGTACTTGTTGGGGGAAATAGTGAAAGGATGGGCCAAGCTCTCAGTGTTATTTGTTCAGATTCCTGTACATCTCCCGTTACTTCAAAATAAAAGTAATTGGGGGGCCTGGGCACCAGTGGTTCATGCCTGTAATCCTAGCTACTCAAGAGGTTGAGATCTGAGGAACGCAGTTCAGAGCCAGCCCAAACAGGAAAGTCCGTGAGACTCTTATCTCCAATTAACCACCCAAAAATAAAAATAATTGGGGAAAAAAGTTCCTATTGTTTACAAAGAGTAAATAAATTTCAGTGCTATTATTTGATTTTATAAATTTTAAAAAATTAATTATTTTCTAACTAATCAAATTTTCTATTAATGTGCTACATACTCATTCACTGTATGTAGTGACTATCTTTAAAAGATCAGTACTTGTCTTTAATTCTTTACAATCAAATTAAAATAACATCATTAATGCTAGAATTAGCCATTCCTTTATGTCTTCTGATACTTGTTAAGCATTTTAATTCTAAATGTAATTTAAACCCACAAAATATTAATTTCCACTGACATAGAATGACTCATGTATCTACCCTGTATTTCCTCATTCCACCTGACATTTCCTAGCTTCTTCCTGCTTAATGAGTTGTCTTCAGAATTTTAAGTTCTAAATTTAGAAGTAACTTTAATGTAGGCTTGCTAGTAACAATTCTGTTTCCCTTTTATGATAATTTGTACATTATGCTTTCACTTTGATACGACTTTTTTCTGTGTAAAGAATACTAGAATTGAAAGAGTCTGTTTCTATCTTTTTTTATTTTAAGAAAAAGGCTGTGTATTTCAGCTTCCAGAACATGCTTCTTTGTGGTTTTTTCTTTTTAAAATATGTTTTCCTTGGTTTATCTTTCAGTTTGATTATGATGCAATATTTGTGGGGAGTACCTGTATATGTATATGTGTAGTGACATCTATCTTGGTGAGAGTTCAGTGAGAGTCGAGTTTTTGTATTTTAATCTGGGAGGGATTTTATTGATAAAATATAAAAGTCCTTCACCATTATGCATTGGGTTTGCTATGTTTTCTCTTTTCTAATAGTATTTCAATTTTCTGATCATTGGGTATTTATAACATGTACAACTATTTTATGAAATTTTCTATATTTTTCACTTTTAAAAGAAATGACTTTTCGGGGCTGGGGATATGGCCTAGTGGCAAGAGTGCTTGCCTCGTATACATGAGGCTCTGGGTTCAATTCCCCAGCACCACATATACAGAAAATGGCCAGAAGTGGCGCTGTGGCTCAAGTGGCAGAGTGCTAGCCTTGAGCAAAAATAAGCCAGGGACAGTGCTCAGGCCCTGAGGCCAAGCCCCAGGACTGGCCAAAAAAAAAAAAAAAAAAAAGAAAAGAAATGACTTTTCTACTCACTTTCTCCACTTTACCAATCCTACTTTATTCAGTGTCTGATAACTCACCTATTATAATCTTAATGTCAGTGTCTCTCTTGCAGGCTCCTGTATTGTGTTTTTTTAGTAATGAATGGAACCTGATGAAATCCAGTTGTGTTTCTGTCTTCTTCAAATTCCCTTCTATTTTCTTAGTAATTATAGTTCTGAGTAACTCCTTGTTTTCTGAGAAAGATTCTTGGCTCATTGACTATTTATTTGTAATGTCATTTTTTAAATTTGTATGGATAATAATTGTCCTACATAGTAGATTGTAATTGGATGTCAAATATTACTTATAAGATTTAAGAGTCTTGACAGTCTATCATGCTGACAAGTTTTGTCTTCATCCCCTGCTAAAATTATGGAGTGGGAACCGATCAGCTTACCTCAGTGAAGGACTAAGCTGAATGAAGACTAACCACTTACTTTGCTCCTGGGATATAATATTCACCATAAGGATGCAGTGATCTTTGGCTTCACGTGCTGGTGCTAGCAGCAGCAAATCTCCAACAGCAAAGGACTGTCAGGAAGCTCCATTTTGCTTCTCAGGTACTTTCTGAAAACCTTCTTTATTCATCCCAGTATAACTTCAGAATCTAGTAAAAGTCTTATGCAGGAAACTGGTAGCCATTTGGTTCTCATTCCATCTTTTCAATGGAATCTAGACTATTTAAGCCTCAACAAATAACCAAAACAACCACAAAACTACTAATCTTTCTGCCTTTGTACTGTAGGCCTCTGCCCATGTAAGGCTTACATTCTCAACGTTTTTTGTTTTATCTGTGAAATGTACCCCAGGAAAAACTTTCAAAATTTAGCTCACCTTCATGAAGTTCTTCCCTCGAAACTTGACCCTTTGGTTCTCATTGCCTCAGCAAATATCTGATGCCTTGAATCACTTTTTGTTGTAGCATTTTCTTGGCAGGAACGGTGCTTTATCATAAACTACTCTATCTTTCCCTAAAAAGTGGAAATCTCAAAACAATGCTTCTTATACAATAAATCATTCCAAGGTGTTTTGCCCTTAAATTGAGTGGGCTTGGGAGCTTATAAAGGCATTGAATGCTGACTACACTGATCAGCAATCTGGAGTTGTGTGATGCATTATTTCAAAATAGCATTATTAGTAGCTGAGATTAGTGAGTTCAGCATCAGACAAATCCAACTCTGGCTGTGACAGGTCAATGTACTAGCTCTTTATTTATGCAATGTTAGCCAAAGTACTAGCTCTTTAGATCTCATTATTACCAGTTATAAAGTATGGAGATCGCTGCACACACACACACATACACACACACACACACATTATAAAATCTGTAGATTCCTACACACACACACACACACACACACACACGTTATAAAATCTGGAGATACCTGCACACACACACACACACACACACACACACACACACACACAACCTCAGCATGGTAGTTACATGGTATATACTAATAATCCAATAAAGGATAGTAGCATATTACTCATCTTGATTTGAACCCAGACTTGGATTTTGTTTTACCAGTCACCTTAGGGTCTATTGTTAACCCCTACCCATTTAATTTCAGAAATATGGGCAATATAAGTAGATGCCAAATATGATTCTTTATGTAGCTTAAAACGTTCATATTTTTGTGTTGCACTTAGAAATAAAGTGTCAAAATAAAGAACGAAACAAAAACTAAAATCTATTTGTTCATAACTCCTATCATCAAAATAGTGCAAAAATATGCAGTGCATGTCCCCATATGTTTTTCTAAGCAATGCAGCTAGTGTAGGATTCAATAATCACTGTGAATACAACAATCAAACATAAACAACAACAAAAAATTAAAATCAGACAAGTCATTGAGACTAAAATGTAAAAATTTTAGGCCTCCTTTTTTGTTGTGTTTTTAGAGAAGAGAGTGGTGGTTAAGATGACATATTGGGTTGTGGCTGATGAACTAAAATCTAGGCAGTTGCACATGTATAGTTCACAGGTTTGGAGCCTGTAGCTTTGGGTTTCAGAAGCAATTCGGGTGGTATTTGCACTTCATTTCTGGCCCCATAGATCTGATTTGATGACATCTGTTAAAGAGACAGTGGAGGAAAGATATGCATATGAAATCTCAGTGAATACCGTCTGCATTTCAATGAGCCAAGGCTGCTGTTACCTTGCCATTTATTTTGTGGCCTGTGGGGCTTTGACAGGCAATACCCAATCTGTTTCTCATCAGGTTTAATCTCAATATTTACTTTTACACGTCTTACTTTACAAACCTTTTAAAAAATAGAAAACTGTGCTTGTCCATGCTATACAGAATTGACACACTCAAAAAAAAAAAAAGGAAGAGATTGGGATATAACATATCAAGTATCTCAAGGAGAGAAGAGCCACTTCCCATATGATGAGAAGACATGATCAAGACGAACAATATAAAAATACACCTAGGACTGAATCGCTACTTAACCTAAGCTATGCACGCTCAGTTTTGACATGTTTTCCTTCTTCAAGTGGTTTGCAATTGTTAACACATAAACTGGAGATTCCCTTTTCTGTTTTTGTGCTATTTGTCTCCTGATTTTTAAATTTTAGGACGAATCCCAAGAAAATTGCTGTTCTTACTAGCTGTTGATTACCTAATCACTAAGATCATTAAGGAAGACATTCCCCTGAATGAAAATCTTGGTCTCATATGTAGTGGATCTTGATCTCGAGCCTCCCTAATCAAGTGGTTGTCCAGGTACAGTAGCAGCACGTGCAACTCATTAGACATGCGGAATCACAAACCGCCAACATTTACTGGAGCAGAATCTGCATCTTAATGAGATCCTTAGTTGTTAAATATGAACCATAAAGACAGCAAAGCAACCCAGTGTGGACCGGAGGTTGACCTTGTTTTCCTTTTTCCCTGAAAAGGGACAGAGAATAAATATTGCAGATTTTATTGGCTGTAGAGTTTGTGTAACAGTTACCAAACTCTGCTGCTCCATTGTAAAAGGGAATATAGAAAATGGGTAAGACAATGACTATGGCCATGCCCTCGTAGAACTTTATTCATAGACATTGAAATTTGAAGTCCATGTGATTTTTTCACATATTACAAAATTTCTAGTGACTTTTTTCTTGATCATTAAAAATGTAAAAATAATAATAATTCCTAATTTACAGACCATATGGGACAAGAGGTGTTGGGTTGGTCTTGTGTGTTGACCTTTGACCTCCATGACAAGATTTTATTTACTTTCATAGAGATGGCATCTACTCTGACTACAATAACAAAAAAGAAAAAAAATCCCATAGACTGGTTGTTTAAGCAACCAGTCAATCTATCTTGCACATATATAGAAGCTGAGAGGTTCCACACACAAATATGCCAGCATAGTGGTATGTTAATTCTGATTTGTGGTCTTTTTCTGGCTTATGATAGGCTGTCTTTTTGTATACTAAAGCAACAGACATGGACTTCTGGTGTTTCTTTCTTGTTGTACTGAGGGTAACAGACTTACATAATCAGGGTTATAATGTGGCCTCATTTAAAATAAGCTACTCAAGAGGCCGAGATCTGAAGATCATGGTTTGAAGCCAGCCCAAGGCGGAAGGCGCATGAGACTCTTATCTCCATAAAACTACTCAGAGGAAGCCAGGAGTGACACTGTGACTCAAGTGGTAGGGTGTTAGTCCTGAGCACAGAGAAGTTGAAGGACAGCACCCAGGCCCCTAGTTCAAGCCCAGGACCAGTAAATGTAAATAAATAAATAAATAAGTAAGTAAAATATTATAAATTACATAAAGGCCCCCTCTGCAAATATAAACCCATTGTGGCTTGAAGGCTTTAATGTGTATATTTGGGAAAACAGTGCACTCATTTCCATAGCATTGTTTGGCATAATTTTCTGCCTCTGACATCTAGGAATGTGTGTGAGTTCCACCATGAGTGTGTGCACCTCCCACAATCTTCTCCATCTATCTTTGATGCCTCATTGTCCTTGTTAAGTCTGTCTCAACTGTGATGCTTAAACCTGACCTTTTAAATTTATGATAGCATATTCTGATCCTTCAGTTAAATTGCAAGCTCTCTGAGCATACACAGTGCTGATCAAGGATTGAGAGGGTCAAATAAGAAGCTTGATTTGCTGGGCTGAGTTTAGCAGTTAATGGTTGCCAACTAGAAATGACACAGACTGACCTTTCCAACTCTTGACTTGGATACTTTATATGATTTCAGGCTCTCTAAGAATTCTTTGGGATTATTTTCTTCATTTCTTAATTAGGGATAGAAGTCAGTCTAAAGATATGTACATCTCCTTTGAAGGGATTAAAAGGCATTCATTAAGCCAGACACTGTGGCTCAAGCCTATAATCCTAGCTACTTAGGAGGCTGAGATCTGAGGATCACTGTTGGAAGCCAGCCAAGGCACTAAAGTCTATGTGTCTCTTATCTCAAATTAATCGCAGAAAAAGACAGAAGTGTCACTGTGGCTCAAGTTTTTGCCTTAAGCAAAAGGATCCCAGGGACAACACCTAGGCCTAGAGTTCAAGCTCCAGAAGCAGAAAAAAAATAGTGATTCATTTGGACCCATTTGAAGAACCAGTTCTCTGTAGTATCTAACTCTTAGATTTCCTTAGTCCCTAGAATAGCCCTTGCTTTTACTGTTGCATTCACTTTTCTCATCTTGTAGAAACAGCAATTCTATTCCTCATCTTTAGATGGGAGAGTCTCTTGTGTCCCTCCCTACACTTCTCCTGTCAGACGCCTACAAGGTAAACATCATTAACAGGAGATCCATGTTGAACAAAGACCTCCTATTGTGTTTTATTTACCATTAATGCACTAACATTGTCTGCAGTCTATCTTAGATATGAGGTCACAGTGAGCAGGTTCCCTAGATGGCCATTCTGTTTTGTTTCCTGATGCATATTGTCTAGTCTTTTCCCCAGTCCCTTTTAAATGGCTCCTGTACAGTGTTTCCCAGACTTGCTTGGAGAATGTATGTATTAGGGATTCATGGTGCCCATAGACAGAGACTTGGGTAAAACTCCTGTAAGTCATTCACAATGGCTACCAATACCATAGTCACAATTGAAATCTGAAGGGAGTCAATGATGTGTGGATACATTCATATATTATGAAATCTGCTTTACTAAAATGGGATCGAAATTGGTATATTAACACTCTTTACTGCTTCTGTTCTTTTATACCTCAATATTTGTGGCTTGGGGTAGAGGCCCTGTTTCCTTTATGACCTTGGACACATGGGCCATTCTAGAAATAGGGCTGTTAGATTTCCTATAGATTTCCTATTCATACTAAGGTGAAATGCAGGTGAAAGGTCATGCTTGTTTTTGCTGTATTGCAAATACTCACCGCCGAGTGGGCTGTACCCTGCATTTCCTCCTGGAGGTGATCTCTTGTCAACTGCCTGCAAACAATGCAACATCAAGTCAGTGGTGCAAGATGAATGCAAAGAATTCATGAATGGTAAATGAAGACTGAACAGCAATTCTTTGAGCAAGAACCATTTATTAGCATCCAGAAAGTGTTCTCTTAGGGAAGAATTCACCTCTTGATTTTTTTTTCCCCATTCCATTTGGATTTATCATGTGCAAAAGCCAGCAGGCCTGTAAGATTTAATTTGGAATAAATAAGACAGAAACAATAGAGGCATTGTAATACTTGTTGCAGGCAGTGCCAAACAAGCTTCCTTTATTCTGCAATTATTTTCTTACTAATACACAAATCTCCAGAGCCCCTGGATCACTGTTGGATATTTCTTTCTCTCCCTTGTCTTTTCATAAAAACATTTTGGATGAATAGCATTTTCCTCTTAAAATTAATCTATGTCATTTAAAATTGGTATAAATTAACTCAAATAATATTCTTGTTATGTTAAAGCTCATGAAGGTTATTTTAAAACATTTGTTTCAGTAGGAGACGATGTTTTATGTTTGTAATCCAGTTGAAAGGAGAAAAGATAATAACATTTCTAAGTCATGTGCTCTTGAATCTTGGTCAAGTGACTTAGCCTTTTTGATTTTCAATTTCCTTAGCTAAAAGTGGGGAATCAAATATTTATTTCCCCAGGGACATGAAAGCTTTAAACAACTTTCACAAAACACAAGATAAAGTCACTGATAGAGGCCCATGTTTGATGTCCTACCATTTGTGATGGCTGCTACAGTTTTAAACAATTAAAAGCTATGATTGTTAATATTATAGTAATAGCCATCACTTCTAATAATGTGAAAGGATATTTTCCTAAATAACAGTGTAACATCAGGCAGAAGGAAAAAAGTCATTTTGTAGTGAAAGCACCTTTATTGAAAATCCTTGCACGTTGGTAATTTTGTATTAGACATTTTGTCCATCAGTTCCTGTTCAGTCAAGTGAATGGCTTTTGCACATTGTTGCTGAAATGATCAGCAGTATCTTTCTCATTCTTAAAGATTCTCTGCACCCTTTTATTAAAGATAGATCAGGGTAGTTGCAGAGAACTGGAGTATAGTAAATCAGCCAATGAATGGTATGCCAGTATCAATTTACTGCACTCTCCTAAATACCAAATATAATCACGTTCTCTGAAGTGGTTTTTACCATGAACCCCTAAGCACACCTTATATGCATGCCAAATGCCTTTATGGACTGCCTATAAGCAGAAGTTTAGGCCACAAAAGAAGTGGGGGGAGAGGGAGAGAGAGGAGTCAGGATGTTTCTCAAAATGAATTTCAGTCTTCTGAAATTTTACTCAGGAAAGGAGAGCAGATGGATTCAGCCTTATGTGTATCTGTGTACCTGGTTATTTCTGTAGACTTTTAACTGGCAAGGAAACTGAATCATAGCTAGCATGCTAAAAAAAGCTACTTGAGATTAGAGGAGTCAGCATTTAAAGCCGTATCTGTTTTCTCTGATGTCTATGTTTCTTCTCCATGTAATAACTGCTAGCAAAGTTGCTCAGTGAATATTTCTCCCATTTTCTCCTGGAGAAAATCATGTGATCAGATTGAGGTGTTTGCTTCTTTGGCCTGCTTTACATGAAGGTTTACATTGTCTTTGTATAGTCTGTGTTATCATGATTGTATGAATGGAACAATTAAAAGTTAGATCTACATACTATGTCCTCAAGACTTATAGTTGTCAGGAAAAGAAGAAACTTAAAAATTGTCAGAACATCTCATTCTTCAGAGTACAGGTTAGCAGATAAACAGGAATTTGCAATATGAGTCATTCTCAGATCCTGACCTATAGCTCTGCAGTTAGTTGTATATTTAGAAGTCATTGAGACTTAATAATTGAATTTTTATACTTGCAATGTGTAAAAATTTGTTTTTCACATATTTCAATGGGTTACTTAGTTCTAAGCATTTAGGCTTTGACAAGTTATAATTATAGATATTCTGATTACAAAGAGAAATATCAGTATAAGCACCGAGAAAATGTTCCATTCACCTCTGTGAAAACAGGAGCATTGATGATATCTCAAAAATGGTAAATCCTAGCCAGGTGCTGGTGATTCATGCCTACAATGCTAGCTACTCAGGAGGCTGAAATTTGAGGATTGTGTTTTGAGCCAACCTAGGTAAGTGTCTCATGTGACATTTATCTACACCTGGAAGTTGTACCATGGCTCAAGAAGTGGAGTGCCGATCATGAATGAAAAAACCCAGCAAGGGGGTAAGGCTCTGAGTTCAAGCCTCCGTACTGGTGTACATGTACCCACATATCCACACATACCCCCTACATCCTTCCCCCATACACTAAATTTTGGTTTCCCTACTGTCTGTGTTTAGTGCTAACTCATACACTCATAGATCCTAAAATTTGATTTATTACAGACATTATTTGTAAATGACTTGAATTTCCACACATGGTTGGGTAGGTTTCTTTTTAAGACTTTTTATTGTTTTAGGTAAAATGATGAGCTATACCAGGCCACTGCATAAGAGCTGATGGTTCCATTCACTGAGCCACAGTAAATGACATTTGTTTCACACCTGCAGAGAGCAGAATTACAAATAGCCATTCACTGTTGCTTCACATTTGGAAGCTTGACAAATACTTGCTTTACTGCTCTGCCACATGTGCAGTCTGTCTTTCTGCCTACCTAGCACAAGTCACTAACCTACATAATTCTTGCAGGATTTTTTAAAAAGCCTAAGGCAATAGTTCATACTGTATATATTTAGCATTCAGAACCTCATGTGAATGTGTGTTTGGTGACAGATTGGGAAGATTTCCAAATATTCTTTTGAAGTTCATCCACTTTACTTTGTGCTAGCCTACTACTGTTTGCCTTTGTTGTATGTTTGACATTTAAAATTTTGATTCAGTAATAGAGACTGCTGTATTTACACTGCTTCATTTCCTGTTGCATTTCACAAAGTGGAACAACCGAATCCATTGTCTCACATTCTCTTACTTCTTTTAGTTTTGTTTTGGATATAAAACTTAATTTCTGCTTTCAAAAGTCACTTTGAGGGCTGGGAATATGGCCTAGTGGTAAAGTGCTTGTCTCGTATACATGAAGCCCTAGGTTGGATTGCTCAGCACCACATATATAGAAAAAGTTGGAAGTGGTGCTGTGGCTCAAGTAGTAGAGTGCTAGCCTTGAGCAAAAAGAAGCCAGGGACAGTACTCAGGCCTTGAGTTCAAGCCCCAGGACTGGCAAAAAAACAAAACCAAAAACAAACAAAGAAACAGAATCACTTTGATTCTAAAGTAATGTACATTGCTAGTAAAATGATGAGAATAATAGAAGTTACAGGGTGAGGCCCTATATAATTAAATATTTATGACATTCATCAGTGAAAAGGTTGGCATTAATCATCTTACTGTGCTTGTTTCAGGCAAATTGGGGCTGAGCGCCACCCTTCTTACAGACTTGTCACATTGGTGATCTGAAAATGCATGACCAGGTTCTCAGAAAGAACACTAAGAAAAACTAAAAAAAAAAAACCAACCCCAAACCCTCTAATCCAATGTATAGTGTTAGTTTTAGCTGTTTAAAAACACATAGTAAGAGAAACATGAGAAGGTGTTTAGAAACCCAAACTGGAGGTCAGTTTATTTTGTGTTCCCTATAACTTCGGTGTCAAGAATTCTGTCCTTGTTTCTATCAGCAGATGGGAACTTGTACTGATGGGTCTTTCTGCTCTTGGCATTTGTGCCTACTCTATGCTGAAATCTTATGAGGGGACCTTGAGTGACTCAATTCAGCCTCTTGATTGAGAGACCCCATTTTAATCATGAGGAAACTCTTGGATCACTTGGGTTGATGTGTCATTTATGCCTCTCAGGGTCACTTGGAAAGATAAATCTGGTAAATTCCTGAGCCTTGTTAGGTTATTCTGGTTGCTCAAGGAAACTGGGATATGTATGTATGTATGTATGTATGTATGTATGTATGTATGTATTATGCATGCACGCATGCATGCATGTATGCTTGGGCATCCTATGCAATTGAGTCTGCTCTACTATTTTATGCTTTGGGGGACATGTTTAACTGCTTCAGATGGGAAGCTGAGCCAAACAACTCAATCTTCCATGTTCTAAATAAAAACTTTCCTGTTCTGCTCTCTTGACTCTCGCCTTTTTCACAGCTGACTCTTACCTTTTACACAGCCCTCTGTACCTTAATTTCAGAAAATCTCTGCCTACCATCTGCAGGGTAGGATTGGGAGGTGGTCAATAAGTGATGGGGATCCTTTTTGTTTTTGTTTTTTTTTAAATAGCAGGATAAGCCTACCTCTATGAAACCAAGAATTGGAAAACTTCATTTTCTAGTTTCCCCTTAACATAAGGGAGCTCATGAGTCTAGTAGTCTCAAAAAGAGGGCCACACAATAAACCCCAGTGACTTGAGAAGCAGAGGTTGGAAGATCATATCCTATGTTTGAGGCAGCCCAGGGCTGCACAGAAAAACCCTGTGTCCAAAACAAATAAGCAACAATATCACAAAATAAAACCCACACTAGGAAAATTTAACCCTTACTTATGTCTAATCATCCTCGTATTGTGTTCAAGCCCCCCAAAAGAGGGCACACATGATTTCCAGTGTATCCTTCACATAAATACACACTTTACCATGGCAGAGATTTGCTTTGCAAAATAACATCTACAAAAATAATAAAGCAGAAATTGGAAGAATAGCCCTGCCTGTTTGGCATAACTTATATTTCTCAAAGGTCATGGATTTTTTAATGAAAGAAATTCTGAAACAGCTGTGATATTTTTGGAGCACTTGTGAAGGCCTATCTGTTATGTGAAAGAGGTCACTTATAAAAATCTGCAAATTTTATTGAAATATTTCTTTTGGTGGTGAGAAACACATTTTCACATGTAGGGTTAAGGAAAGTGTGAATTTCTTAATATGATCCCAACACCACAATTTGTATTTCCTATAGTCCCCTAGGACTTTCCAAAGTCCCCTAGGAAAAGTATTAGAATAGTGTTTGTTTCCTCTGCTGTCGTGCTTTAGTCAATTTGATTCTCAATCATTGCAATTCAGTGGGTGAATTACTATGCGTAATTCTAGACTATGTGATATATGTTTAGGGACTAATTGACAAAAATAGAATACCTTCTTATTGTCCATAATTCAATTCAAAGGCTTTCATCTCTTAGTTTAGATTTATAATCTCTTAGATGTCTTTAAAATGTATTTGAGATTGCTATGTGGACATCCCAACCCATATAAACATTATTCATAGTATAATGGAGTTTGGCGGGATAGACTATAGTAATAAATAAAAGGCACACAAACACTTAGAATGCACGAGCATGAAATGGTGAGCTTATATTATGATCATTACTTTTATATTTGATTTTGGTTGTACGTTGTCAGAATTAATAAAAGACTAGCTACTGTCTGATATTAGAAAATTATTAAACCGATGGTGTTTGCCAGTGTTACTTGGATATTTGTCAAGGTGATGCATTGTGTATATTTTTTTCCTCCTCCAAAAGTCCATATTTCAGTTTAAAAACCTTTCCTCCTTCCCCCTTACCTCTCTCTGTGGAAGTAGACAATGTCTTTCCTACCAAAGAATAGTTAATTCAACATAGCTATTAATGAAACCATAATGACTAGATATTGCTATTTTATCATCTCAGCTGTCACTGGTGGCCAGAGATATAATTATTTCTCCATTTCTGTAAAACTTTTGAAGAACTATTATTAACAATTACGTATATGGGGAATTTAAAGTGACCATTGTTATAGGTGTCTCACTGATGTTTTAGATAATGGCATTCAAAGTTCAAATTGGTGATGGATTGTATTGATTAAAACGTGAGAGGCAGATGGAAATAGATCTCTTCAAAGACAGATTTGGAGTCAATCCAGAGGTAATATACTGCAGGAAGCAAGTGCACACCAAAGGGTTAAAAAGCTTAATATACCAAGGCTGTTTGTTAACTTGAGATAAGATGCAAATCCGTTGCAACTAATAGGAATTTCATATCCTCTTTTAGGCATCTTATTCTCTGTTGGGCTTTAGTATTTCATTTCTGTTGGGCTTTAGTATTTGCCTTATTATTATTAATATTATTATTATTATACTGAGCCAATCAAGGTTGAACTAATTAATTTCTGTCAAATGACGCAAAGTCTAGTGAACAAGAGAAAGATGTTATTTTTCTAATCACTTCAAATTTCCCAGAGTTAAATATATGAACACAGTGCTTGTGAGTATGTTAATATAGGTCTTGATTGCACTGACGATTTGTGAATAAAAAACTGTGCCTGTGAACAGATGAAGCATTTGCATTCTTTATATGCAAATCACAGATAAAAGATTGAATAGGACAATGGTGGAAACTAAGTGAGAGACAGTCCTTAAGAACAATGCTACAGCGGTTTCTTGGGCTGAATTAAAAACTTAACCTATCACTTGCCAAACTGGTAAGTCTAGCTACTGCTGATAAGAAATAAAGTGTTATATTTCTGAAGATTCAGGATAGGGACACAGAAGTGAAAATGACCCAAGACTATGTCTTCCCCCATCAGTATGTTTCCAAACTAGACTTTTCTGATTACTGTTATCAAATGAATAAAAACCTACCTGGTTTCTGGGGGGAAGGAATGCTCAGAGGATACTTTACATTGAAGGCAATTATTTCTTTTCAGCCTTTGATTTCACCAAAACCTATAGGAATCTTTGTCATTTTTGGTAGTACTTGGTTGAACTCAGCACTACTCACTTAGCTCTACTGGGGATCCATGCCTTCTGTCCTTTAAGGTGTGGACAGGGATGCCTTTTCTCTAGCTGGCTCCCGTGTGATAGATAAAAGGGACATCTCATTTTCTGTTATATTTTATTCTTAAGGAAATGCTTCAGGCCTGCTGATCATCTAAACTTCAATTTTCTTAGTTGCAATGCAGTTTCAAAGGTAGAGTGGGGAAATCGGCATGAAACAGACCGTGTTAGTAATAAAATGTTAGTGCAGTAGCTCAAGAATTAAAAATTTTTGAGAGTCTCTTTATGTAACATAGGCTAGGCTGGAACTCATGATTGCCCTGCTTAGCATCCCATTTTTTAAATATCAGTTGATATCAAATTGGCAATTAGTTGAATATACTGTGAAACAGATTAGTAGAAAATAATTCCTTTTTAACCTTTTTAAAATGTGTCAACTCCAAAACTTAAAAGTAAAAGTACATGCATGGTTCATATTGGGTGTTTTATTTCTCTTTGTAAAGGTATATCCAACAAGATACTAGAATATTTTAGTTTTACTATGAATCGGATTAAGTTGTTGATAGAAATTGAAACAAAAGGCAAATGGAAATCCCTTCAATTATTTGTTGGGTAAGCTATGGCCACTATGTCTCAACATAAATACAACAGTTAAAGTTTAAGCTACAGTCTAGAGAGATTTAACAGAGGAAAAACTGTAGCTAGAAGTCTTTAGGACAAGATTGGAAGGAAGAAAGAATATGATTCCCATATGTTGGCCATGCAGCTCTTCAATATGGAAGAGGAAGCAAGATATTCAAAGAGGAGAGTGATGTTACTCAGTAGCAAATAGTGGTTGTATACCCGGGGTACACATGCAATGTCTACAGATACTTTGGGGTCAGTCCCTGATTATCACCAGGATCCACTGGCACCAAACACACAAAGGCTAACATTGTGGGCATATTTTCTATGATGCACAAAACAGCCCCTTAGTCGAGATTTATCCAGCCCCTTGTGTCAGAGTTATCACTGTTTTAGAATTCACTTAGATTTTACTCTTACATATGAATGGGTTGGGAATCACCCATATTAAGTGTCTTATTTAAACTAATTAAAACTAATCAGGAATGTGAGTGGACCAGAACCAATGAGTCTCCCTCTTGGGGCTGGCTTTCTCATGCTTCAATGTATCTTCTCTCTACTGTCTGCCTGCTTTTCTGAATGTAGAAGATTCATGAAGCTAATGACAGTGTGAGGCATGTTTCCTGTGGGTTTTTTTTGTGGGATTATTATTAATTTTTTTGTTTCTTTGTTTTGGTGTTGGTCTGGGCGTAAACTCAGATCTGGGTGCCGCCTCTTTTTTGCTCATGGCTAAAGCTCTACACTTGAGCCACAGCACCACTTAGGGCATTTTTTTTTTTTTTGGTGGTATATAAAAGGTAAGAGTCACAGACTTTCCTGCCCTGGCTGGCTGGCTTAGAACTGAGATCCTCAGACTTCAGCTGCCCAAGAATCTAGTATTATAGACATGAGCCACTGATACCTGAATGTTTTCTATGTTTTTATATGATATGTAAAACTTCTGATTTCTATGAGAGTGAGTATCTTCAGGAACGTTCTCATTTGACAGTACTGGAAGGCTACAGGAGGTCTATATTTTCATGTCTGCTTTTGCATAAAGAAGCTGATGATCACATTGTGGAGAATGTTGCCAATGTTATGAAAGTATGTGTAACAGATTTAGAGCACAGGGCATATGATCCAAGGTATAGGGCTATTGTACTGCTTTGTTATTGTGATTATTTAGCCTTGTCTAGTGGAAATGTCTACACTTGTCCCTGTCCCCTATCTAGGCTTCATTAGCAGTTGCTATCTAACTGAAGAAATAACTTCTTTTGTTATCATTATCACAGTTTCCCACTTTCCTGCTTTCCTTCATCCTCTATGTAATCACACTATTTTAGATCCATAGAAGAAGGCTCAATTACCTGGACACCTGTTATTAGCTTCTTGCCTACCCATGTCCTTTCTTTGCTCCTTGTAGCTAGTTCTCAGGGCATCACAAAATACTTTCAAATATTATATTTTAATTAAAATATTACTTGCATGTTCTATTTAATTTTAGTTGTTTCCTGGTGTCTGTTATACTTAATATATTTATTGTCTATACTGAACATGTGCTGGATCAAAATTGCATGGACTTGAAATCACTCATATTTGAAAATATGCCTTATTTAAGGTATTAAAACTAATGAGGAATGTGATTGGGCCGGAGTACAGAAAGTAACTCTAGACAGGAATGAGGGTCCCTAGGAAAAGGTCCCATCATTCTGAAGTGTCCATTCTAGTGCAGGTACAGATAATTAGTAAGTAGCCATAAAGCAAGCACGGAGGCATTAACAGCTGGGTAGGCATAAGACCATGACTGAAACCCTCCTACTTTTGGTGGATGTTAGAAAACAGCAAGCAGAGGACCGGTGTCAGCAAAATGTAGTGCAGCAGGTGCACATGGATGCAGATGGAAAGAGCCCCGTTTGATGCATATTTCCTTCAGATCTCCCTTTTTTTCCCTCTTGCTCTGTTTAGGTCCTGCCTGAAAAATGGGGAGAGCTGGCCATTATTAAGATTGCTTTTTACTCATAAACTGAGAATGCTTGACAACAGAGATAAGGAACAGAAAAGTCACTGGAATCTTACAGTGTGTTTTGTACCTAGTTGCTATGTATATATATATATTTTTTTTACTTGCCCCTGCATGCTAGCTTTGGGTTTTCTCTCATCTTACCTTTCTTGTAGGCAAATTAAACATCTGTCTAAACATTGGATGTCCCGATGAGTTTGTGATCCTAAGGGAAGGCCACTGAACTTTAACCATGGCCCTAGAGTTGGCATGGTTCAGAGGGTAGATGAAAATCCATCTTGCTAATTATGTTTCTTTTTCTCTGGGTAACAGATGAAAATACTGTGCAGAAAGATTTTTTTCTTCAGATGATGAGATCTTTCTGAATGACAACTTTCTTGTTTATTAGCTCTACCTGCCTTTGAAAAGATCATTCGTGTGGGAGTGTTCTGGAATGTTCTTGGCAAATTGGGAGCTGACCTTATGGGAGCTCTTGCCTATCTACAGCTCAGTCTGCAGCTTTGCAAGATGTTTGTCCTGTTTCTGGTCTTTATGCATCAAGTAAAACCTTACATGCCCCAAGGAGTGGACTTCTTTGTAAATGTGAACTGCAGAGCACTGGGAATCTTTTTTATATGTATTAATTTTTAAAGAGAAGCCAATGAGAGGAGGAAGGGCCCCAGGGATTAGATGCTTCTATGGAAAGCTTGATGATAAAGGAAAAGAAAATATTCTGCACTTTAAAAGTCAGCAGCAATGGTACAATCATCTCGACAGCCTTCACTTATTTGGCATGTTCTGCACAAGTTGCAGAGAGATTCAGGCAGACACTTTGCGCTGGGCACTGGTAAGAAAGGTTCAGATAAAGCCAAGTGATCAGAGAGGAACAGAAAGAAAGAGGATCTGTTCACATTCATGTCTGCCTGGCGAACCTTCTGGCTGTACATCAGGTATTTTACAGGCTTATAAAGTGGGACTCTGTTGGGATCCACCATGGATTTTTATCATGCTGAGACTACATAATGTAGAACTCAAGATGGAAATAGGAGGGCTGACATCTGGCTAATTGCCATTGTGATTAGGGGATGCCTGGCAATTGAGTGGAAATTGCTTGGAGATGAAGAATTTTGCAGTAATACGTGATGGACAGCAATAGCTGAGCGGAGAGAAGGTATGGGGCTTGGGAGGAGAGAGGACAGGGAGAGATATCTTGCTGTCATTTTCCCTCATTTAGCTTCTCTTCCAGTTGGATCTCAATAGTAACAGATTCCTCATTTCGTGTGTAATTGTTTGCAAAAAGTAAATAGAATGATCAAGAGGCAGAGAGGAGTTTATTAGACTGCTACTGCAGTAACTTGCATACATTTTGCCTTTATCTAAAGACCACCTAGGCACCAGCCACCCAAGGGTCTTTTCCTGTCTGCGAGCTGTCCAGTCCCTGAGCTGTCAAAAAGTATCTCTTTTATGCTCTCCTCTACAATGGCAGCATCTAGAGCCAGAGAGGAAGCTTTCCTTGGGTGTCAAGAGCTATTTTATCCATGGATGGTTATTTCCGGGACACCTTATATCATATGTGGTTGTTACACCAATGACATGAATCTGCATTAACTTACCTAAAGAACATTTCTTCCTGAAAACCTTTATTGATCCTCCCAATGGAATCTTCATTGTTAAGTATATGTATATGTATATGTATGGCTTTTCACTATCACTATATGGAAACCATTGCAAATTGTTATCAGCACAGAATGCTGACTAACAAATGAAACTTTCCTTCTGTGTTGATCTACAGGGATATAAAATTTCATATTACTCATTACCAAGGTCCAGGCCTTTCTAGGCAAAACGAATTGCAGAGTTAGTGCTGCATTTTTATAAATGTTTGTAGGAACAATTAATGCATAATTGAAGCCAGATGTACTAAGCCTAAAAGAAATCTTAAAAAAAATCAGTCCTCAATCTTATCAAATGCATATTTTCTCTGTGTAACTTAATTTTCTAAGTACAAGCAATAAAGTATAAATTACCACGTTTTTGTTTTAGTTTTTTATTTAAGTTTTGTTTTCTGTGTAGTTCTTGGGGCTTGAATTCAGGGCTTCTACTGTCCTTAAGCTTCCCTTGCTCAAGATAAGCCTCTCACAGACATTCCTGCCCAGGCTTACTTCAAACTGTGATCTTCCGATCTCAGCCCCTCGAGAAGCTAGGAGGATAGGCATCAGCCAGGAGCACCTGACTTAAACAAATTTTGAGAAGTAGAAGACTCAAGAAACAAAAAGGAATGCAATGAAATGAGTAAATAATTATGCAGCATTCAGTAGTAGGACAGAGTGTTGGGTTACTAGCAGGTAACATGGCCCCCGGGCAATTTCCTATACATACATCTTGGTAATGTTTGCTTTCACATTTGATTGTGTGTTTAAAATAATTCCACAAGTATTTTCTAGGTCTGGATACCCTAGCAACACTGGACATATACAACATTAGATAAAATAGCCAAGCTGAGAGATGCTTTCTTTTACATACCCTCAATGTCCTGGTTGAGTAGCAGACTGACACACAGCACTACTTCAAGTCCCAAGCTTATGTGCTTCTATGTTCTCTCTCTCTCTCTCTCTCTCTCTCTCTCTCTCTCTCTCTCTCTCTCTCTCTCTCTCTCTCTCTCGGTCTATCTTTCTGTTTCTCTCTGTCTCTCTGTCTCTCTCTCTCTCAAAGAACATTCCGAGATCTAATACACTACACTTAGTTTCATATGAACAATTTTATCACAAAATATGCCCACTGTTACAATTACTCAAGTTTTATATTTTAATGAAAGTTTAAAAATGAAGAATCACTTCTACATTTATTATATTTTTTTAATTAACCACCTTCTTCCAATCCTATCTCAATTGCCATTTTATCACTGCATATAATTTGAGGAGCTCTTTCAATAGTAGGAGTTTATTTGAAAACACAACATCAATCTCAGCTACAAATGTCTAGTAGCTAGATTATGTACCAACATTAACATACATGTATTCAAGGGCTGGAAGCTATGATGTATGTCTGTCATCCCAGCCCTTCCAGAGGTGAAGGTGGAAAGTGGAAGTTGGGTTTCGACTCTAGAATCTTAGGAATGGGGCAGGATGGATGTTTTTCAGAAGTACACAAAGAAATCTCACGTTGGTAGCTTGAGGAACACAGCCTGGGAAAGTCAAATATTTGACTGCTTCCCATTTAATTCTTAAATGTACGTTTCATACAATATGCAGAAGAAACATGTACCTAGAGGTTCCAATGCATCTTATAACAAACCTACAAAATGCACACAGCCTGGTTTCAGAAACTGTCTATATGTTGTGAATGCCTCCAGTTACTTGTTTACTGGGCAAAAACTTAATCTAGAAATACTTTCATGAATTTTCATCATTTTTTTTCAACAAAGCCCTGTTGCAAATGGTGAATTATGCATTAACATATGTTCATGCTAATTTATATACCAGTGACAGATTTTTGGCATAAGATCAATAACTTGCAATTATATTTTTAAAAGTTCATTTATTTAATACCAGCCAGGAATTGGGACGACCATTTAGACAACAATGAGTCATCTGAACCCAGTGTTTTTAAAAAAAAAAAAAAGAAAAAGGAGCAAATTCTGCAGTTCTAAGATGTTGGCATGCTTGTCTAAAGAACAACAAATGAATCTGAAGCTAATGAGATAAATGGCTCCTGCTCCTCTCAATTAATAGTTTTATAGCCCTGCTGGATTGTCTAATGTTGGTGCCTTGCCATCAGACATAAAAGCAGGATGTTGTTACATGAGTTTCTCTAATGTTCAAATAATTATACACTAGCCTATTTAGGTCATAACACTTCAGGTAAAAATTACGATTTTGACTAGCCAATTCAGAAAATGTAATACAGCAGTTCTTTCTACATAACCTCCCAAGGAAAACACAAGTTCCCACGGCAAAGTAACAGCTACGATTTTTAAATTTTATTTTATTGTAATGGTGATATACATTGGCCTTATGGAGCTTCGTGTATGCTTATGTCTCTCCACAGTACTTTCATTTTAAAATGCAGGTTTTTAAGCAAAAACGTGTGTGTGTGTGTGTGTGTGTGTGTGTGTGTGTTTGTATGTGAAAGAAGGTGCATGCATATACATGTACCAGAATGGTGCTTAAACCCAGGGTCTCAAACGCTTTCATACATTTTTTTTGCTCAAGTTTAATTTCTACCACTTGACACACACCTCCACTTCTGGCTTTTTTCTAGCTAATTATAGAGAAGAGTTTCAGATTTTTCTACCCAGTCTAGCTTTGAACTGAGATTCTCAAATCTGACACTTTTGTGTAACTATTATTTCAGGCATTAGCCACAAGCACCTGGACAAAAATCTCTTTTGAGAAGCACTGGGGTATAAAATTTTTTTGACTAAGAGGATGAAGTTCATGACTTATAAGATTGAAAGAGATTCTGCTTTAAAAAATATAAGTATAAATCTCTTGAAGAAGCTTCTAACCTATTATACTGACTTTTCTTCCAATTCTGTGATAATCTTTTAGGTAGTTTATTCAGTAAATGGAGACTCATATTATCTATAGTTAGCGAGTATTTTATTGATATTACCATTTATTTGTACAGCCATATCAGCTACTTTATGGATTCATCCTATCCCAATATTATTTTGAACAAAATAAAGTTCCTAAGACAGGATCAATGATACACTCACTTTATCCATCCAGTGATTTGCAGTGGAGACAAAGAGATCTTGGGAACTTTGATTGTCTTGTGTTCATTCAGATCAACATCTCTGAGAATGCCCCTTGCTGGGTGATAGGAGAGATGGAAGAAAATGAAATAGTTTTCTAATGAGCAATTTTATATGCAATGCCACAATCTCATGGAAGGTCAAACAAAATTATTCCTACAGATAAGTCACTGAAAGAGTATTTCTGTTTTATACATCTTTTGCTTGATTTGATTTTAGAAGGAATATTGTTTTGCACTGTAAAGAAAAGCTGAATTGAGATCTTGGCTCTCTGAATTGTTGGTAGAGTTGTTATTATAACTTCTGTGAGTTATTCTTATCTTCAAAATAAACAGTAGCAGGCTCTTTCTATGGGTTATTTTTAAGGATATAGCAAAATTGTCTTTAAAAGTGTTCTAAGCCGTGTCTGGCATTTAGAAGGCAATTAGTCACCATGTAAATGAGCATTTCCTTCTACCATGACATAAGGAAGATTTTCTCCTGCTGCAGATTTGCAGCCAAAGTATTCTGTCTGCCCTACCCACCATGTGGATGTTTGGGGAATCTGCGATCAGTCTGTATTTGTTGGTAGATTGCTTTACCTTGTTTGCTAAAGGAATGCCAGCATCCAGACTAGCTCCATAGAAACGATAGCTTCTTGCATGCCTGATTTCTACCTTTTCCAACTCCACTTCTATTTACCTATAGGTATTTATTGCCCAGGTTAGCAAACTATGACCTGTGACCCAAACCCAGCTACCCAGACATTTTTTCAAATAACGTTTTATTTAGATATTCTACCAGTCACTAATTTATAGAGAGTTTATGGATGCTTTTTTAATTTTGTTGTGGTGTTTTTGTTTTGTTTTGCTTTGTTTTGTAATAAGGATGTTGTGGCCCTAAAAAGCTTAACTTTTTTTGTATTGTTTGGCCATTTCTAGGCCAGTACAGTACAGGTAAACTTTTTAAATGTAGTCTTTTTGAAATTAAGCACTTGTTAAATCTTTTTACTTTCCTACTAACATTGGTCATGGAGAAATAGTACCAGGGGAAAGAAAGAAAGCCATTCACTATCCTTCACTATTGAACCTTACTTGGGTTATAATACCTTTTTGAACCTCATTTTTATCATCTAATAAATGAAAATGTTCATTTTTGCCCAATGTAAATTCACACTGTCCAAAATTATGATAGCTTTATAGTATGTAACTGTTCTTTGGAACTTATGACCTGATTCAGATGTTTCCTGTGCAAACAGTTAAGAGTTCACTCATTCTTCTCTTTCAGAAGTTTCTGATGGAGTCTTACCCTTGGGGAAGAAATAGATTTACTTCAGCAAAGAGGAAGCAAGCACTGGAGGCAGTGTTTGGGGAGGCAGAAGACTTAGCCTGAACCAATGTTCTGAAAGGGCCCAGTAGAAAAAAAGCAGAGGTACAAATCAGAGAAGAGAGTGTAGTTCATGGACACAGAGGAGGCGCTAAGGGAGAATATAAGTGGCTATTGGCCTTGCAATTAGAATACTGTGTCTGGTGAATTTAGCTGTCCAGATTCAGGCCTTCTTCTACATATAGGAGACCAAAACGAGTTCTTCAGGTCCAATGGGGGCAAGTGAACCTGCAACTCAGTAAACAGCCTGCTTCTTTGAATGCTCCGAATAAGGATGCAAAAGACTTGGATTTGAAGCTAAGCTTTTCTGTTTCATGTCAACATAGACAACTATCAGAATCTTCATCTGTAGAGTTTCATAACTGTGTAATTCATAACAATTCAAAGAGGCTAATGTGCCTAGATATGTTTCAAAACATAGTTCAGTATAAGCCAGCATTGTTTATGATATCTGCAAAGGTAATAGGACATGGGTTTCAGCTATAGTTCCCTTAGCGGGTTGATGGATGTGTGTGGACGCAAATGTTCACACAGTTTTATTTCATAGAGCTATCTTTTCAGGTAATGTTTAACTAGAACATAGTGAGACCATCATGATACAAATATCAAGATAAATCACTGGTTTTCTGCTTTTGGTAGAAGTATGAACTCGCTAGGCAAAGCACTGGCCCTATTATCCTATATCTCCAAGCACTTTTTTTCTTTAGTTACTTTTTTAAGACAGTCATTTTGCTTTATGCCCCAGTACCATCTTCAGTGATCCTCGACCTGTTCCTCCCACGTACTGAAAATACCCACATGTTCTACCACACCAAGCTTGTTGGTTGAGATAAGACCTTACTTTTTGTCAAGCCTATCTAAACTATGATCCTTCTGGTGTCTGCCTATGGGATTACTGGCAAGAACTACTGCATCCAACCTCACTAGATACATTCATCTGTAGGTGGCAACATTTAAATATCTAATGTCACACATCAATATATTTTACCCAGTGAGCAAAAGAAAGCTCATGAAAATGCTTGTAAAATTGTAGGTTGGATACAGTATCATTTTGGCTAGTGTATAATCTAAGGTGTCTTACTGGATTTCCATCTACTAGGATTAGAGTAGAGCTCCACTGCAAATGTGTCTTTCTTCTCTGTGAAGGAAACCCTTCCTGTGAGGTGGCATCCTATAGACAAGTAGGCTTAGAGCAATTTTCCTGCCCTTTTTCATTCAACTGGACAGTAGTATATCCAAACACTGTGAAGGCTTCTGGGAAGGACCATGAGAAAGAAACAAACACAGCCTTTCTTTAAAGAAATGCTCTGTATTAATACAAAACAGTGGCTCTCTTCTTACAACAGAAGCCTACCTCTTGATTCCCACCGATGAACCTTTCCTTGGGAATGTTTTATTGGTCCTGATTTATGGATGACAAGTTTGAGTAATTATTAAGCTTAATTACACTTAAATGATGGTTATATTTTCTCTCCCAATAGTTTATCTTCAGGGCAAAGATGAAAGCAAATGCTTTAGAGAAATGTAGAGTTCACTGGCTGCTAAATGAGCTTATTAATGTTTACATATGTAACTATTTAGGCCATTAATATGGGATATTGGAAGGAGTTGACCCATTGTGTTAGTCGGCAGCAAGTCTTGCACAAAACCATCATTTTCTCTGCAGATAAACATACAGCCATTCCATCTCAATCACAAATTCAGGTTGTCCTGAGGTTAATCTGGGTCTATTTGTGGCTAGTAAAAGTATTTTCAAGGAAATGAACTTACTCTACCAACTTGGCATTCAGTAGGCTGTTAGGTCAAGAGCATCCAGCCTCAGCCGGCTCTGGAGAGGGAAGGAGATGACTGGGATCCTCTAGAGCTTTGCCTTATTTCCAAAGAATCATGTTCCAGGTAGCACGTTTTTACCTTTCATACCAGGGGTCAGCAAGACAAACATAGCTGCTTTGGCCAAAGCCTAGGAGGAAATACTGAATTTCTAAGGTCTAAAATCTTGTCCTTGTTCCTTATTATAGCTAATGGTGACATTGAATCTTGTTACAGACTTTATGGTCAAAGAGAATGTGGTTTCACATTCTCTTATAAAGATACTTGTGTAATGAGCTGATCGTGTGATAGGCTGGTTTGATTGCATGAACAAAAAACGGTAAAGATTTTTCCATTTCCCCCCTTTATTGCATTCATTCATGAATACATATTGTTTAACTTAAGTGGTAGATACACATATATTTAATATACATACCCACATATATGCATATATGTATTTATATATACATATATACACATATATATATATGCACACACATATGAGAGACATGTACATTTCATGATCAAGGTGCCCTACAAGTTTTTAGGGCTAGGAATCGGGATTAACTTACTTAGCTTTAGAAATAGGACATTTATGGCAAATATACTTGTAAAAATAAAGGTGCTATGGACTGTAACCTTGTGTCTGGGTTTCATACAGGAATTGAGAAAAAAATTTAAAAGGCCAGGTTTTAAAGTAGATAGAGTATGTTTAGTAGCCTGACCAATTTCCTAGAAACTGGAGCCTTGGCTCAGGAACTGGACATATGATCTGTGACTGTCCAACAGCTCTGCTGAACTGGTAAGCATATTGCCCTGTCCTGGAGAGCAGAAATTCCTGGCTCGCACTACAGGGCGTAACCAGTAGGGAAATACTTGCTGCATCTCTGCTCATGCTGTACTAAATGTTATTCTGATTCTTTTGCTTACTGCTATTTCCAGGATTCATTCTTAGGATCTTTGATGCTATGTGTTCTCTTAGTTTTCCAAGGTAGAAAATATGATTGGCACAGTCGGGGGGTTGTTTATGCCACTGGTTGACAACAAATGGGTCAGCCATTGGTGGCTGACACAGACTGACTGCTTGAGTTACATGTTGGAAATCAATTCCTCTTCTGTCAGGAAACCCTAGCAAACCATCAGCTACATTCACTAGCACCACTGCTTCCAGGAGTGTCTGTGGGCATCCTTGAGGCACAGCCTGTCACTGCAGTTTTTCAATGGACCATGATGACAACTAGGAATGCTAGTCTTTGGGTTTGATATTCCAGGATAAAAGAGGGCATATTTCCCTATAGTTTATCAATATTAAAAATGATTACCAATAAAACACATTTCTGTTCCCACTGTATTATAAATCTGTTTATGGTAGTAGCACAGTGCTAATTTCTCAGGACTTCAGCATCTTTCCATGCTATACCTGCTTCTTGGAGTTTCCAGTCCATAGTTTGTTGTGCATACTCACGCTCAAGACCTGTAGATCAGCCAAGCAGCAATGGCTCACGCCTGTAATCCTAGCAACTCAGAAGCTGAGATCTGAGGATTGTGGTTCAAAGCCAGCCCAGAGAGAAAAGTCTCAGTGAGACTCTAATCTCCATTTAACCTCTCAGTAACCAGAAGGGGCACTGTGGCTCAACTGGTAGAGTGCTAGTCTTGAGCATAAAGAGGCTCAGGGACAGTGCCTAGACCCTGCATTCAAGCCCCACAACCCCCCTGTATCCACCACAGAAGAACTGTAGATAAAAGAATCATTCCAGACTCTGAAAGCCCTGACCAGAAGAGATGTCCAGTCAGTAGCTTCTTTCTTATTAAGATCTCCTTTGGGATACAAAGATAACAGTATTTGCTTTCAGCAAACTTGTGCTGAGGTTCAGAGAAGACACAGCATCTGCCTATCTTATGGAGGAGTCAGACACTATCTCAACTCAAAATCTGAGCCCCTTTTAGGTGCCATTTAAGTTCTAGGAAAGGACTATGATTAATCCTTCTCTCTAATCAAATGGAAAATTTTAGCAAAGTTTTGTAACAAAACTTTAAAAGAGAACAATATAATCAAATTAAAACTCAAAATTTTTATGCAGCTAAAAAGCTACTGATATGTCTTAATAAGGTTAACATATATTGTGTAATTAGTACTATTAGATATATAATAGTAACAGATATTTCAAGAATTTTTAGTTTATAAAAGATTTCATGCACATTACAGTTTTATTATTGTGTCAAATGTTAAGTGGAAAAGAACCATCATATCTTCTCTGAGAAATGGCATATGCTACACAGAAAAAGAGAAGAGACAGTGGGAAAAGATGAAAGGAGAAGAAAGGAGAGGAGGGGAGATAGGGGGAAGAGAAGAGAAGAAAAGGAAGAGGAGAGAAGAGTTTTTTTGGATGAGGAGTTAAGTAGCTAGAATTAAGTGACCATCCAAATTTATTCAGCAATAAAAGCAGTAGGTTGGAATGACAGAACATATGCTTTTTATTGATAGGTCTCCAGGTTTCAATAATATCTTTATCACTTTCTAGGTGCAGATTGTGGTGTGGTAGATTTCAGCATTGTAAAGGAGTCTGTTTTCACACAGATGCAGGGTGAGGATTGTTGCCAAATTGTCCTAAAGACTCAGAACCAACGTATGTACAAGGCAAAGGGTGCCTAGGAGAGACTCACTAAAATGAAATAAAAGCTGAGCTTTGGTCTTCTGTGTTCTCTGCTCCACTATGTATCAAGAGTGACATCTCACTATTTCTCAGAGAAAAGGAATCAAGTTACCAAAAACTCTAAGACCTACAACTTCAGTCTCTTCTTCCAAAAGCATTCTCCTCATACCGGAAATCATATTTTACAGCAGAGAAGAAATAGCATAATAGTTTAACTTCTTCCTTTCTTGTGCAATGGGTGTGAAGGACCAAGATCTGAGCAACGTCTTGGGAGCATGCATTAGCTTTCCATGATACCAGTTTAGGTCATTTCCTGAGGCTTTAGTGAACTCCAGATACTCAGGCAGATTGTTCAGTATAAAAGACCTAGACACTGACATTTCATCAAAAGGGATTATAAGAAGTAAAAAAGACATTGTGGTCTCTAATGCCTTCCCTATTTATTTTCACTAATTACAGAGATATTGGGGTGATCTTTAGAGAGCTCACACATCTTTTCTGAATAGTCATTGCTTATAAACAGTCTCCTCTCTTCTGGGCTTTTGTGGAGGAAATCCCTTTGTCTCCTGGGCTGGCTTTCAGCAGATGAGTCCAGTTATTACAGAGTGTATTATTAATCCCACAAACTCACTCAGAGATGTATGATGCATACCAACAATAGAAACCTATCTAAGGCTTTGCTGTACAAGGATTCCTTATGTATTTTGCTGCAGAAGAGAAATAACCACTATAAATCCTGAAAAGCAGACTGAAAAAAAGACTGACATTCTATTCCAGTTTTCAAAAAAAAAATTTAGATCAACACCAGCCTTAAATAAAGAAATATGATAGTCAAAAGATAAAACAGTTGAAATATATTTAAAAGTAGGGCAATATATTCATTACAATATGGTTTGCATTTTGCATTTAAAATATCAAACTTATTTCCCAAGAGAGGTGCTTAATATATCATACTTCCTCCTTCCTACACGTTGACAAATGAAATATGTTTCTTCCTTGCTGATGTATAGTCTGTCTGTCTCCTCTGGCTTAATGAGTTTTCCTTTTTTCTTTCTCCCCTCTTTTCTTTCTTTTCTCTTTCATTTACTTTAACTCTTCCTGGCTGGTAACCTCACTCAGTACTATATTTTAACCATCTGCCCTAACATCTACTCTCTCTTTTGTTCTGGAACCTAAAAACCACACATGTATGAGGGAGGAGGTAACAAGTTGGATGAGGAATGTACTCATTGCCTATGTATAAAACTGTAACCCCTCTGTACAACATTTTGACAATAAAAAACTATATATGCAATAAGAAAAATAATTCAATCCCCCAAACAAACAAACTGTCTTCTGGAACCCTATATTTAATTGCCTCCATGGGTCCATCTGATCTCCATAGCTACTTCCAACTCTTTCACTTACATGATGCAAAAGGTAGAGTTGTGACTTTAATTTTTATTTTATTTTTGTGGTGATCTTGACAACCGTTATCAAATCTGTAGCTAGATCCTAGTGGTTTCTGGGTTTATGTAGGTATTGGAGGTTGTGTGCAAAGCTTATTCTAAATCCAAAAATTATTATTTAGCTTCTTCTATTAAAGAAAACATTCAATAATTTAGGGAGAAAGTTCACCAAAAGTGTGGTTGGTGAATGTATTCTGTATAAGATGAATGAGAGGAATTCGTCTTATACAGAATATGTTCACCTACCATACTTTTTTTTCTTAAACTTTGTTCCAAGGCTTAAACTCAGGGCCTGGGCACCATCCCTGAACTGGTTTTTCTGTGTTTTGTTTTGTTTATTTTTGTTTTTGGCTCAAGGCTAGTTCTCTACTAAGCTACTTTCCAGCTTTTATTTGTTTTTAAGTAGTTAATTGGAGACAAATGTCTCAGATACTTTGCTGCCTGGGCTGGCTTTGAACTGTGATTCTTCTATCTCAACTTCCTAAGTAGCTAGGTTTACAGACAGGAGCCACCATTGCTTGGCAATGGTTTTGTGTTCTTTTTTATAAATTGGTGGAAACTAGAGAGATCACAGGCAAAGTTCACCAAAATAACTTCAAGACACTGACTCATCATTGCAAAGTACTCAGTATAGTACTCATAGAAAGTGCAGATTAACAGTAACTTGGATTCAAATGATCTTTTGGGCAAGTGTTTGCCCAAAGTGTTTGACAGGTATCCTAGGAACTTGAGCTTCTATCCTCATACTCAAATGCTATTTACATAGTACTAGGAAGTATATTAAATGTCGATATATATTATCTCATCAAAGCTTATGATCTAAGGCATGGTGTGCAAACTAAGAATTCACACATTACATAAGGGCTTAGGAGGATGAATTTCAACTGGTCTTTCAACTCAGGTTATTTTATTTTTAATTTTAATTTTAATTTTATTTTTGGCCAGTCCTGGGCCTTGGACTCAGGGCCTGAGCACTGTCCCTGGCTTCTTTTTGCTCAAGGCTAGCACTCTGCCATTTGAGCCACAGCGCCACTTCTGGCCATTTTCTGTATATGTGGTGCTGGGGAATCGAACCCAGGGCCTCATGTATATGAGGCAGGCACTCTTGCCACTAGGACATATCCCCAGCCCCTCAACTCAGGTTATCAGGTGAGCATTCTACCACTTGAACCACACTCTCAGCCTTTTGTTTCTTTATTTTTCAGATGGGGTTTTGTACTTTGGCCAAGGGCCAAAGTAACATACTGATATTTCTATCTCTGCCTCCAGTAGTTGGGACTACAGGAATATATAAGGACTAGCTTGTGTCTGTAAACATAGTGTGTGTGTGTGTGTGTGTGTGTGTGTGTGTATGTATGTGTATGTGTGTGTGTGTGTGTATGTGTGTTGGATGGTCCTGAATTTTATTTCTGCCTATAAACAAAATCTTAATTCCTCCAATCCACAACAGACAACTCTCTATATTTTCTTTAGATGAGTTCATACACTTGGCATGCTTGTTCTAATGAGGAATTTGTGTTTGAGAGAACTAAGTTATTTTCTAAGTCATCTTGCCCATAAAGGAAGTAACATTCATTTACTCACTACACAAATATTTACTGAGAGCCTTATATATATTAGCCCTATGGTAGGTTCTATGATTATGAAAGGCTAATTGACTTAGCCCAGGTCACAAACTCAGCAAAAGCAATGATTAAATATTTCATTGCACATTGAGAGAAAAAATTCATCACTAATACTTATTACCTCTGGATCCTAATTAGAGCAATTGAGGGAAAATATTTTAAATTTAAGGTAATTCATTAGTGATATTTGACAGTATTTTTTAAAGGTAAGTTAACCAGTAAGCCTTGTTTTGAAAACATGATTTCCATTAGGCTTGTCAAATGCATTTAATTTTACTGGCAAAGAATCTGGTAGCTGACATATTGGCTTCTTATTGTAAGTTTTGTCCAACCTCATTATGTATAGCTGGAATGCAGATATTGAATGCAATATATCATTAAGTCACTAATAAACTTCAGTCACTCCTTGACTACTTTCTCCCATCCCCCACTGTCAATGAGTAATTTATCTTTCATGGCAATATGCATACATTGCCTTCAGAAGGAGGGACCAAGCACTATCAGTCACTGCATGGACGAGTTATAGCCAGCTCCATCATGGAAGAGAACAGATGATTACAATCAATAATCAATCAAAGAGCAAGTGACAGTAATCATACATCACCTTCCACTGTGGAATCTTCTCCCAAAGCATAATATTGCAAGATCTAATTTCTAGGTGGGTTGGGGCTTTGCCATTGTCTGAAATCTGCCCTTGGTTTGCAGTAAGACTGAAATGTGCAGCGTCTTTATTGGGGCTTCCATTGTTTCAGAAAGTTTGTATCAGTAAGGCAATATGCTATGTGACAGAAGAAAAGAAAGAGTTGTTTTGTGATTGTAAGTCCTTATTGCTCCTTGCACCCCAAACTGGGGGTATGGGAAAACTTGAGTTGGGCATGTCATCTATAGTACCTTGTTCATTAAGCCAATGCATTTTGTGCAAGTTGCTGGCACAATTTTTATAACTAGATGTTGGCAATCATGTCCAGCAAAATATACTGTCCAATAAAAAGGTATGATGCTCATAAAATTGGAATTAATTTGGGAAAATTGTCTGGGAGGCTTATTGGAAAATGAATGCTTTTGTAAAACATGGAAACAATTCTTCTGAGTGACAATATAAAAGTTCAAAATCCATTCCATTAGAAAACAAAAAGGAGATATTCCAGCAAAATTGGTGGACAGGAAATTTCTAAACTCATTCTCTAGAACTGAAACTTCTACAATATCTTATAAAATATGTTATGTAAGAATAAAACAAATTCCAGATTACAGGATGACAAATACTTAGTGCCGTGAGAGATCTTGTTCCAACCCCAAGATCTGACTGATAGTACCAGGAAGTAGGACAAAACACCATGGTACTTTCAAGTAACAATATGACCCAGGCTTGGAAAATGGAGAAAATGATGGGTATTTGGAAGAAGTGGTGAAATAGAAGCATACAAGTGTCTTGGAGCCAAATTGCAAAGGGCTTATACTCCACATGCTCCAAGAGGGAAGACAAAAATCGATCAGATTGGCACTTTAAGAAGTACTTACCTGTGTAAAGAGAAAAACGGAATGCCTTGGGGCAGGCAGACTAAGGAGTGAGCAATTGCTCCTACCTTGAATATTGTCACTCAATGCAATTTTTTAACTTTCTCCATCAAAGTGACTTAGAGATACACAGCACAGCAAATATAACTTCCTTCACAAATCTAAAGAAGAATTTATTGATTGGAAACAAGACACCATTGAATCAATTTAAAAAGAAAATCTTCGGGGCTGGGGATATAGCCTAGTGGCAAGAGTGCCTGTCTCGGATACACGAGGCCCTGGGTTCGATTCCCCAGCACCACATATACAGAAAACGGCCAGAAGCGGCGCTGTGGCTCAAGTGGCAGAGTGCTAGCCTTGAGCGGGAAGAAGCCAGGGACAGTGCTCAGGCCCTGAGTCCAAGGCCCAGGACTGGCCAAAAAAAAAAAGAAAATCTTCAGTAAATCTCAAAAGTTTCAATCAAATTAGAACTTGCTTGTTTTTTGGGAAAGATGGCTCTTATTCCACGATTCCAGAAATTTGACATGGCTTCCAAACTTGGGGGGACAAACAGACAAACAGAGAAAAGGCAAAACTTGCTGTACTATTTGGTTTAATCCTGTAACTATATCTTCTTCTAAAGTGTGCAGAAATTACTCCAGTTCCTGCCACTCCCCAGATATGCCTCCTTCCTTTCAAAATAGAATGACTTTTATGTCTTTTATTACTGATTTTTATTCTCTCTGAGGAAACATTTCCATGTTTTATGAAAAAAGCTTAATTCCCAAGAAAAACCTCAAGTATTTTTTTTACAGAGTTTGATGTTCAAATTCTGTATTGCTGACATTCAGGTCTTTTGACAGAACCAGGTTTGATGACCATTTTCTTCTTCCAAGGCTGAGATTCAGCATGGTGCCTCTGTGATTTTAATTGCCCTTAAGGAAATAGAAGGTATCAATAAGAGATTGCTGCTGCCTGCTCTCCTAAAATGTGAGATTAATGGGTTTAATCCTTCTCATATATATACAGTTATATACATATATGTACACACACATACACACACACACACACATACTGAGTTTCTTTCCAAGTCCTTATTATCAGAAAACGATCTCTAGTCTAGAGGACACACACAAATTTGAAAAATTTGAAACAATAAGTTGCTGTGCCTTTTACTTCAGGAAATAAACCAACAAAGAAATAAATGCAATTATAATAAGTAAATGAATGGAGAATGTAATAGTTAAAGTTTCCTTTAGGGTCTATTTAGACTTGGGTTGCAAGACATAGCAGGACTGTTGGAAAGAATTGGGAAAGGATTCGCTTTCATAGGGTCTGAAACTAAGGTGTTTAGTGGAGTGAAATTTTGGATATTCACTTTTTAAGTTTGATGTTTTCCATTCAATGTGGGAAAGTAAACACAGTGTCTGTGGAAGCTGTCACCTGCAGGCAAACACATAGTTAGCCGAAATCTTCCTGGATATAAATATCTCCCAGGATTTGTAACTTGGAGACTTCATGTCATGGTCTAGGGGAGGCAGGTGCAGTCAATAGCTGTCTACGTTTTTGTACCACCTATGGCCACCTCATTACACTAAAAGCTACAGAGAGAGAGGGAGAGAGAGACAGAGAGAGAGAGAAATAACACACAAAGAACAAAGACTTGGCTTCCTAAACACATGAAGAACACAGAGACTTGGATTCCTAAAGGCACTATCATATGGCTTTCATGTGTCTCTCAATATCAAGTGTTCTGTCACTCTTGAAAGAAACCGTGATTATGACTCATGCTAGTTTTTCAAGGCCAGTCAGTGGGCTTTGTAGGTTTGGAGCATCCCTGTCCCTACCCCATACACTTGAAGCCCTATATGCTGCTCTACAGTTACTTTCCATTACCCATGAATGTCAGGATTTTCTGTCTTCTTTTCTTAACTGTAGGATTCTGTTTTCTTGCCAACAATGAAAACCTTGTGTTTTCCTTAGGTTCTACTGATGTTCACTTTACTGAACCTCTTCTCCCAGATTCTATCAACCCTTCTTAAGGGGTTCTTCTTAAAACAGAACTAAGCAATTCATTCCAACAATTAACCGACTACTGGATTTAGCCATGATTTCTCTGTCCCCACAATGGCATGGAAACCCCACATGCCTCTTTCTGTCTCTCTTCCTTTCTCTCTCACTTTACCCTCTAAACTTTTCTGTTTTTCTCTCTCTGGTACATAATACACAAAGAACAAACAATAACACATGTATTAATTAGCTCTATTGTACAGCATTCATGTTCTAAAAAGATATGTCCATGATAAATATATGTGTTATATACATACATTATTTATTATTGATATTATATATAATTTTTATCAGTTAAAATAAGTAAATTTCTTTTTTTCTCTATGGTGGTGCTGCTATAATTTATGACCTTCTGTGTGGTAGACAGACAATCACATCTCCACCTCTTTTTATTACATTAATCTATTCATTTATTCTTACTGTAAAGGAGTTACAGTTATGTAACTCAGGTAATGAGTACATTCCTTTGTGAACAATGTCACCTCTTCTCTCATTTCTCCCAATTCTTCCCTCCCTATATCCCTCCCCTGCAAGTTGTGTAGTTCATTTCCAACACAGTGTCTATGGAGTACCACTGCTGAGTTAGTTCACCCTTGGTCCCACCATTCCTGTGCTTCCCTTTCACCTCCGCAAATCAGATATAGTTATATAGAAGACAAAGGGTACATAAATAAAAAAAAACAGGGACAAAAGGGGAAAAAACAGAAAAACATATACAAAAAGGAGGTAACAAACAGTACAAGAAATGTATCTAATGCCTAACGTATGAAACTGTAACCTCTCTGTACATAAGTTTGACAATTAAAAAAAATACAGAAAAACCCCACCTCCTTTTTCTGTTTCTCAGAGTTCATTTTAATAAGCATCATTTTACATGATCATATGCTCATTACTATTGAGCCATTGTGATCCTCTCTTAAAAAGAGAAAAACAACTACAAAAGCAATACTTGCAAAACTGTTTGGTGTAAGTGAACTGAACACCTCATGGGGGGAAAGGGAAAGGGGGAGGAGGGTGGGGGGGTACGAGGGAGGAGGTAACAAACAGTACAAGTAATGTATCCAATGCCTAACGTATGAAACTGTAACCTCTCTGTACATCAGTTTGATAATAAAAATTAGAAAAAAAAGAATATCCTCCTTTAATCTCACTGTGTGAATGTTTTGAGTCCTGTTTCATTTATCATGTTCAAGGGTAATATTTTTTTGTCTTTTACCATCCATTGTGTTTACTTGTGGATTATAGTCACAATCTAATTACTACACATGAGGTAAAACATACAACCTATGTTTCTTTGGGACTGGTTTATTTTACTTAATATAAGTTAGTAAATATTTTTAATAGAGCCTCTAGTTTCTTCACAGGATTTCCCTGGACAATGATCCTTTAGACCTCCACTTCCCAGTGGACAGACATGGGATTTAATGAAACGACCTACCATATGTATTCTCGCAAATAATTATCTTTAAAAATTCTAGTTCATTTAGGAACAAGTCAGTGGGAACCCCAAGAGTTTAAATCACAGATGCTCATCAATTCTTAAGGCTTGCTTGCAGTTCTTTCTAGTTCTTTTTTATGATGTTCACTGCTATTGTCTTGTTCGTGGTGGGATTTTTTTTTTTTTTGTATTAGAACCACACTGGGGTTTGTTCATTTTCTTCAACTGCACATCCTAAGAAGCTAATGTTTCCCTGGACTTTAAAGCTATGTCATTCCCTTTTATGTGATATTGCATTTTCCTTTTTAAAGGTCATTCAATTTTAGTGGCATTAAGGCATTTGCCTTCAAAGTATGGTGACTTCTCCTTTCCTAAGAGCTCACAATGGTTAGACAGATGCAATATCATTCCGTTAGTGGAGAGAAACAAGTATGCTCTGATTTGAAATATAAAATTACTTTACAAAGAGCTGATGATAAAAGAGTTAGAGCATATTGAAAGACAATCCTCCATCTTAAGAAGAAGATATTGGGAATTAATTATTTATTAAGGCTACCTTCCTTACCGTAATACTAACTCATCTAGGCCAGTGGTACTGTCATGACTAACCTAATGTCTTTCAGCACTTAACAGGGCCTTGTTCAATTGCATGGAATTTGTGTTGATGGAAAAGTTAGTTTTTAATAAATGAAAAACCACAGAAAATAGATACATGTGACAAAACGATGTGAAGATAAAAGAAAAGCAGGAGCTGTGATCTATTTTGTATCTTACCAGGAAAGAAGGTAGTCAATCATACACTTAGACATTATTGTGCAGTAGCAGGCAATGTGCCATGAAATGCAGAGAAAGGTGTGAACTACAGTAGCCAGGGAGTCTACCGTCTGGCAAAGTCAAATCGTGAATCCAGACTTCAAGGAGGTATAGAATTTCAATCAGCAGAGTGGAAAAGAGAGAGAAAGAGAAAGCAGTAAGTGAGGCTGTGCAAGTATGAGACAACATGGCTGCATGAAGGTTAAGAACCCCACCCTGATGGTGAAGAACAGGTGTACAGATTGAGAAGAACCACAAGATCAAGTTCACTATAAGGTCTGTTGTCTTTTCACTGAGGAGCCTTGAATGCCAATCCTGAACATGGACACTCAATAGAGCATAGCCCTCTCACCTTTAAATATACATTATTAGAGGTAAGGTTCTCATTGAGGTTATCTTTGTGAGCTATGTGAGAAATATTAGACACATTCTTCTATACACAGTGTGGAAGATTGTCTTTAAGTGAGAAAGCAACCAGGACTGGTGGGACTGTGTATGTGAGTGTGTGTGTGTGTGTATGTGTGTGTGTGTGTGTGAGAGAGAGGCTGAGAGAGAGAGCAACAGAGACAGAGAGCCAGAGACAGAGATCAAGACAAAGAAAGACAGACAGACAGCTGAGAGCCTTATCTCAGACTCAGAGTAGGTGGCTAAGCAAGCATTTTAAGACAGTTACTGGGGTTATGGAGGGAAGAAAGAACCAAGGCTTCTGATATTAGGAATAAAAATAAACATAGACAACAAAGATGGAGGAGTGTATTCTTGAAACCTGGAGAACTCTTTGCATGCTGTAAAGATTGTAGAGTCAAGTATACCTCCTGAAGAGTTTGAGTCTCATAGTTCTTCTCCACATTAGGCCTCCTTCAAGCACAGGCCATTGGAAGCTGGGCAGGCAGGGCTATAAAAGCAAAAGTCCACAAACGTGTCACCTCTTCTCCATAGTTGCATCATTGTCACACATTCTCTACTCTCAGGTTTCTGAGACACTGAAGGAGGCTTTATAAAGTAGTTCTTCTCTGACCCTGCCAGCCCTATACATTCTACAGATGGAATTTTTAATTTAGTAAATTAGAACTGTCATTCTGATTTTATCCTTTGGTTTAGATGTGTTAGTCTTATGCTCTCAATGAAATTACCATGGGATTCAGAAATGCTGGTTGAATTGAATTTGTTTCTCTGCTAATGTGTCCCATAAATTTAGTCAGGTGAAAATTATTATGATTAAGATGGCAAGTTAAAACCAGGGAGTGGTAGCTCTCATGCCTATAATCCTGGTTTCTCAGGAGGCTGAATGCTAAAGATCATAGCTTAAAGCTATCCCAGGCAGTAAACTTCATGAATTTCTTTTAGGTCCAATTAACTATCAAAAAGCCAGAAGTGGAGCTGAGGCTCAACTGGTAGAGTGCTAGCCTTGAGGGAAGAAAACTAAGAGACAGTATCTAGTCACTGAGTTCAAGCCCCAGCACACACACACACACACACACACACACACACACACACGCACGCACATGCACACATACACACACACACACACATACACACACACACTGGTGAGTAATGAGAGATGGAGGCACTTAATGTCAAAATGGTATAAAAATGAGAAGGTAGGAAACCTCAAAGTGGAGTTCCAGAACTCCTAAAAGTCTTTTCCTAATAAAAGTCTTCAGGCAGATCAAATAGTAATCTGAAGAAAATAGAATGTCTTTCTAGTCTTCCTGCTGTTGACATCAATCTACTTTGGCTCACTCATTAAATTTCATTTCAGCAATCCTATATTTTCCCATTATTGTTAACTCTTTTTTTGTGCCATCTTTCTTTGTCAGAGGATGAGGTGTGCATGTCTATGATGGATACCCATGGTATACATGGCTACAAAATGAAGAAAAATATTGATATTAAAGTGGGGCTAAGAGCCAAATCAAACTCTAATCTTGTTTATATCTAAACATACCTCCTGACCATTGTAATTTATTTATTCACATGTTAACTGTGCTGTGTGGATTATTACTCATCATTTGATTTTCATGAAAATTACTCGATTTCTTGTTTAAATGAAAATAAATTAGTGACATATTTCTGAGTCACATTCAGGATGTCTCTGGAGATTTTAGTCAGATATTTCTGTTATAAAGGGATGCTCTACTGCTTTGATTTTGTTGTTGTTAGGATGATTATCTGTCATGAGCTTGGCACCAACTGTAATTTTCATATTTCCTAAAAATTCTTCTTCTTGTAATATATTTGTGCTTGTGAGCTGCTAGACATTGTGACATTGGCTGAGACCTTTTCAAAGGAAAGATAGTGAAAATGGGCAAGGTTGATGGGAAAGATCGCTGGGGGTGGTCCTAGCAACACTGAAGTTTTAGAGTTGATGGTATAGTCTCCCTGAAATTGGACAGGAGATGTCAGATCAACAGCCTACACCTGAACCATGCTCTACTGTCCTGGAAGTCTTCAAAAGCATGATGTCATGTAGTCCCCATAAGCATCCACTAAGCTGAGCAGGGAAAGTCCCCATTCCCTGAAATGATAGGAAGATGGCTCTGTCTCTTCATGAGATGTGCCTGTATAATATATTGTACAAATGGAGACACCAAGAGGGAAGCTGAGCTTATTATTTCTAATGTAGCATCTTCCCACCATTCTCAGCCACCTCAGTGCAAACTCATTCTTCTTCAAGCACCATATGGCTTCCTCCTCCTGCTCTAGTGAGCAAGAGCAAGTGGGCTCAGAGCTGTGAAGATCATTTTAATTAAATCTCCTCATTATCCTCAAAACTGTTGGTGATCTCTTTAGTGCCAAAATAATAATGGTCCTGGTGGTGGTGGTGGTGATGATGATGATGATGATGATGATGATGATGATGATTGACTTGGATGGATTAAAATATTTAAGTTCCATTCTCTAAAATGCTGAGATAGAGCTTTTATACTCTTGAAGAGAGAAAATGTAAATTCTACTTCTTAAACTTCTATGTGCTGACACTGTTATCTTTGAAATGTGATTTCTTTTTTTTTTTTTTCAAATTTTTATTATCAAACTGATGTACAGAGAGGTTACACTTTCATACGTTAGGCATTGGATACATTTCTTGTACTGTTTGTTACCTTGTCCCTCATACCCCCTATCCTCCTCCCCCTTTCCCTTTCCCCCCTGAGGTGTTCAGTTCACTTACACCAAACAGTTTTGCAAGTATTGCTTTTGTAGTTCTTTGTCTTTTTTTACCCTGTGTCTCTCAATTTTGGTATTCCCTTTCAATTTCCTACTTCTAATACCAGTATACACGGTTTCCAATATACTCAGATAAGATTACAGAGATAGTGTAGGTACAACCACTGGAAGGTGATACAAGAACATCATCAATAATAAAAGCTACAGATACAGATGGGACGTTGAAAGTAGTTACAACTGTGATATAACAATTGTTTCCATAACATGGAGTTCATTTCACTTAGCATCATCTTATGTGTTCATAAGGGTATAGCTATTGGACTCTTGTGATGCTCTGCTTTGACTTGCCTAAATCTGTACTAATTATTCCCAATAAGGGAGACCATAGAGTCCATGTTTCTTTGGGTCTGGCTTACTTCACTTAGTATATTTTTTGAAATGTGATTTCTTTTTTGACTTTGAGTGAATTTGGAGAACCAAGGGTATGCACAGATGAGTGCAAAGATCCTTTCTAGCCTCAATATTTTCTAAAGTTTTCATTTTGCTTTGTATGTGTGACAGAGTGGTGGATTTTCCTTGGTCTTAATCCTTGCTTAGCAGCCATGATTTGGCCTTTTCATCCTTGACATTCTTGGTAAATGCCATCGGCAGCTCTCAGTGTGTGAACTTGACTCCTTCACGTTTTATAAGTGAGCCTGTGGCTTTGGTCATGTACCCAGACTCTCTGGATTGCTCCCATCCAGTAGTGTACTATGAGAGTGGTTTAAATGTCTCCCTGAGTCTTTTATGTCTAAAAATGTATATGTATTTTCCATTATAGAGCTCTACTTTCATACTCATTATGATATTATCATTATTGCATAAAGAAGGAAATATTACTTTGTTCAAGTAGGCTCTGGAGGAAAAAAGTGAAAGAAAACGCATAGTTCCCATGAGAGAGTGATTCAGCTCTCATATTGGGAGCAAACTGTGAAACTAGAAAACTTGAAACATGTTTACATCAATAGAATTCAATAAAAATTTTTGACTGAATAAGTGAACATAATTGCTTCATGAGCACACATTTAGAGTTCATGATGAAGGCCAGGGACATGTTATCATTTTTACAAATAAGAACTTTGTTTTTGAATTAATGAAAGAATACAACGTGAAGTAAAGGTATTCTGTGATAGTTCATTTTCCTTTGAGAGTGAATAGCACCTCAGCAACCTAAGTCTGTAATCTGACATTGGAGAATGTTTTGCTTTGGAAATGTGAATGTTTATAATTCTATTTAATTTATCATGTCCAAGTGTAATTTTTGACTATTCTCACCCACTGTGTTTACTTGTAGATTTATAGGCACATTCTAACGACTACAAATGAGGGAAAACAATGGAATCTCTGTTTATTTGATCAGGTTTACTTCGCTTAATATAAAAAATTTCCAAGTCTTTCCATTTCCTTATGAATGGGGTAATGCCATTCTTGCTGACTGATGAGTAGAATTCCATTGGGTATAATATATACAACATGTTTTTTTGATCCATTCATCCTCTGCGGGTCGATTTCATAGGTTAGCTCTGGTAAACAAGGCTGCAATGCACATGATTGTGCTGGTGGCTTTCGTATGGCCTTGTTTGTGTTCTGTTGGATAAATGCCCTGGAGTGTGATTGCTTGGTCACAGGGAAGCACTATGTTTAGCTTTTTGAGGAACCCCCATACTGCTTTCAAGAGTTGTGAAACAAGTTTACACTCCTACCAACAGTGTAGTAGTGCTCTCTTTTGGCCACATCCCCCACAGCACCTGTTATTGTTAGTTTTCTTGATAATGGCCCTTCTAAGTGGGATGAGGTGACATTTCAGTGTTGTACTTCTTTTATGGCCAGAGATGTTGAACATTTTTCTTTGTGTCTAATGGTTATTCTTACTTCTTCTGAGAGTCTCTCTTTAAGTCTTTAGCCCATTTATGTATTCACACAATGAAACCAAAGGATGACAGTCTTAGGAGAAGGCTCAGTAGCCATGTGCATATGATCATCAAATGTTTGTGGAAAATGAACTCCAAAAATATGGAAACAAGAGGATTTTTAATTTTTATGTTTCTCCACCTATGTTGCTGTTTTTTATTTCTGTGCTTTGTATCTTGTATGTAAGTTCATCTGTGTAGGGGAGAGTAAAAAATGGTGGGACAAAAGGCAAGCTAATGCATCAGTGATACTCATTAGACACTATTGAAAATGAACTACACAACTCGTTGGGTCAGGAGAGAGAACTGGTGGAAAAGGTGACACAGTTCAAAATGAAATGTACTCATTACCTTACTTATGTAACTGTAGCCTCTCTGTACATCACATTCATAATAAAAATTTATTAAAAAAAGAAAATGGAAAAGCAAAAAAAAAGATACATTGTATTCATAAACATCTTTGTTAAATGGCAGCTCCTTTTTACAACTACTTACAGATAATTTTAAAAATTACTAGGAAACTTAAAGGGAATACCAAAATCGAGGGACACAGGGTAAAAAAGACAAATGATTACAAAAGCAATACTTGCAAAGCTGTTTAATGTAAATCTACTGAACAACTCATGGGGGGAAAGTGAAAGGGCAAGGGGGGAGGGGGAAATGAGGCAGGTGGTAACAAACAGTACAAGAAATATATCCAATGCCTAAAGTATGAAACTGTAACCGCTCTGTATATCAGTTTGACAATAAAAAATTAATTAATTAATAGTAAAAAAAAAGAAAATGGTCCCTATGTTATCCAAATAAGAGTACTCTCTTGAATAGTAGCAATGTGTTTTAATGTTTGAATCACATTTTAAAATGAAATAAACATCACCAGACATTATCTAAATTCAACTACATATCCAACATATGGAGCCATAAAGTTAGTCACTTATACTGTTAAATCACAGAGATTAAAGTGTGTTTCTAATTAGGAAATATTGTAATGAATTAAGGATATTCAGGTACAGTTCAGAATCCATGATCTAAAACACCATGGATAAATAAAGAGCATCTAGATAAAGGATTATAATTTGTTATAGAGGGATGAATTGAAGATGTGAGTGTTTATCTTGGAGAAGTGACATGAAGAGCTGATAAATGTCATTGAATGTTTAAATTTTGCCAAGAATCTATTGAGCTTACTGATTTGTAGTTACATGAATCCATCCTAAAGGTTAAGGAGATCAAAAGACATATTCCAAATCCATATAGAGTTCATTGGTCATATTTGTTAGAAGGATAAATGGTCTTGCTGGGAAGGCAGAGTTCTTTGCCAGATAAGAGGCTGGGCTGAAGGGATTCCAGTAGAACTGCTCAATGTACATGGAGCAATATGTATTGTTCTAAAGTTTTTCTACAAGTGTATTGCAGAAAGCAAAAGAAACAGATGGTGCTTACTGCATTCTGATGCATGACATTACCACTTCCACATAGGATTAATAGATAAATATAAATAAAATATTTTATATTATCTGCTTTCTACCAAGTGTTTGCAAATCAGCATATATTTTATACTTTTTCCTCACCTCATTTTGGAGTAGCAACATGTCAAGCCCACAAGAGAGGCCTGTTGCTGGCTTATGTTGAATGGATAGTATGGTTTTGGAAGAAGAAATGATAAAGACAACCTTTGATTGCCACAACTCAGGAAGTTACTCTTATTTGTGTAACATAGGGACAGAATAGGGACCATTTTCCAAACAGAAGTTCCCCATGTCAGATTGGATATTTAAGCTGATGGTGTGTTTTTGTGTATGTGTGCACGTGTGTGAGAGTGTGTGTGAGTGTGTTTGTGTGTGTGTGAGCCCACGTGCCAGTCTTGAGGGCTTGGGTGCTGTCTATCAGCATTTTTGCTCAAGGCTAGCACCCTACTACTTGAGCCACAGTTCCACTTCTGGATTTCTTGGTAATTAATTGAAGATAAGAGTCTCCTGGACTTTCCTGCCCAAACTGGCTTTGAACTGTGATCCTCACAGCATAGGCTCCTGAGTAGCAAGGCTTACAGATGTGATCCATCAGTACTTGCCTTGATCGGGTACTTTTTAACCTCACAGAGGAAGATTAACTCTCACAGGATACATTTATTCTATGTTATACTCTGCTACTAATTCTTCAACAGAGGCCCTCCAGACAAATAAGAACTAAAACATCTCATGGCCTCTGTGCCACACCAGGAGGAGAGCTTAAGTAGAGTGCCGAGTGAAATCAGCCTCATTCTTGCCAGGGGGCTTGGATCCTCATGAGTTGCTTTCTGCCAACACTGTATATATGGCCTGCCAGGGACAGCTTCTGCAGTGACTACAAATTGAAATTGTTAGCAGTGATTTTGAAACTTTTATAGAGCACAGAATTTGAGGAGTGCCACAAACGTTTTGCCAACAAAAACTTGATAAAAATTCAGATTGGGGCTGAGAATATGGCCTAGTGGTAAAGTGCTCATCTCGTATACATGAAGCCCTGCGTTCCATTCCTCAGCACCACATATACAGAAAAAGTTGGAAGTGGCGCTGTGGCTCAAGTGGTAGAGTGCTAGCCTTGAGCAAAAAGAAGCCAGGGACAGTGCTCAGGCCCTGAGTTCAAGCCCCCGGACTGGCAAAAAAAAAAAAAAAACAAAACCAAACAAAAATTCAGATTGGCAGTGGTTGGACTACCTCTTAAAACATAAACATTTTGGAGTCTATGAATGTTTAATTAATAAAACTGGCCACAAATTCAGATGATTCTGTTTCTTATGAAGGCTTTCATTTGATTCTCTTGTCTGGAGGTTATGGAGGCAAAGGACAGGAAATGGCAAGAGGAAATGACATCTGTATTCTCCCTTTGCTTAAAATACCTTTCAGAGATGAGTCTAGCATTACCTGTTTCCCTTGTTTATTTTGCCAAATCGTCATTTTTTTTCCCTCTCTCTCAGCTCTTGGAGAATTTTCCTGTGCTGTCACTGGCTCTTCCCTGAAGTTCTCACCTTGTCGTGCTGGGGAAAGAGCACCTGGTGATAACTAAATTGAAGCCCTGAGTGTTTTGACACCAGCCAAGGCATAGGCAGGTCATTTGGTCTATTTTTAATGTCATCCCATTGGCATTTCTTTCCTACACTTTTTTTTTATATCTTGTGGCACCACAAGATGCTTTCTCCATGCTGTCTGCCTCCTGTGGTGCTAAATGCCAATGATCATACAGGTCACATTTTATATCAAGAACAATTGGCTCAGCATGCTGGGACTTTAGTTTACTCCCCTAGATCTTGCTCTGTTTGGCCCTTCTCTGCACATCAAGATGTTAGAACAGAAAAAGAGAAAGAAAACATGAGGTTTTTTTAGTCCTGGTGTAAGAAGTTTGCAATGTCATGTAGAAGAAAACACACACATACACACACACACACGCCACATATACACAAAATGTGAAATGTTCTTTCCTAAAAAATACAAAAGGCAACTTTAGTCTTTTGGATTGACTGAATATTGTCTGAAAAAGATAACATGTTGGCAAAAGGTAACAGATTGCTTTTTGCACTTGAATTATGACCATTCCAATCATCCATAAACCTAATGATGATGAAGTTATTGAGAGTGATACTGGACTATGTTATGCCTTTTAAATTGCTACCAGTGTTCAGTTGGTGATAGAAAAATTAAGAACTCATGTAAACCTACTTACCCATTCAGAGGTGTGTGATGAAGAATTTGAAAAGAAACCTCAAAGATTGAAATAGCACATTAAGTCTACAGATATGATGTTTTATTACATGTTAGACACAAAGACCTGTTTCACTGAGTATCATTTTATACCTAGAAAGAATGGCCTTGGAAAATTTAGTTTATAGATTTCAGAGCCAGATTATGGTACAAATGCACACAAACATACACACACACACAAATGTTTGTTTGTGTGGATGTATGCTCTCAGATAATTATAATAAGATTCATCTTTGGACAAAGGATTACTTCTTATTGCCCCACAAATAACTCCATAGGAATACTATTTGTATCTTGAGACCCTGGATCCTGTATTTTGTAACTTTGTACTTGAACAATGGACTCCCATATTATTTCTTCAAGTGAGTGAGCAATTCTAGAATAGAATAAGGTAACTCTTTGTTCTGCACTTGCCCATCCTGAATTCATTTGCATACTCTTTCTGACATCAGTGGTTGTTTACAATAAAAACATTTCCAATCCTATGTTATGTTGAATGAAGTCTGGAGTTAAGAAGTTCAGTAAATATCACCTCATGGCTGTCATTTAAATGTCCAACAAACATTACTTCTTTTCTGCTATGAATATAAGTAGAAGAATTTATTATGTCCTCTAAGGGATTTCTAAGAAAGCTAAACAAAATGATTCCTGCCCTCCTAGGGTAGAAGGAAGACTTTCCAAATGCTTGCATAAAAACATGATGGTATATGCCACAGAAAACCATATCAGAGAGCTACAGTGGTTATATACATATAAAATAGATCCTAAGTTAAGTCATCACAGAAAATAAGATAGGTTGGGATACATAGATCATTAGAGCTTGTTTGTTTATACCAAAGAACAAATGCTGTCTATGGAAAGCAGCCATGCCCAGGTGGTTCAGAACTGCTTAAGCAAGGCACCTTTCCTTTATCAAACTGCGCCTCCATCTGTCTGTCCTGGAGCGTGGAAACCTATCAGATTGATGCTCATTGCCTGGCATGGTAACAAGGTGCGAAGATCTTAATATTGTACCAGGGTGTGGTCACCATCCATGCCCATCCCTCATTTGCAAAAGAAATTAGAACTCAGAGAAGATATGTGTCTTGTTTACATTAATTAATAAAACTTAAATTAAAAATTGATTAAAATTATAAAGCTAGGATCAGAACCCCAGTATTCTTTCTTTTTTTTTTATTTTTGGCAGTTGTGGGGATTGGTTTCTGGGCTGGGTGCTGTCCCTAAGCTTTTTTACTCAAGGTTAGCATTCTATCACTTGTGCCACAATGCCACTTTCCATTTTCTGGTAGTTATTTGGAGCTAAGAGTCTCATGGACTTTCCTGCCCAGGATGGCTTTGAACAGTAATCCTCAGTTGCCTTAGATGAATATTTGAACATCAAGTTTTTCATCAGTATACTAATTGAATGTAGAATCCTTATAAAGAAACACTAACAAGTTGTAGGCTATAACCTTGACCCTAATTTATGAGCAGGGGGATATTTGTAGGGGAACAGGGAGCACATTCCCTTGGCCAAATTAGCAAGCTACTTTGCTACAGACTCTGGTGCTGGCGTTCATCCTTGTAATACTATATTTTATTGGAACATATTTTATTATTCTTAATCTTGTAAGTGAAGATGTTACTGCCCTGTCCTGTTCATGGAGTTATTACAAATTGAGAAGGACAGGAAAAGAACAAGTTTGAAGATTGCTGCTAGACATATATTTAATTTTAGCCAACTTATTCCATTTCTTCATTTACTTGAGTGCATGGCTTCTCTCAACACTTTTTTTAACTGAGCATCTACTCCTAAAGATTTATTAGAAATATTAGGAGATACAAGGATAAATTCTGCCTTGCAGGAGCTGAAAGGTTCAGGTGCTCAAAATCATGTATATAAATACCTAATACAGGGCTGGGGATATGGCCTAGTGGCAAGAGTGCTTGCCTTGTATACATGAGGCCCTGGATGGCCAGAAGGGGCGCTGTGGCTCAAGTGGCAGAGTGCTAGCCTTGAGCAAAAGGAAGCCAGGAACAGTGCTCAGGCCCTGAGTCCAAGCCCCAGGAGTGGCCAAAAATAAATAAATAATAAAAAAATTAAAAAAAATACCTAATACATAACAGATGAAGGATTAAGCCCTCTGGAAGACCAGTGGGAGAATATTTGCTCATAACCGGAAGCTTGATAGACTTCGGAGGCAAAATGGAGGTTTTCAGTACTTGTTGATTATGGAATGGTGAAAATAAAGAGAAGGATATTTTAAGTTGAATGAGTAACATACATAGAGAAACAAAGGCAAGGGTGCTGAAGAGATCTGTATGTGCTGATAGAAAGTTGAACAGCTTCTTTTTAAATAGAAGTTTGCCAATATTTTCTTGGTACAAAGCCAGGTAGTAAATGTTATCATTGTTTTCCATTCAAATCATCTCAGACACAACCAGTCAAATCTGCCATGTAGTGCAAAAGCAGACACACATGCATTAACAAATGTTCAGAACATCCATAACAAATGTTGTTATAATGCAACTTTATTTGCGCAAATAAGCAATAGGCTAGACTTGACCTTCAAAATATAACTTTCTGAACTTGGGTGTATGTAGAGAGAACAGAAGGAGTAGTTTAGAAAGGCTGACTTAGCCTTCTACTTCCTATCTTAATTTTAATATAATGCTATTAGTTTTCTCTTTTCTGTTAGACAGGTGATTCAAATTTCCAATTGATTGCCTCTTATAAACACAAGAATTGCCCCTTCCAAGATTATATAGCTAACACTTTTTCATCCAAACTTAATGTGGGTCAGTACATCACAGAACTTTTGAAAAACTGATTGACCCAAGGACATGTAAATAATTGATATATGTCCCCATTAAATGCATCAGTGCCAACATTTCTCTCAAGAGCTCTAGCAAGTTCCTTTCCTCAAAAGCAGTACTTCTATCTTAATACTCCTTCCTAATCCCTACTCCAGTATGCTTCTGCTTAGGCACGTAGCTTCTAAGCACAGCACATTTTTGTATCTGTAAGTGATTTTATTCATTCTATAACCTTGTCTTTGTGCTTCCTTCCCAAGACTTAGAAGAGGTCTTTATAGCTTGTTTTCCATTGAGGGGACCCAAACTTACATGCTGATCTCTATGCTCTCTTTCTTGCCACCCGTACTAGGACGAACACCTGGACATTAGATATATAAAGTGAACAACCACACTCTAGGATATTTATTGTAATGTCTAATTCCACCTTTGACTGAGAGCATCTTCTTTTTGATCTAATATTCTTGTTAACACAGAATTGCATCTTTACCACACACACATTGCCTGATATTTAAAATAAAGAAATGATGGCTTACACAGGTGACATTTGTCTTATAACATCTCTCTGTTCCAGGTGCAGCTCTTGTCCTTTACAGAGATTATCACATTTAATCTCCATGTCCTTATGTGTTATGTGTGATTACATTTCCCCTTCTGTAGGTGGAAAGAGAAGCTAGGTTATAGACAGCTTAACAGATCAAGTCATATATCACACAACAGCAGAGCCAAAATCTTAACTCAGCCGGGATGGTTGTTATAGTGTCTCCTGTTTTTAAATGGAATCACTCTGGACTCTGGCATTCAAATTACTCAGAGCCCCCAAGCACTTATTATAAGTGTCCCTTCTCATCCTGCCATCTATAGAAGGAGAGACATGATTGATAGTAAAGATTACAACCCGAACACTAATTTATTTCACCCTGTACAGATAGCGCAGAGGATACCACTGTCTCCCATCCCTGGTGTTTGGTGTGGGTGCTATACAAAGTAAATAACTTGTGAGCCCATACTGATGTTCATCGAATACACAGGTAGAGGAGAAGAGGCATATACCTCATGCAGATGAAATTTAAATAATTTGTATAGATATGGTCCTCTCTCCATGAAGTAGAACTCCACTCTCCACTTTTGAAGTGAAGCTAACTTCTAGAGAATCAAGGGTGAAACGAGTAGGGAAAGAGTCACTTTATAGGGGAGAAATCCGAACCATGCCAAGTCAGTTAAGTGGTGTGGATGGTCCTGCATAGTGGGAATTCTATGGAGAGGATGAACTTTCCACATAACTTGAGGAGAACGACATTCCTGGGATATTCCTCCCTCAAACTGAAACCCCAAGACAGTCATGAGAAACATATCAGAGAACTTTCAATTGAGCAAAACAATACCAAATACCTAACAATTACTTCCCAGCACTAGCACAGTCGTCCAGATGAAATATCTGAGAAACTGTCACAGGCACAAAAGACCTCAGGAGACCTGAGGCTGAAATTAAATGTGCCATACATAAACAGAATAGGGATATTAAATCATTAGTAATAACAAAACATAGGCTTTATTTAATGACAGCACATCAGAACTAGTTATTTGGGAGAAAAAGAATCACACTAATGTAAATAACAAGGAAGCTAGGCACATGGTATATAGAAACTGTATTACCATAGCAAAATTTGTAATGCTAAACCATTTTTAAAGTAGGGAAGCTTATTAATTTTCTTTTATAATGACAGTAAATGATATAGGTAATCTGGAATAAGAGGTACAGATGCAGGAGTTAGGGACAAATACATGTGTCACTGTGAATTAAATGTTTCTCCCTTTCAAATTCAGAAATAGTTCTGCTGTGTACAGCATAAAACAAGGTCAGAGGAAAGGAAACAATCCAACAAGGAAAGAATGTGGTCAGTAGCAAAAGTACTAGAACTTTGTGCCAATGACGAAGGTCACAGACTAGCGGACACCATGAGGACTTGGCAGGCATATTCTCCTAATTGAAATGTCAGCTCTGTTGGGTACGATCTATGTATGAAGGATCAGAATAGAAAAAGAAAGGTGGAGAGGTGGCATCATACCTCTGAAATATTAATAGTGACAATGAACTTCAACTTGACAACGAAGTGGATAGGAATGCATTTAGAAGAGGATACAGGAAATGAAGACAAGAAAAGCAAACCTCAGTGCAGTTCTCCTACAGATGGCAATAGTGATATAATTACCTTTGAGGAAGTAATCCGTGAATCACCAAAGGCGCCCCGTGAAACATAGGAATTAACAAGGTCAAAAGCACTTTTGTTGATTAGATAATGAGTCAGAAGTCCAAAGTAGAAAATGATGTTTGACTACATTTTTGGTCATAAGACTGAGCAGGCTTTGGAAAGTGTAAGTAGATACTCAAATTCATAAAATGATGAATTAGAAGACAATGTGAGTGGTCATGTGTTCCCTCTTTACAGTAGCCCTCCACCATACTTTTGTCACTGAAGATGTTTGAAGAGACATTGAAAATGGTGAGAAAGTCTGCTTTGATAATTTGTCCAGTTGGATTAGATATACACCAGTGGGCAGCACCTTCTATTCCAATGCTTAATTTGCAGAAAAAGCTTATAGTTTCCTTTTATTTCATTAAGCTACACAGAATTTGGAGAATTGAGGATTTGATGCATAGGATACTGATACACATAAGAGAAATAGACATGAAAATGTTCTATGCTGTATTTGTAGATATCAAAGCATCTAGGCTCAGAGAAATGTATCATTGAGAGAATGTCAAAAGAGAAACCAGCTCACCAAGTAGCTGGACATGAAATAATAAAGAAATAGGTCAAAACAGTACTAGATGGATGATTACACACTTGGTATAATGTGTTGCAGTCAAAGAAATTAGGCTTAACTACCAACGTTAGTAGAATGAAGACCTACAGGAATCAGAATTACAAAGCAAAGTGACCAAACATCCTTACAAGACATGGAAGTCTACACATAAGACCTAGTTTCCAAGAGAAAGAAAGATTATAGTAGGAAACTTACAGGATTCCTGCTATTTGAAACTGTTCTTTAGATGTTAAAAAAAAACAAACAACTCTGTCTTTTAAGTTGAGCCCATATCTTAAATAAAGGTTTACTAGAAACAAAACCAAACTGATTTGGAATTAAATAAATAGCATAGTAAAAAGTAAATATTTTTAGTGAAAAAATTAAGCTCTTTGTTGAAAACAAAACTAAACAGAAGTGTTTGCTTATCAAACTACATGGTACAGATTTTATTTTTGGAGATGATTTATAATAGTTCACGTTATTAAAAAGAAATAAACTCAAGTGAGTTTGACCACGTGACACATAAAAGAATGGACCATGAGGTCGGTGGACCACTTTCCAATGTGAATTACTGTTCCACTAACATTTGATTTGTTCCTCTAAGAGCGGAGCACTGTGTTAATTTTTGAGAATACAAGTGAGTAAGGAACACTTCAATATGAGCACATGCTATGGGAAGGAAACCAAAAATAGCAAACAATAATAATTCTGTGAAGAAGCTCACGAAGGTATGTGGAATCCCTTAATGACAAGCAGAAATGGAAGCCATGTACACTGGTAAAGGATGAGTAGGAATTTTTTAAATGGACCAGTGGAGCAAGTCATTTAAGACAAAACATCATTATCTAATAATGATAGTGCACTCAGGGACATAACACAACCCTTCGTGCAAAGACATATATATGTATACATATGAAAGCCCTGGTGGAACATATTCTGCAGTACCTCATTGGAGGTCATCATGTGATGCTGGCTATCACAGCAATGAAGAGCACAGGGTTGGAGGAAATAATTCAAAATTAAAGTCTCTTGCCACAGTTTACTGAATGGTCCATTACAGAACCTGATTTTTCCTGTCTTTAAAACAGAGCTAATAATAGACTAAGGCAAACCTCTATTTGATTTAAGTGAAATAGGTGCTCAGTAAATATGTTACTTTCATGAGAATTAAAGATGTGTGGCTAGATTACAAAATAGAAACAGCTTTAAGGTAAAAACAAAAACAAGTTGAACAAATAGAAACTGGAAAGTAAGATGGCTGTAATGTTAGTAAAAAGTGGCATCACACTTGTAATATATCAAATGTATTAATTAAATATCACTACAGAATCAATATGGAATACTCAGTATTTTCCACTTTGAGAGGACAGGATTTAGTGACATGTCACAGTTTTTTTTTTTTCTTAATCTTCTCTAACATTTCAGTCCATCTGGATGAAGGCTTATGAAATGTGCAGATGACATGAAATGTGAAGGGCTGGCTGTAATGATTCCAGTTTCATTTTTAAGGGGCCAATTATGGCTGATTGAATAGCTAACACATCATTTCTAGTTGACAAGATGAAATTTAAGTTTTAACATAACAATATGAAGTTTGTAGTTTGGGTTTACAAAATGTCTTGTGACAGTTTAAGAAAAGTCCTGATGAAGATGACCAGAAATTTAAGTGAATCTAAATAATTAGGGATGTTAGTGGCTGTCACACTCAATGTTGCTAGCAATCAGGAATTAATGTGATTTAGAACATATACAAGAAATGTATCCAATGCCTAACGTATGAAACTGTAACCTCTCTGTACATCAGTTTGATAATAAAAATTTGAAAAAAAATAGAACATATAAATAAAGTCGAAGTGGCATACCTAGACTGATAAAGTCAGGAGTCTCACTCTTCTCTGTTTTAGCCAGTACAGCTCCCTACTGCCAAATTCTAAGAAATATTTATGGATTCATTAACCTTAGTAAAGAAATATTTTTCTCCATTAAGAAATGTCTAACAGATATAAAAAGGAACAGACTGGCAGTGTAGTTTCTGCCCTTAAGCTTGTGACACATGGTCATAAAGCAAAGGAATTAAATAAACACGTTGACTTTAAAGGTAGAACTTAGATGATTGAATGTTGCACAAGAAATGTACCCCTGCCTTACATATGAAACTGTAACCCCTCTGTACATCACTTTGATAATAAATAAGTAATTATTAAAAAAAATAAAAGGCAAAAGACAGAATTGAAAGTGGGCCTCAGTAAATTTGAAGTTATCTGAGTTCACATGATGGAAGGTGGAGAGTGACGAGTAGAACATTTCAAGCAACATCTTGTTATACCAGGTAAACAACTAGTAGAAGCCACTGTTCCCTGGAGAGAATCAGCCTGCATGGCTTTTAAAGTTTCCAACTTGAAAAACATCAGATTCTGTGACAACTAACATCTTTGACTAAAGAACGCTAGCAAGCCACATAACAGCAAAAGCAGCTGTTTTCCATGTAGATGGAGCGTTGGCCCCAGAAAGTTTGACTTGAAATGTAAAGGAATACTAACAGTGATCAGAAAGATCACTTACCCTAGGAAGTCAAAACCTTTCTAGGTTCTTGTACCAAAGGAATTTTCAAATAAGGTTTGAATTCTAATACAATGTAATGTTTATTAATCTGAAGAATTGATAGCATGCATTCTAGAGTCAGTAGATGTTTCTTGATGTAGGGAATGCAAAAATAATAAAAATGCAATTAGCATTTTTTGTATTTTGCAATGCCAGCAGGGTTCTCCATGTTAAAAGTAAATGGAATGAGACGACCTACTTCTTGTTTGTGTCATTTAATCTTTGTGTGGTCACCACAGAGGATATAGTGAAGCCAATAGAATCATTATTTCTATATGGCCTGCTAGCACTATATGTGGGAAATAGAATACTCAAATTTGTCCTTTTTCATGGAGATTTTGGCTTCAGAATTTGACTCTAAGTAGATGTTGATTTTTTAAAAAAAATCTATTATCATTTAATTATATCCAACCAAAGAGTAGCATATGGTCTTGATTCATTTAACCTTAATGGAAAAGAACAAGTCATTGTATTAAGGAGTGTTTTATTGACTCTGCTATTTCTGGTATTTTTAGAAATCATTTAGTTCTCTTCAGACTGATGTGATATAATTATTCATTATGTAATTCTTCTTTGATGTCTCTGGAGTCATTCTATTACCACAGCCATCATGCATTGTTTGCTGAAATGTAATCTATAGCTCATTAAACCATTATACCTATTAGTATATAGCCTTTTCTTTAAGAATATTCTATTTATTTTGGACCAAGTCACATGAAATAGTTGGTGGTTATGAGGTGGAGATTGTTTCATAATCTATGATTCCAAAGTGGGAATATGGAGAAACTTCCCATGCAGTTGTTGCCCAAGCTACTTTAGCTGTTTATGGTATTGCAGCTAGATCAGTTTTACTACAGATGATCAATAGCCATAGATGAGAAGTCATAGAAACCAAAAGACCTCAGGGAGATTATTTTCTTAGAATACAGTATCTGGACTTAAAACCATCTCATTTTATTTACCCAACCCAGATCACTACCATGCCATTGCTTTGTACAATAACATTTACAGCATAGTAAAAATTTTGTTAAAAAACGGAGATCATCTCAAATGTTAAACTCTATTGTTATTTTGGTGCTCTTCCCCTGAGAGCTTAAATTAATATAATAACAAATATTTGATAAGTAATTCTAAATATTTCCCCATTTCTTACAAAAGGAAACAGGTACAAATTGTCCTTAAGCAAATACAATATATGAAGGTCATTTATAAAGCACTATGCCAGTGTGTATATTTATGTGTAGCACAAAAGGTCTTATTCAAAAGAGGACATAGATCAAAGTTGCTTTAAATGTGGAGCCTCCAACCCATTGTAAAATGAAAAATTAGAGGATTCAAACCTTAAAGAAGATACCTATTATGTAAATTAACATACATGTTTTTTACTTTAGTCATAACTTTGGTGAAAAGAATTAGTATGTGATTGACTTAGAAGTCTGGTTGGTAGGCAGGAGGCATGAAATCAAGAATTTCGAATCTTAGAGTTTATCTGCAGTACTATTACTTGCTTTGGTCAAATATTTTTAATAAATTATTTTATGATATAATTAAACTTAGGTACAATTTTTAAAATACTCTGGGAAGTTTAAAGTTTACTCTTTCACTTACATAGGCACTCTAATGAAGCTTATACAGGTAGAAAGAACACCTAACTATATCATATGCATGGAAATGTTATGATAGTAATTTAAAACATATAAAGCCATAGAGAATTGTAAGAAAATTTGTTTATGGTAATTATCTCTATGAAGTAATATTGTACTTCTAAGTTTACATTGTGTGTTGTTAGAATATAAAAGACAATGATTATGTAGTACTACTAAAGAAGAATTTTCTTCTTAATTTCTCCATGAAACTACATTTTAAACTTTCTTTTGAATTCAACATCAGACATTTTAGCATTTAGCTTTGCATTTAAATAACACTTTAAGAATAATATATACAGACCTTGTATTCTTATGTATATCTGTAGCATTTTAAATAATAAGCTTTGGGTCATGTTTAGATAAAATTTTTATGATTTTCATTTTACTAAGCACAGTATTTCAGATGTAATCACAAACATTTCTTTAAATATTATTAGATGCTTATACATATGTAAATTATTTAAGCAAGAATTTCTACTATAAATATATAGTTAATTAACATGAATATATATTCTCTTTATATCATACATGTACATTTAAGGTATTTGTCTTGCCTATTAAATGAAAGATTAGTATTCCTATAACTGCTAATGAGGTAGACTATCTCTTTTCCAGATTGTATATCTGAAAATTACATTACCAATATTTTGCTCATTTCATCATATGATTTACTAGGAACTTCCTAGAAGCTTAGGGAGACCAATAGAATCGAGCTCTTCCCTCCCATCAGCCATGTCTTCTTTAACCCAGATGTGAATATTGGATCAGGGGAAGAGGAGAAGACTCTAGGCCTTTTGATTCCTAGTTTATATCCATCAAAATTTACATGACCAATGAAAACCCTATAATCTAATCTTTAGTCAGTCTTTGTAGTCTGAAGTACAGCAGACATTTTACCCATAAGTAAACTGGAGGACACATCATGAGAACCAGAACACATCAAGATAAAAATTATAAAGCCAGGCTCATGCCTGTAATCTCAGACCAGGCAGAAATGTCGTTGAGACTCTTATCTCCAATCAACCAGCAAAATGCCTGAAATGGAGTTGTGACTCAAGTGGTAGAATGTCAGTCTTGAGTGAAAAAGCTAGGCCAAGTAATGGCACAAGAAAAAAAAAAGTACAATCCTATAAAATGGCAGGGAACCTTGATTAACTGCATTTGTCATTCGAGGATGAGGATGGAGATGTGGTTTGCTGAGGGCCAGGTAGTCAGTAAGCGCAGAACTAAGAGCAAAGGCTTTGATAACTGGCCTTTCTACTACCCCAAACAAGCTACTGTCTATGCATGTCTTCAACTTAAATACTAAGTTAGTTCATTATTAAGACAAGTTTTGTTTTGTTTTAGTTTTCTGGTCCTAGGACTTGAACTCTGGGCTTGAGCTCTTTCCCTGAGCTTCATTTGCTCAATGCTAGCACTCTACCACTTGAGCCACAGCATCTCTTTTGGTTTTTCTTTTCATAGGAGATAAGAGTCTGATGGACTTTCTTACCCTGACTGGCTTCAAACTAAGTCCCTCAGATCTCAGCCTCCTGGCTAGCTAGGATTGCAGGCATGAGCCATTGGGTGCCCAGGGAAAAAATTGTTTTTAATATATCGTTTTATCTCCATAAACTTATTGCAGATAGATTCTTATAGATATTCCCTTTCTCATTTTTAATGGCATAAAAGATTTAGACAGCCATAAAGTCTAGCATGCAATACTGACAAAATATATAAAAGAATCAAAATCAAATTAAGAGAAAAAGAAAACAAGTATGAAGCAATGTAAATCATGCACAGCAAACCTAAGAAAATAGAAATATCCTGTTCATGCTTGATGCTCTAATACAGTGCAAATTCAGGTCACAAATAACTTATCCTTAAAACAAAGACAGAACCCTACACTTGATTTATTTTCTCATCCTAATAAGGTTTAGAAAGCTGTCAAAGCTTTCACATATATTTCAAATATCTTCCCATATTTTGGTGATGAGAGAAAAAGAAGACTTCCTTATTAAGCTAATCAGGTGTAGGAGTAGTCAACATTTAACTTCTTTTATTTTATTCTAATGAGTTATGTTTTTTGGTCATAAACTATAGCCAGTCACTTTGGTGCCTGTACAACAGTCATTATTTTCTACATTTCAAATGAGGATTTCTGGAACTAGAGGCATGGCTTAAGTAGTAGAGAACCAGCCATGAGCAAAACAAAAAAGCCAAGAGCTCTGAGACCCTGAGTTCAAACTCTAGAACCAGAATGAGCAAATGAAGAAATAAAATAGTTCTTACTGCCCATCACTGATTTTTGTTAGGAATTTTTTTTTAATTTTTTTTTTTTTTTTAATTTTTTTTAATTTTTTTTTTATTATCAATTGAACATAAATTTTTTTTTTTACAAGGTGCTGTGCAAAGAGGGTGCAGTTACATAGTAGGGCATTGTGTACATTTCTTGTGATATCTTACAACCTGTTTTCCCATCCCTTGTCTAGGTCAGGTAGACCCATATGCAGTATACAATGTATCAAGCACATATACAGTGTTCACAGACTTGGTCTCTACTGTCTCTCCATCTCCTTTTGTTAACAGTCATATATCAGGGAGATCATGCCCCTTTGTTTTCTGTGTTCTAGGCTTGTCTCACTCAACATTATTTGTTCGAGTTCTGACCATTTCCCTGCAAATAACAATATTTCACCATTCCTAATCGCTATGTAGTATTCCATTGTGTATAAGTACCATATTTTTTGGATCCATTCATCTGTGGAGGGGCATCTGGGTTGTTTCCAAATTTTGGCTATTGTGAATTGTGCTGCGATAAACATGGAAGTACAAATGTCCTTTTGATATCTTGGGTTTTGCTGTTTAGGATAGATGCCTAGGAGTGGTATGGCTGGGTCATAGGGTAGGTCTATATTGAGCTTTTTGAGAAACCTCCATACTGTTCTCCAAAGTGGCTGTACTAATTTGCACTCCCACCAACAATGGAGAAGGGTTCCTCTTTCCCCACAGCCCCTCCAGCATTTGTTGTTTCCTGAGTTCAGAGTATAGGCCATTCTAACTGGGGTGAGGTGGTATCTCAGGGTTGTTTTTATTTGCATTTCCTTTACTAGCAGGGATGTTGAGCATTTCCTCATGTGTTTCTTTGCCATTTTTATATCTTCTCTTGTGAAGTCTCTCTTTAGCTCTTTTGCCCATTTCCTAATAGGTTTATTGGGCTTGGAGGGGCTTAGTTTTTTGAGTTCTCTGTAGATGACAGATATCAGGCCTTTGTCTGTTGCTGTGCTGGTAAATATCCTTTCCCATATCGTTGGCTGTCTTTCTATTTTGGTGGCTATGACCTTAGCTGTGCAGAAACTTTTTAATTTGTAGTAGTCCCATTTGTTGAGTCTTTCCCCTATTTGTTGTGCGCCTGGGACTCTATTCAGGAAGTTCCTTCCTGTGCCTATAAGTTCTAGTGTCTTTCCTACTCTGTCCTTCAGTAGTTTCAAGGATTCAGGTCTGATGTTGAGGTCCTTGATCCATTTTGAGTTGATCTTGGTGCATGGTGATAGGCTTGGGTCTACTTTGAGTTTTCTGCATATGGCTGCCCAGTTCTCCCAGCACCAGTAGTTGAAGAGGCTATGTTTATTCCATTGTATGTCTTTAGCTCCTTTGTCGAATATCAGTTGGCTGTAAGAGTGCGGTTTTATTTCTGGGTCTTCAATTCTAATCCACTGGTCTTCCGATCTGTTTTTATACCAATACCATGCTGTTTTTGTTATGATGGCCTTGTAGTAGAGCTTGAAGTCTGGTATGGTGATACCTCCTGCACTATGTTTTTTGCCTAGAATTGCTTTGGCTATTCTAGGTTTTTTGCTGTTCCATATGAATTTATGGATTGGTTTCTCTATTTCAGTGAAGAATGTGGCTGGGATTTTGATAGGTATTGCATTGAATTTGTATAACAATTTGGGCAGTATGGCCATTTTCACTATATTGATTCTGCCTACCCATGAGCATGGGAGGTCTTTCCATCTCCTTGTGTCTTCTTTGATTTCCCTTATTAGATTTTTGTAGTTTTCATTGAATAGGTCCGTCACGTCCTTGGTTAAGTTGATCCCTAGGTACTTTATTCTTTTTTTGGCTACTGTAAATGGAATCGTTTCCATAATTTCCTTTTCTGTTTGTCTATTGCTGGTGTACAGAAAAGCTGCTGACTTTTGTGGATTGATTTTGTATCCTGCTACTTTGCCAAATTGGTTTATTAGATGTAGGAGTTTGGGTACTGAGTTTTTTGGGTCCTTGAGATATAAGATCATGTCGTCTGCGAATAGGGATAACTTGATTTCTTCCTTGCCGATGTGGATCCCTTTGATGTCCTCCTCTTGCCTTATTGCTATGGCTAGGGATTCCAGTACTATGTTGAACAGAAGTGGGGAGAGTGGGCATCCTTGTCTTGTTCCTGTGTTTAGGGGGAATGATTTAAGTTTCTCTCCATTTAATATGATATTAGCAGTTGGTCTGTTGTATATGGCTTTTGTTGTTTTGAGGAATGTTCCATCTATTCCTGTTTTCTCCAAAGCTTTTAATAGGTATGGATGTTGTATTTTGTCAAAGGCTTTTTGGGCATCGACTGAGATAACAATGTGATTCTTGATTTTAGTTCTGTTTATGTGGTGAATTACATTGATTGATTTACGGATGTTGAACCATCCTTGTGACTGAGGGATGAAGCCTACTTGGTCATGATGTATGATATTCTTGATCACTTTCTGGATCCTGTTAGCTAATATTTTATTGAGGAGCTTTGCATCTGTGTTCATTAGTGATATTGGTCTGTAGTTCTCTTTTTTTGTTGGATCTTTGCCTGGTTTGGGGATGAGTATGATATTAGCTTCGTAGAATGAGTTCGGGATTTTTCCCTCCGTTTCTATTTCGCGGAAGAGTTTGAGGAGTATTGGAATTAGCTCCTCACTAAAGGTTTTGTAGAATTCATTGGTGAATCCATCTGGGCCTGGGCTTTTCTTAGTAGGGAGGTTCTTGATTACCTCCTGTATCTCACCGTAAGTTATTGGTTTATTTAGTTGATTTATTTCTTCTTGGTTCAGTTTGGGCAGTTTGTACTTCTCTAAGAATTGATCCATTTCTGTAAAATTATTGTTTTTTGTTGAGTAGAGGTTTTGGAAATAGCTCCTTATGATTGTTTGAATATCGTGTGTATTTGTTGTAATTTTTCCTGTGGAGTCCCTGATTTTACGAATATGAGTCTCTTCTCTTCTTTTTTTTGTGAGTCTTGCAAGGGGTCTGTCAATTTTGTTTATTTTCTCAAAGAACCAGCTTTTAGTCTTATTTATTTGTTGAATGGTCTTTCTATTTTCAATCAGATTTATCTCTTCTTTAATCTTTGTAATCTCTCCCCTCCTAGTCGTTTTAGATTCTGTCATTTCTTGTTTCTCCAGTTGTTTTAGTTTCATCGTGAGGGTATTCACCTGCTCTGCTTCCATTCTTTTAATGTGGGTACTGAGTGCAATGATCTTGCCCCTCAGTACTGCCTTAGCTGTGTCCCATAGGTTTCTTTGTGATGTGTTTTCTTTGTCATTGTGGCTTATGAATTCGTTGATTTCATCTTTAATTTGATCTGTGGCCCAAGTGTTGGATAGCAGCGTGGGGTTTAGCCTCCAAGAGTGTGTATAGGCTCTGTGGTATCCTTTGTTGTTGAGGGTTACCTTTAATCCACTGTGATCAGATATAATACATGGGATGATGTCAATTCTTTTGTATTTGCTGAGGTTCTTTGTGTGGGCTATGACGTGGTCTATTTTGGAATATGATCCATGGGCTGCTGAAAAGAAGGTGTATTGGGTCTCTGTAGGGTGGAAGGTTCTATATAGGTCTGTTAGATCCATTTGGGCAATGGTGTTATTTAGGTCCTCAGCTCCCTTACTAATCCTCTGGGTGTTGGATCTGTCTCTTGGAGAGAGAGGAGTATTAAAGTCACCCACTATGATTGTGTTTGCATCTATCTTGCTCTGTAATTCTGTGAGAATTTGCTTGACATATGTCGGGCCTCTTTTGTTCGGTGAGTATACATTTATCACCGTGATGTCTTGATTCTGGATTTTTCCTTGTGTCAATATGTAGTGTCCTTCTTTGTCTTTTTGAGTGGACTTTAAAGAGAAATCCAGCTTGTCTGAGATCAGGATGGCTACACCTGCCGTTTTGGTGGGTGCATTTGCTTGGTAGATCTTGCTCCATCCTTTCATTCGAAGCCTGTTTTTGTCCCTTGCTGTAAGGTGGGTCTCTTGTAGACAACAGATGTCAACTTTTTGCTTGCGGATCCATTCTGCCAGTCTGCTCCTCTTGATCGGGGAGTTTAAGCCATTTATATTTAAAGAGATCAAGGATAAGGGTGTTTTTTCTCCTTCCATTTTCTTGTTGGGCTGTTTTTTCCTGTTGTTTTTTTTTTTTCTTCTTGTCTTTAGTGAGCTTGTGTTTCTGCTGGACTTTGGCTATTGAAGTTTCTTTCTGAATCTGTCTGTGTGTCTTTTACGATCTCTGTTGGGTGGGCTTCCCCTCTTAATATTCGCTGTAGGGCTGGTTTTTTATTCACATACTCCTTTAGCTCCTCTTTGGTGTGGAAAGATCTGGTTCTCCCTTCGAATGTGAACTCCAGTTTCGCTGGATATTTGATCCGAGGTTGTAAATTGTTATTCTGAAGTACTTGGATGGTGTTCTTCCACTCACTTCGAGCTTGGTAAGTTTGTGTGGATAAGTCGGATGTTATTCGAATCCTCTTCCCATTGAAAAAAGTTTCCTTCTTCGCTTTGGCTGAATTCAGAATTTGCTCTTTAATCTTGAGGTCTGTAGTCTTGAATATTATGTGCCTTGGGGTGGTTTTCCTGGGGTCTGGCCTGCCAGGTGTCCTATAGGCTTCGGTTACCTGGATGGGGTCCCCTGTGAGATTGGGGAAGTTTTCTGCAATAACTTTATTGAGAACATGATTAAGCCCTCTGCTCTGATATTCGGCTCCTTCTTCTATTCCAATTATACGCAGATTATATCTCTTGTCTTTGTCCATTAGTTCCTGGAGTAATCTTCCCTGAAGCTTCACCTTTTCTTGGAGTGTGGTCATTTTCTGGTTGTTGTCAGCTGCTTCATCGTCCAGGCGAGAGATTCTGGATTCCATATGGTCCACTCTTTGTGTTATGGTTTCAATTGCGGAGTTTATGGATGTCAGAGAGCTATTCATGGTTGTCATATCAGCTCTGATCGTGGAAATTTCTTCCTTTAAAGAGTTGTATTTTAAATCTATTTTTTGATGCATTTCAATTCTCAGGGTGTGGAGATTTTCTTTAAAGGCGGCTTGCATTGTATCCATTTTTGCTTCCATTTCTTTAAACGAGGCTTGCATTGTATCCAGTTTTGCTTCCATTTCTTTCTTGGCTTCCTGGGTGTCCTTCCAGATTTCCGCTCTAAACTCCTGGAATTGTTTTCTGATTTCATTTCTGACGGTTTCGATCATTCCTGTTAACATGTCCTCATTTGCTTTTTTATTCTCCATCTCCTCTCCAGTCGTGCTGCTTTTTGGAGCTGGCGAGTTGGCTTGTCCTTTGATGAACTGAGTTATGTTTCTTTGTGATTTGCGCATCTGGAAGTCTGTGTAGTTCTTCCCTCCCTTCTGTGTAGGCGTGTCTGCGTCAGCAGGTGCTGTCGCTGTGGCCCCGCCCACCAGTGCAGGGCACGCCTATCAGAGCGGGCGCTTTCGCCGGGGCCCCGCCCTCCTGTGCACTGTGAGTCCCCTACAACAGGCACTTAAGTGGGGTCTGCCTCCCAGAGCGAGCCCTGGGTTGTTGGGTTGTGCTTGCGCCCTCCCGCGAGTCCATTGGGGGGGGGAAGCAGTATGTGTGGGGCCCAGTGGGATCGACTGTCCGGGTGTGGCTTGGCACCCTCAGACCTCGCCTCCGCTTCGAGGAGGGGGAACGAGATCAGGCTCAGGTGACCCTGCTGGGCTGGTATTGCCCACCAGCGCCTGTGATTTTAGTTGTAAGAGTCCGCAAGGTCTAGGCGCCTCGGGTGGGGCTTGCCCTGCCGGCCGTCCCTGGCCCCTGTTGGGAAGGGGACGGGGCCAGTTCTGCCAGATCAGGAACCTTTGGGGGCTTGGGGCTGTTCCGCCCTTCCCCTGCTAGACTGGCTTCCCAGCGCCTGCTGGGAGCTTCCCGCCTGATTTGGGGAATCTTTGTTCCCACGGGAGTGGGGAGGGGGAGGGAGGGAGATATATCGTCTTTGTCGGGCTTGCGTCTCCCGTTGGGGGAAGGGATTATGGGGGACTCACTTTTGCTGCTTTGTGTGTGTGTCCCGCACCGCCGTTGGCCCTTCAGGGGTTGGCGAAGTGTCGTGGTGGCTCCCCCGTTCCCTCTTTCTGCCGCGCTGGGTTCCCTTGTCCGAATCCGGTGTGGACCCGAACTTCTCGTCGCTGCTGGGTGTGTCTTGGTCCGCACCCTGCTTTGTGTCCGTGGGGTCTCCCGCTATATGGATTCTGCGCTCCTGGCAACCTGTCTGCCGATCGCCGGGTTTCCCTTTCCCAGCCTGACCCTGTTTGGGCCGGGGTCGGCTGGTGGGGGGAGGGTGCCCCGATTAATCTCCGGCTCCGTGTAGGTTTTCGGTTCTTCTTTTTTGCTCCTTTTTGTTTTCCTGCGTTTCTCCAGTGCTTCTGGATGCTGGTTTTGCTGGGTTCTTGGTGGAGTGTTGGGTGTTGGAGTTCCCAGCTCGCTATTCAGTTGGTGCGAGTCGGGGTGCCTCCCTATTGTCTCGGCGCCATCTTTCTCTTTTAATTTTTATTTTTGTCAGTACTGCAGCTTGGACTCAGTCAGGCCCTGAACCCTGTCCTTGGCTCAAGGCTAGCACTCTCCCATTTGAACCACAGCACTACTTCCAGCTTTTTCTGTTTATGTGGTGCTGAGGAATCAAACCCAGGGCTTCGTGCATGCTAGGCAAGCACTCTACCATAGGCTACATTCTCAGCCCCATGATTTTTGTAAGGAAGGTATTTTCAATGGCAAAAAAAATTCCAACTCTATTGTTTTATTTGCTTAAATGTGTGGTTAACTTTCTCTGTAGAGTCAGAATATAAATAGTTTGTATTTCCTGCAGTGGGGATATATGTCTCTATTGCCATGATCATATATGTTTCTTTTCATAGGCTTACAGCCATAGGAATATATGAACAAATGAATTTGATTATGCAACAATGAAATTTTCATTTTTAATCACTGATCTTGAATTTGATATTATTTTATATGTCACGAACTCTGGGTCTTTTGATTTGTTTTTCAGTTATTAAGATATAAGGGAAAGCAGAGTTACTGCCTGACTGTATGAAAGGAAATAGATCTGCCCAGAGGCCCTCATTAGCTTCTTATTAACCTGAATAACCTTACTGTAGGATTTTGTTGTCTTTCATGCTGGTCCCTTTAAGAAACAAGTGACCATGTCTGTAAACTATTTAGCTTCTCACAAATTATGTCACCTTAAATTCTTTTGTAGAACAGAGAAACACATGAAAGAGTTGTATGTGCCTTACAATTACTTCTTGACTTTGATCCTTCTTGAGTAGTTGTTGGGTGTATCACTTACCACTTATACCCTCTCTGTCTGATGCTATCATCTTTTTTCAGATGAACTGTCACTGTGCATCAGCTCTCTTGAAACTTAATCATTTCTGAACCTGGAAATGCTTTCTTAGGGCATAAAAATGTACCATAGTGTATATGAGAGAGTGATCTAATGTATGTGATCTGATATATATACTCAATACATATTACTATTGCTAAATAACCTAATATAAACACAGTTTTAACTTCCATTGCTTAACAGGGAGAATAAGCCAGATTTTTATATTTTACTTAATAGACTTCTGGACTGCTTTTTTAGTATCATGTTGTCCATGTATGAAAGCAAGCATCTGGATATTTGGAAACATATGGGAGGAAGAACATTTGCTTTTTATATCCAGATGTTTGGTGTTCTTCAAACCTATGATATAGAGGAAAATAATCTGCTGAGTTAACTTTGCTCCAGGTTTTATTAATTTAACTGCCCATAAAAATGATAATTTACAAACTTACAGATATTATCAAGCATTTAAATTTAGTTAAAGGTGATTTTTATGTGATGCACGCCTAGATAATGGTTTAGACTAAAACATCTATTCATATTTTAAAAAGAAACTAAGTCTTTGTAGTTATACATCCACATACCACTTCTGAGTTTGATATTTTCTTTCCCTATTTATACACTTATGTATGAATATGTTGAGTGTTTTGAGTGTTCCTGACTAAGTCAATATGGAAACACTAAATAAGTAAAAATTTTGGTTTCAAACCAATAACCATGCTAGGCATTCTAACACAAATGCTTTTTTCCAGCGATCAATCCAGGCCTTTCATTCCAAAGAACCTCGTACTTAAATCTAGGATGAAATTTTATGGTGCTATTCAGCAGGTGGTGGATTTTATATTAAATGAGAAAATGTGTGTGGTCATTGCTTTGTAAATTGAAACGGGCTCTACCAATAGTTTAGTGGCTATCTCTTCAACTTTCCTGAAACCATTCATTTCTCTTCTCCATTTTATTTCAGAAACTGTTTCTAAACCAGGATGTAAGTGTATTCATCATCACTGGCTTTCTTTTATTTACTAGGCTGTGGGGTTCATTACAATTTTTCTTATTTTACAATTATTACTTAAAATGATTTATGAAGGAATCAATCTTACCTCTACATGAAAGTACTGTGCAGAGCTCCTACATGTCAGAGCTGAGATTCTCCATAAGGGGAGGATGGTTACTTAGGGAAAGGAAACCAATGCACACTTGCACAACTCTGTGGTGTTGACTTCAGAGGAGGAATACAGTGTGTGGCAGCATCACATTCATGGATGAGTTAGGATTTTATCCTGACGTTGCAGGAGAGAAAGAGAGCTTTGGATAATGTCATCTGCATATAAATATTTAAATTTTGAGGCATTATCACAATTCCTTTATTATCACTCCTGAGGGAGCAAGCATGAATTTGATAAATGTGTCACAATTTGGTAATGATGTCACAGATAAAGGTGACATCATTATGGAGCTTAAACTAGCTTTGCTGCCAGTTAAAGGGAGGGACTATTCTGTGTGGGGTCCAGGTTTTCTATGGAAAGGGCTTATTAAGTTGCTGCTCTCATTTTATTTAGCCAGTTAACTTTTCATTTAAATGAAGAGAAAACAGAAAATTTAAAATGACCCAGGCACGTTTCAAAGAAATGCAGTGTTGCCCGACAATTGTCCTATGAATCTTCAATTTCCTTTTTACCTGTATTTGAACAAAATAACAATATATTTTTCAAGTCCAGACACTGCTGCTGCATGCCTTTTCTTACATATTGGCATGATTATGACAGAATAGAGGTATGTAAAAAATAGGTACAAGATATGTCTCTAAGTAGATTAGAGAGCAATAGAGGAGAATTCCATCATTTTCTTCAAATGAAAACAATAATGTGCATTAGGAACCCATTAGAGGTTCACATGAAAACTTGGAACATCATTTTAATATCTGTAACTAGCTCCAACCCTGGTTTATTAAAACAAAATTCACCTCTCATTTAAGTAGAAGTCTTCATTCCATCCTCAGTATTTGAAAATGAGTTATATAATGGGAAAAGAACATAAGCCAAAATTTAAATAAAGTAAAATACAAATTTTCTAAAATTAAATATATTTGGGTAATCAAATCATATATATATATATAATATGTATATAAATACATTTTGGCTTTCAATACTGACTTCTACTTTACAACAAATGTTAGTTTTATTTTAATTATATTCATCCCAATTGTCAATTCATTCAATTGTTCAGCCTTATGACATGAATATGGATATCAGGAATAAAAAATGCAAGCCTTCTTCAACTGTTTATCATGTCAGAAACCATAAGTATGAAAACTAGTACATTGTCTTTAAAAATTAATTGGCACTAGTGAGAGTTTAGCAAGTTCTTACTTAGGCATTTATGTAAATCTGTAGAAGAGGTGTGTCTAAATATTAGTAAAATTCCCACAGGGCCTTTCCTCATCAGTAACACATTTGAAGCATCTCTCCTTAAGTAGGCATACATTAGTAAAAGATATGAAAGGTGCCCTTTGGTATAAAGTTCTAGAATCTCCCAAGAATACTGAGTTTAAGGTCAGTTGTTCCCTGGTGAATTTGTCTTCAGCATGGAGACAAATTTAGAAAGAATTCAAAGGGCCGATTTGTCATTAAGTAGAGATTGAGTAGTTTTTCTATGTTGGCATTAAAACTCATTGAGTTTCTCTATGCCTATATTCGACCCTATTTTTACAATAATTTCATAGAATAATAATAATTGTATTAGCACTTTCTGTTCCCGAGTCTCATTTAGTAGGTTCCATTAAACTTATGTAATAGGGATCTTCCATCTATCAAAGAGCTCTGCACCAAAATCTCAGGGAATAAATCCCCGTGTTCTGAGTAATTGACTCATATAAGCAAAGCTTTGGGAATCCATGAGGAAAGGCAGAACAATGTCCCCATGAAGCGTACTCCTGACAGAAGAGAGAACAGGGAAGGGGAGTGCGGGCCGCTGCGTTTCAGGCCAATTTCCATCCACTCTGCAACCATTTTCTTTGCTTCTTGTGATCTGTTTGAAATCCTCCAGCCTGCCTATTAATGCCACTATCACTAGACCATGTTAAAAGTTTTCTCCTTGCAACTTTATTTTCCCCCAAGAATTCAGTTCTAAATATAGTAGAAAAACAACCACAGAAATTTCTGAAGAAGCCAGTGAGAGAATGGAATGAAACCATTGGCTTCACCCTCATTGTTCTGAGCTCTTTCCGAGGCAATGATGGGATTTGGGAAGAAACTAGTGCATGGACAATCACTAGCTCTTCTTCACATTTGCTAAATGTGAGGGTTTACACTACCTGCACATTAATAGTTTTCTTAATTTCTCATATTTTCAGTTGTGGTGATAATGCATACCTAAACTCATTACAGTGTCTTACAACTTGGATACACATTTCAGAAAATGACATACACACACATACACATACACAGACATATATTCATATATGTTTGCATGTGTGTGTGTGTTTCCATGTGTGTATTTGTGTCTGGTTCTTCCAACAAATATTAAGAATTCTCAAGTAGCAATAGTGCCATGAAAAAAAAAAATGTCTCCCAAGTTTCAATGACCTATCTTTCACAGATCCCCAGGGCCTGGGTTTGTTTTTCTTTTAAGTATTTTGGAAGAAGGTGATCTCTCTTGCTGTCTTTTGAAAGCCAAAAGGCACATTCAAGAAAGGTTTACATGTATACAAATGCAAGAAATATCCAAGGTTTTGTGGAATTCCTTCAGTTTATGCAGGACTAGGGAATCCAGTCAACAAACCTTTGCACTGTATTGGGGGAAAAAATCCTTTATATAGAAGCACAAAAACTTGGGGACCTTCTTGTAAGGCCAAGTGGTAAGGTTGTTAGAGAAAAGATCCTAGAGCTAGATCTCTGCTTTCGTATCCTACCTACCACACACTACAGCTGTCTATTAATTCCTATTTTCATAACGGCATATCTGAAAGCACAGGCATTAGATGAGGGCACTTTGAGTAGCCAAGTTCTCACTACTAGTTTTACAAAGTAAAAACGTGTGAGAATTAGATTTACCATATAAACCAGCAATTCTACTCATGAGTATTTTCTTAAAAAAATGAAATTTTATGTCCTACTCCTCTCAAAACTTGCAGATGACTGTAGCCATTCTAATAATAATCAAAACAAATTAGAAGCCACCAAAATGTCCATGAACAAGGGAATGGGTTTGCTCCCTGCACTATGTTCAGGCAGTGATAAGTGGCTTCATAATAGATATGAAAAAAATATTGATGACCAAAAATAAGTAAACAACTAAGTGAGAAAATGAAACAGTAGATCTTCACAGCATTCTTGTATTAACTAAATGTGGTTACATCATACAAGTAAAATCCTTGATTCTGACTTATAGTGAGTACTTTGTAATCAGCGGCTATTGTTTTTTGCTAAAAACATACGTTTCATTTCAGGCTCTAAAAGCTCAATTTCATTTTTTCTGAATTTCAAAAATGAGGATTTATATTTGTGTGTTTTTTTCTTTTCTTTCTTTTTTCTCTCTTTCTTTACCTCCCTCCCTCTCTTTCTCTTTCTTTCTTTTCTTCTTTCATCCTCCTTCCCTCCCTCCTTCCCTCTCTCCCTTCCTTTTTTTTTGCTAGAACTGGGGCTTTAATGTAGGCCTTTAAGTTTGCTATGCAAGATTTCTACTTGTTGAGTTATGCCTCCAGTTATTTTGGGGCAGTTTATTTTGGAACAGGGTCTCATTTTTTGCCAAGCTGCACAAAAATATTGTCACCTGTTTATGCTTCCTGGGATGACAGGCAAATGCCATGGTACCTTGCTATAGATTAAGATGTGTGTTTCATTAAAATTTTCCCAACTTGCCTTGAACCATGAACTACTCAATCTCTGCATCTCAAGTAAGGTAACAGATGTGGCCGCAGGCACCTGGATTGTGTGTATGTTTTTCATGTGTTTAGTTACTATGCATGTGAATCTACTCACAAACCCCTCCATCTTCATGTAAACATACACATAGGCACAAAGGGTGATCCAGTTCAACAGCATGCATTGAGGGTATACGATCTTTGTGCCCATGAGATTCCATTGAAAATGATATTTTATTTTTTAATTTTAAAATAAATGTTTGAATTTTCACTTTTATTATGGTATGGGGAAATTATCCTTATATTGGAATTTGCTTGGGCCATAGAAATACTGATGCATGTGTGTGTGTGTGTGAGAGAGAGAGAGAGAGAAAGAGAGAGAGAGAGAAAGGGAGAAAGAGAGAGAGGGAGAGAAAAAGAGAGAGAGAATTTCTCATCCTGCTATTGAGACCCTGGCAGAACTAACATTTACCATATGTGCTGACTGCGCAAAGTCAGCTTTTATGATGGAGTTGTTATATTTGGAAGAACATGCTTTGAATCATTTATAAGTCTGTGTAATAACAAGCTATATCATAGCAGGATTTACTGGACTTTTATTGCCAGTTACACAGCCAGCCAGCATTGATCCATCAGTATGTCCTGTGTGTGATGTGCTAGCTAGGTAAAAAAGTGTGTGACTTTTGAGTGCAGGATTTGTCGTAAGATTTGCCTTAGTTCAAATCCTGGCACTACCATTTGCCAGGTACACTCATCAATACTTCCCATCCTCCATTTCCTCATCCATTTGAATCAACACAGTATGGGTCATGAAAGAACCTTACCAGTAAACAGTGAGCTAGAGGATATATCCCAACATCCAGCATGGACAAAGTGCTCAGTAATGTTAGCTGTCTTCATTATGATGCATGCTATAATCGGGGGTGGGGGTGTGTGGGGAACATGATTTAGAGATTTAATGAGAAAGAATTACAAAGTAGAATGAAATTACATAATCTACACTTACATACAGAAGCCATAGGAAGTTTAGGAGAGCATTAGTTAAACTCTGGGATAGTTGCATTAAACTTCATAAGCAATATGGCCTTTCCTCTTGGTCTATAAGCACGTGACACATGGTGGAGTGAAATGGGCACATACTTCCTGAATCTGTGCTACCAAGTGAAGAATATGAGCAACAATTGATCAATGGAAGATGGAGTCAGAATGGGGTGTAGGTGACAGAAGAGGGATCTTAGATCAACAGTAACTAGGTTATAGCTACTTAGTTCATGGAGGTAGTGCTAGTTTTGAAAAATAGTGACCTCCTCTATCACCTATTGGTGCTGTTTGCACTTTCCAAGAAACAGGGACTAAATGTAATATGTTCATTTCATACATTCACATATACACATATGTTCCAGTTAAGTTTCAGAACAATGTTAATGTCTGTAATCTTAGAATCATAGTTGAACACAAAGAAGAAAAGCAGAGTGCACTGGGATAAAAGTCAAAATACTAGGCTGCTAAGAACTGGTGAATGGATCATTTCAGGGCCCTGGTACCTAGCTTCCTCAGTTATGTGCAAAACATGGTTTATATCCCCCCTCACACACACGCACACACACACACATACACACATTCACACACATTGGCAAATGCTTTTTTAATATCACTTAAGACAGTTCTACCAGCTTTTTTTTTTCCTACAAAATTTAACCAAGTAGTACTCATTGGACATTATTAATTTACTGTGACTTATTAAGCAAGTTTTCACTAATAATTTAAACTGAAAGCTCTATGGAATTAGCAGACCTCTCATGCATCTGGCAGATATTTTGAAGGAGCCATAATTAGACACATTCTGTGTATTGGCTTATCTGCTGTGGTTGCTAGATGGTTTGAAAGCAAACACTAAATGGTACTTAAATCAAAATCCCCATCGGTGCCCTTAGGTGAGAGCAGGTACTGCTCCTGCTTGTACAGAAATATTTAGCTACTAGGAAGCTGGGGAGATGTGGAGTTTAAAGTGACAATTTGATTTGTAGTGTTTCTGTGGCTTATTAGTTTTGCATAAAACTTTAATGTGAAACCAAATACTAAAGAGATTGTCCCTTGGTATTTCTGGGTGAAAATATACATTAAGTATATTAGTTCCTTTTCGTAAAACGATGCTTGGGTTCATTAGCAATGATAATGTAATGAGAATTTTTTAGGAGTACCTAAAGTTAAAACAAACCCTGTTACTATCATTTTTTCACATGTACACAAACTATTTTGGTGTCATGGCACTTAGAACAGAATAAAATATTGAATGCAAACAGCATTTATTTTCACAATACCAATCTCATTGAGAGATCACAGCAGACTGATTTATGAACATAAAATTTATGTATTTATAAAGATTAGATGGCTTGGCCTCTGTGTGTGTGTGTGTGTGTGTGTGTGTGTGTGTTGTGTGTATGTGTTTAAAATAATTGTCAGGAAATGAATAATTTTTCTTCTGTGTTTCTATACTTTGCAGTATGTGCCAAAGTGATTTGAATGCTATGTTTTGATTACAATTGTATTAGAGAATAAGATTAATTACAATTTTCCAGCTGATGTCTTAGATCTATAGTTCATTTGTACTTGTGTTGAGTTTTAACTCTGATTTTATGTCATGACTTGTTTTAAGATACATGAACAAAGTTTACTATGGTGAAGGGGAAAATATCAATTTCATTTGAAAGACACTAGGATAGCTGGAGGATGTGAAGAATATAAACCAGAACTGCCATCAACTTCACTCCACTCTAACAACTTCAATATGGGGCTTGGTTGAAAATTGAAAATGTTCAGGGGGAGATTGGTAGGGTCCTTCGTGTGGGAGAGCACATATCCAGCATGTATGAGGTTCTGAATTCAAACCCAAGAAGGAAAGCAAGGAAAGAAAAGGAAAGGGGAAGAATGGAAGGGAAAGGACGAACGGGAAGGGGAAGAAGGGAAGGAAAAGGATGAACGGGAAGAGAAAGAAGGGAAGGGGAAAGAGAAAGGGAAAGTAAAGGAGAAGGGAAAGGGGATATATAAAGGTTGGATGTGAATACCGTCCTCAATGACACGCATGCTGTGGGGAATTCTTCAGTATGGAATCAGAGAAAAGAGGATGGAAGTTTTGCTACTCTTAAATTCCCCTTGCACGGCCAGAAGGGGCGCTGTGGCTCAGGTGGCAGAGTGCTAGCCTTGAGCGGGAAGAAGCCAGGGATGGTGCTCAGGCCCTGAGTCCAAGACCCAGGACTGGCAAAAAAAAAAAAAAAAAAAGAATCCCATGTTCCCTTGGCCCAGTCTCATTTTTCACCTCTTTGCTTCTCTAACTCTGCCCAATGGATATTACAAGGCAGCAGGGCCCTGTCTTTACCTGATGCCCGAGGTCTGAGTGAACAACAGCCAATGTGAGTTCCCTCATTCCCTCACAGAACTCTGCCTTTGGAAGTGTAGACAGGGACTAAGAGCATCAGAGTCTCCTGTAATCAAGGGCTTTCACTAGACTGGTTCCCATGGGACCTGCTCTTAAAGATGTACTAAGGAGAAAGTTAATCAGGGAGCTATCTTAAATCTTAGGGAGGGAGCCAATATCCTTGGGTCCAATTAGAAATGCCAAAGAGAAGGGCAAGTTGTCTTCTTGGGAGCAATATGGGATGGATAGGGTGGGGGAGAGGCCAGGGCTCCTTACATTAGGAAGAATTGAATGTGGAGAATAATCCCTATTCCCCCAGGGCACATTTTAATAATGCAAGTGACGGATCCACTTAATGTCTCCCTGATTTGAACTGTGCATTGACTGGCTTTTCATTAATAATGAATCCACAGGTAAACAAATGCTTCCCATTAAATGCCTTTTAAAAGTGTTCAGTGTCTGCTGCCAGGAAACCTATTAAGCTCTGTGGTCTAGGAAAGGCAAAATTGAGCAGAAGCTGTGGGAGTTGTGGTGGAAACACTATTGTCCAGTTGACTTGCCATGGGAAATTCCCATATGCCCCTTCGTTGTGTGCTGTGAAAAGTTTCGCCAAATGTCTTATTGGCTGAACAATACAAATGTCATGTATAATAGCATATTAGTAACATTTTAATATCAATAGTAAATGAATTAAAACACATACTTCAGTACACCTGGCTAAATATCGTGAGTATAGAATGAGAATTGGGGGGAGGGGGGCACGTAACTCAGCTTGGCTATCTTGAGCCCATAAGGCACTTAAGTCACATGATCCTTGAAGTTATTTCAGCCAAAGTAAAACAAACTATGGAGAAATGTTTTAAGGACTTTTTAAAACCACATTTACTTAATATAGCCATGTTAATTAAGTTCTCACAGCCCAATTAAAAGGCAACTCTACTTAACAAATGTAAAAGTGTTCTAAAATCAGAAGCTTGGAATTCAGTTTTCTTAGAATTCCCATTCACTTGGGTTTCTTTCTTTCTTTCTTTCTTTCTTTCTTTCTTTCTTTCTTTCTTTCTTTCTTTTTTTCTTTCTTTTCTTCCTTCCTTCCTTCCCTTTCTTTCTTTTTAAATTGACTTTTCCAAAGGCTGAATTAACCTTTGAGGAAATAATCTTCTGACTCTTTCTGTTTAATTGACTGGCCTGGCCCTGCAACTCAGCTATCAAAAGAAGAGAATTTTCTAAATTTGGAAAAAAGGCCATGCAGATGATCTTTGCATAGTGTTCCTTCTTTTAAATCCATGAAGAAGGCAGTCCCATTAGGTTGTTTGTATCACAATAAGGTGTGTGTCAGAAGTTTTTGCATTCTGAGTTTCTAGATTTTGACTTCCATATCTTTCTCTCCTAGGAGTGACCATATCTTACCAGTTCAGCAGGAATTTCTTGACCTGTAATCCTGAAAGTTTTGTGTTTTCAGAAGCTCCTTGGTCTTGGACAAACCAAGATGGATGGTTGATATACTTAAACTAAGATGTCTATATTATCTGTAGATCCCCCTTTTCCTCTTGATTTCTAAGCAGTCTCTCATGGAATTTTAGAGCTTGGATAACCAGCAAATTTATTCATACATCCAATATGCATTTCTAAAGTGGGTTCCACTCTATACTTATTTTGAAATTCCTTTCATTCCTTTTTTTCCAGTCTGCAAATATTTAGGTATTGACAATGTTCAGTGTCATTTCATATCTTATTTAATCAAATTACTATAATGTTTAAGCATATATTGAGTGCCTCCCACTTTATTTCCTCTGTGTAATAACGCTTTTTATTTTTTAAATCCATCTTTATTTCACTAGCCATTTATGACAGGCACATGTGAGGATAGAAGCCTGTGTTTGAGAATGTGGGTGTGTATAAAATGAAAATGCACACTTTGGCATTGGAGACAAAACAAAATTTGATATGAGAGAATTCATAACAGCAGTGAGAATTCTAAGGCACTGTTAATATTAGCAATATTTCTTTCCAGTAACATACTTGTTCCTTAAGGCCACTGAAGCATAATATAAACTTTTTCATAAAGCTGTTAGGGTAGAGGTATGATATAGTTCTCTAGAACCAAATGTAGAAGAGTCCAGGATTTGAGAAATGAATTATAAAAGTAGACTGATTTAAGTGTAAGAAGAAATTGTGCCCAAATAAATTCAACCCACCGAATCGATGCAATCATAGGTTTAATGTAGTTTGAAACTATAAAACTTTTATAGTTTTAAGCTGTGAAAATAAGGAAGCAATTCCTCCAAAGAACTTTGTTGCTGTGTGTGTGTTTGCACGCATGTGTACCATGGCTCATTGTTTCAAAGTCACTTATTTTATCCCTTTCTGTCACCATGGTATATTAATATTTGTGTTGCCTAACATATGACTTAGCAAGTAAGAGTAAAATTTCACTGGGAGCGCAAGATTCAGCAACTTTTCTTATATGAATAGGCTTCTGTAACAATAAAGCACATTTAATATGTGTTTAGAGAATCATGTCCCCAGGCCCTCTGAAATTAGCTAGACTGTACTTAGTATATATGCCAACTTGATAAAGCTGCATAAATTCTCCAAGGCTCAGATGTTTGGTCCTGACTATGGCAGTAAAACTATTATGTATCCCATGGAGATTATTATGGGTTAGAAGAGCTACACATAACCAGCACACCTGGAATTTAGCAGCCCATTCTCTTTCTAAGTTGCTTTTAGTGTTAATATACAATTGTACAGAGGGTTACAATTACATAAGTCAGATAAAGAGTACCTGTCTTTTTGGACAATGTCATCCCTTCCCTCGCTCTCTCCCAGTTTTTCCTCCCATCCACAATATTTGTTCACCCTTGTCCCTCTGTGCCTCCTCTTATCCTCCCAAAGGCATAAGCAAACACACAAGATAAATGGAAGAGAAAACAAAAATAGCAAAAAAGGATTTTAAAAATCCTCTCGTTTCCATTTCCTGGTGTCCATTTCAGTAAATATTATTTTGAATGATCAGATGTATGTAGGCATTGCACCTTTGTGTTCCACTCCTTTCGTCTCAATGTGTGTGAATGCCTACAGACCAGTAAAGCATATTATGTCCTGATGTAGTTAAGATTTGTCTTCTGCATATGAGAGAGAACACATGCGCCATTTGTCTTCTGGGCATTAGCCCACCGTATAGCAACCCATTCTTATTTCCATATTTGTTGGTAGTTTTGAATGTTGTTAAGGTGGCTAGGTAAGTCAAGTCTCACTGAAGCTATATTTTTGGATCAATTCAATGTTGTTCTATTTCATAGAATTGATTTCCATTCTAGAGAAGAGCTAAAAACTTATTAGGTATTTTGGCCATTTTAAATAATCAAGTTACTACCTGATACCTCTGTGCTGATACTAAAGAGATTATACCACATAACAACTGAGGAAGCAAATTTCTGGAAACATGTTATCCTGTTGAGGAGAAATATCCATGGTACAGACTGTGCACAACTTAGTTCATTCAGGAGATCCACCTGTTTCCAGAAGGTTCTAGAATTAAAGTATTTTGTGGGCAATTCTGAACATCTATGAATTATCTCCACACAGATTTTTTTTAATTTCCTAAGATCCATTCCTAAGATTATATTTTTTCCTGTGACATAGAACCAATGAATTATGATTTCCATCTTTTCTTTTCATCATTTAAGTTAGTTCTTTTGTTGCCTTTTTTCTGCCCTTATTTAAAAAAAGAACCACACTTGCCTTGTAATTTTTAGAAGACTAATGATAATAAGTGCCTTAAAAAAGCAAAGAAATTTATGGTTTCCATAGTAATTCTCATGTGGTATCTCATTTGATAATCATAACCGCTCTGCGGAATAAAGGCTTGGTTGTGGTTCATTGTTTTAGGTGTGCACTAGGGTAACAGGTGTGAGACTGTGTCAGCCCTTACGGTATAGTTCAGTCCATTCTTTGCCTTCGAGCAGGTCAGTGAAGAAGTGTGGTAAAGGCAGTCGATATGAATCATAACACAGAATATTTCTAGTGATGGGCAAAAGCTAAAGTTGGCACTCATACTTGCCATTCACATGGGTATGCTAAGTAATATCCCTCCCCCAATTTCTTTATCACAGAGGTGGCTTTTATAAAGTACACTGTTCACATGTTTAACAACCTAGTCTTTTGTAGTTCTTCAGGATTTTTGTGGCCCAAGGCTCTTAAACATCAATCATTCCTCTTCAGCATGGATAAAGACATAGGGAATCAGTTTTTACTTACTAGAAGTCATTATACGATATGCTAAATGTACAAATCCTCACAACCCAATAACCAAATCAAAACTTAAAGGTATTGTGGACAAAAGGCAGCAGTCTTTTGGTCGTAGAGTTTTTTCTATCCCTTTGAAAACTGGCAAGGGGAATAAGGGACAGATCGAGATGGGTAACTTTTACATTGTGAGCTAGAGTATATCCAGAGAATGATTATAAAGAGAATAGCTACCGAATCCTATTGGGCCAGTAATTGGGGTACTTCCAACTTCCCAGGACCTACTGTATAATTTCTCTCAGCTGTAAGTTCAATTCATCTGCTTCATTCTTTCCACCCCCTGCCCAAAACAGTGATCTGTGTTTTATATGTTGTCTTCCCACTGCTTTTATTCACCATTATGCTTGTGAACTCTAGCACATTTTAATTTTACGTGTGTGTGTATGTGTATGTGTGTGTGTGCTAGTCTTGGGGCTTGGGACTCAGCTTGAGCACTGTTGCTGGCTTCTTTTTGCTCAAGACTAGAACGCTACCTCTTTTGCCACAGCTCTAGGCATATTTTGAAGGTCATGTTTTTTGTATCTTGTTGTCCAACTGTATATACCTGTATAATATTCCATTTTGTGATTATATTACAGTTCACCAAGGCATCCAAGTATTGTGTGTTGGTAGTTTACAGCTATTACAACTGTGTCGCTCTGAGTGTTTTTGAGCATGGATCAAGATGTATTTGGAATAGAGTTTCTTTAGTATACTCAAAAGATGTGGACAAAGTAGGCTACCTTCAGTTCCTCCTCATTTATATTCCATTAGGAAAGAATGGTAGTCCATAATGTTAAACATGCTCACCATCACCTGCATTGCCAGTCACTTTAATTTTTGCCAATCTAGTGGATGGTTAATTGTATCTCAAGATAATTTCTAATTTGCATGTAATCAACCACTAACAAGGTGGGATAGTCTCTCGTAAGCTTATCAAATTCCAGGATTTCTGCTTTTCCGGCTGAGCCTTTTTAAAATAATCCAGATATCTTCCCATTGGCTGCACAGAATTATCATTAAAAATTCAAATAAAATGCCATTTGAGAGTTTTCTGTGTTGACATTTACAATAGGGAGTTCATGCAGAATCCCAAAGATGAATTCTTAAGTTGATGGTTCAATAGTTATTTTTAACTGTCATATAATTGAGAACTTTTATTCCCTTCAAATCTCTTTTTCTAGATGAAGTCTTTGACAGTTCTTTTTCTCATTTTCTTATTCCCACTCCCCCCCTTAGATGAAGTAATGTAAGGTTTGTAATTTAGAGCTTAGAATAGGCTTGAAATAAAGAGCTTTCCTTTGCCCCTCAGTTCTGGGCAGGGAGTATTATTGTTTCAACTTCTTCAAACTATAGTTTAGGTCAGTGATGCCAAGAAGATGGACAGTGTTTGAGTGAACATGAAGAGCATAGTGACAGGTAAGAAGGAAGGAGTTGGTTTCTCCCACCAGTGCTAAAAATGGCTTAGGAATGATCTCATTATACCCCTGACTATCACCCAGGATCACCAAGGCAACGACTAGGATTCTTCACACATACCCTTCAAGCTTTCTATCCATCTTTTGAAGCAATCTTGCTTCAACCTGAGAGGAATGCATATGTTGATGGGACAGAATGTGCTAGCTACTTCCCTAGATACACATCCACATTTAAACTCATTACTAGTGCTCTGGAAACCTAGGGGCAAGTTTGCTCCATTATACTTAAGGTGCGCCATTTTGGTAGAAATATGGCCACCAATTTGTTCCTTTCATTTGCTAAAAGCAGAGCAATGATTCAGCCCTAGCTGTTATCTAGACCAGAGTCCTCCTTAGTTCTTGGCTTTTATTGCCTACATGTATCATTGTGCAGAAGAATTAAAGATGTCTTGGAAAAAATAATTTTTGTGGATTTGAGTTTCCTATCCTCTAATAAATATTTATTATATTTTCGTTGTTGCTTCTTGTATGAGCTGTGTGTGTATATGTGACATTCTTGTCTAAAACTCTTCATATCCATGATGCCCATCATTGCTTTTCATCTTGTATTCATTATTCTTTGTGCTTTTACTTGCTTCATTTCAGTTAAGCTGTTGTTGAAGTCTATGGCATTGGCCTTACAAAATTATTATTTGAAAGTACCCTGTGAAAGAAATTGCTCTAAAAGTATATTACCAACCAGAATTAGAAGAGAAACTGGGTGATCAAGCAACTGAACTTTATATAATTGAAGCAACAGCTTATGCATTTTCAAATTATCTTGCAATGGATGACAAAATACATTCACATGTTTATAACTTAATGTTTCCTTTTAACCTTCGCTCACATCCTTGAAAGAGAAACAAATAATTTTTAAGCAAAGTAGTTGTAATCATTATTTTATCAGGTGAAATAAAATATTTCATTTGCCTTCATGAATGTTTCAGGTAGATTTCTGATTTTATTTCCCATTGTTTGTTTGGAGGATTCTTTCATAAGAATGAAAACATACCAACCATTACCAAGGAGACTTCTGGAATAGGAACCTGGAGAATCATAGAGTATCCTGTTAAAATTGTCTTCCAGTGTTGCCTCCTGGATTTTGTTCCAAACATGTTTTACAGAGCATAGTAAGAACCAGAGCAAAGACTAGAAGGCTTTCTAGTTTCTTCTTATAGCTAGGAAAGTAGTGACACACATTTTATTCCATTGTTTACAAGTATGTTTGCATATTTACAAGTCACAGTCATCACTACCTTACATATGACACCGTAACCCCTCTGTATATCACCTTGATGATAAAAAAAATTTTAAGGACCCATATTTCATTAGTAAAGAATAGAAGCCTCAAGACAAAGACTGTGGTAGGAGCTTAAATCTTGAACTTGGACTGTTCTTTATTGAGTTCCTATTTAATCTAGTCCTAACAAATTTATGATCAATCTGTCTGGAAAGTATTCCAAAAATGTAAATTAAAGTCTGAAATAAAAAGAACAAGTTAAGAAGGTACAACTGACTTTAAACAAACAGGAACATCTCAGTAGTTTGACATAGAGAGAATTTTTTAAATCAGAATCACAAATTCAATACCAGAACATTTCTGGAAAATTGTAGCTGATCAGGAAAGAAAGGCAATGGTATATAAACACTGAGCATATTATAGAGAAGGACAGTAGATTGATAATCATCTCTGTGCTAATATTTTAGACATACATTCTCATCTCACAGGTGATAGTTGCTCTACTCTGGGTGCACGATGTTGGGAAACATTCTGCTTTCCTTCTAGAGAAACTGTGCCTCCTCCTCCAGCTCTTGACCTGTGTAGAGGAGATTGAGTTCAGTTTCCACAACAATATACCATATGGCTGTCCTAAGCCTATCATAGTCTCTTATACTCCTGGATATAATGATCAACTCATGGGTACTCTGTTATTCAACTACAATCAAAGGCACAATGAGAGCATTTTAGAGAAGGGAGGCTATTGACTCCTTGTGCTCTGGGAAGAGGGCTAGTTTGAGAATGGGAGATTTCATGAGACAGACAGACAGACAGACAGACACACACACACACACACACACACACACACACACATACAGAGAGAGAAATTCCACTGTAGTGTACAGGCCTAAGTTTGACCACTTAATGAAGCTATAGTTGAAGCCACATCTACTGTACAATTTGCAAATTGTGCAGAGAAGAGTAATGACCACTTTTATTTTGCTCAGGATTGTTCCATTTAACCATCATCTACATCTTTAATATATATTTTGTTTGTTTTTTTTGTTTTTTTTTTTTGCCAGTCCTGGGCCTTGGACTCAGGGCCTGAGCACTGTCCCTGGCTTCTTCCCGCTCAAGGCTAGCACTCTGCCACTTGAGCCACAGCGCCGCTTCTGGCCGTTTTCTGTATATGTGGTGCTGGGGAATCGAACCTAGGGCCTCGTGTATCCGAGGCAGGCACTCTTGCCACTAGGCTATATCCCCAGCCCATATATTTTGATATATATTCATTTGTTCTTAGTTTATATTCATGGTAACAAAAAGTCTTGCAACCATCAAGAAAAAAAGAATTATCCCTATTCCATAAAGGTTTACTGTATAACTTTGGAAAAAATAATCTAAACTATGAATTATGGCCAAATAATACCTAAATCACAAGATGACCATGAAGGTTAGGTAATTTGAGACAGAGCTTTGCTCCTACAAAACAGTCTACAAGGGCTGGGAATGTGGCTTAGTGGTAGAGTGCTTGCCAAGCATGCATGAAGCCCTGGGTTCGATTCCTCAGCACCACATAAACAGAAAAAGCTGGCAGTGGTGCTATGGCTCAAATGGTAGAGTGCTAGCTTTGAGCAAAAAGAAGCCAGGGACAGTGCTCAGGCCCTGAGTTCAAGCCCCAGGACTGGCAAAAAAAAAAAATCTACAAGAGATTATTGCATTTTTATCCCCTATTACAGTGAAGTTATGAATCTAGTTTCAACTTGGTAAATATTTATAGATTAGAATCAATATAGAATCAAGTGAGAACCAACTCACCTTACAAGTCATTCCTTTTTCTGTTTTTCTTTGGAAGGAGGCAATTACTGAAGCTTGATCTCCGGCTTTCACACTTGCAGAAAAAGTGCTCTACCACTTGAGTCACATCCCATTTTTGCTTTAGGTTATATTTTTCTTTCAGGTTTTATTTATTTACTTATTTAGCTTTGCCCTAGTCAAGCCTTGGCCTGAGATCTATGGTTTGGATGACAATAATAAACCAACACAATGAGCTTTTGATATCCTGGCCAGCCTCCTACTATGATCCCCCAGCTCTCTGCCTCCTAAATGGCTGAGATTATAATTACATGCCACTATACCACATTCACCTTTTTGCTTCTATTCTATTTTCTTTATTCCTGTTCTATTTTCCTTGTATTTCACCTGTAAGTTTTTCATAAAAGAACAACAGTAAATATTTCAAAAGCATGCTGATGTTCACAGGCTAGAGAGTTACAGTTTGCAAATTATTTCTTAACTATCACAGTGTGCTCAGACTGTCTCTAAAAGTTGTACTAAATTCTTTTTGACCTTCAGGGTAAATGCCTTTGTTCAGGAAATGGATGTCTCTAGCCAGAAACTACCAGCTAGGCATAGAATGGGAATCAACTGCTGATGCCATTAATCTACTTAATATACCAGGATTCAGACCAAAAGACTTCCTCCCATTAATTTCTACCACATGCAAATTTTTATTATTCCTTTTATAGTCCATCAAGATAATGCAATGTAAATAATCCTCTTGACATGAGTACATTTACAAAGCTCTGTTAATTTTTTATGAATGTACTTATGTGATGAGGCACTGTAGTTACTATCAGACATAGTTATTTTGTCTGGATCCTAAATATGTGTTGCTTAACTGAAACTCTTCAGACCAATTTTCGTCAAGTCCCGAGATTTGCAGTTATTCAAAGGTAACTAGTTATAGAAGTTTTCAACTGTCTCCCTATGTGCCCCTCCCACAATTGATTAATAAAACGGATGTTTCTCCCTCTCATGGGGGCCTGGTTTCCATTTGAGACTCTCTGACTATTGCTAATGAAAAATAACATACAAAATGGAGGCTCCATGGCATTTAGAAATGAAACTTTAGCCTGCCTACTCATCGTACTGTAGGTTATTTAGCCAGGAGCGTTCTTTTGAAATATGTGGTGCCTTGATTTATAGCGTCCACCAATAAGCTAATGCACCTGTGTTTGAAGTGGCTGGGCCTTGCGAGCACTCGTCATCAGCCCCAAAGCTTCAAATCAGAGAAAACGGCCTGTGCTTGGAATAGTGCCGGCTTTCTCTGCGTTTTTACTATCTAATTCTCTATCACTTTGTGGAAGCTAGATAAAAGATGACTTAGGACAGGGCCATTACTTTCTTTGACGGCTTTAATATATCAAAACAGGGCAGGCTTTCGTGTAAAGTTCCCTAAATGGGGACACTCTCTTTTATAGCTAACCACCAGCTGTGAAATTGAGACTAGTCAGGAAGTCAGTGAAGAGGGGAAAGTTTTAGGGTGGCCCTGGGAAAGGGAGGGAATGTAAAGAATGACAACTTTTCATCCTGATGTCTTTTATGGTTTGATACCTTCTCTTTTGTGGCACCTAAGAACTAGGCCTGAACATGCTGTGGATCCAAGGACCATGGCCAAGTCCAGTGCATGTGTTCCTAAACATGAGTTGTGAGTTTATAATCCACATTATAACCATCAATATCTAAGTAATGCAGATTTCAGGCGAAGACTTGTGGCTAATGGCTGCCCCTAAAATTTTTGTTAAAAATTAACAATTTTAGGTAGACATGGTATTTTTATAAGCTCAGGAGAATATGGGCTTGTTTCAGTGTACTTTTTTTTCGCTTGCCACATCTATGTTTCCAATAGCTGGCATAAAATAGGTGCTTTATAAATATATGTTCATCAATTTACAATGTAATATACCATTCTGGGGAGAAGTTGTTCATTTAATGGCTGCCTTCTGAATTGTTCAGAAGTATCTGGAGTAAAATTTCCAGAAATAAAGCAGTCTTCATTATATCAAGCATTCTTGAAGACGTCACAAAATCTCAAGTATTAACTAGAAGATGTTTTTATCAAATTAAAATTTTACTTTTTCAAACTTGAGCTATGTAGTTTAGATCTGTATCTTTCTGTATTTCTCTCTCTCTCTCTCTCTCTGTGTGTGTGTGTGTGTGTGTGTAAGAAAGATATTTCACTATGTCTTGATAATGTCCTGCTACTGTCAGGGACAGAAGAATGTTCCATGGTAAAATTTATTGTCATATTATTTCAGTTGAACAAGGATACTTTTAGTAATAATTTAGGATCATTGTTCTAAGACAGAATTAATGAAGAGCAGAGAACCAACTATGTAGAATTAGTATTATTTGTGGTAGTTACAGATCTCAGATTTCACAGTTGTCTGACTTATGTGTGTGAGGTTTGTGAAAAAAATGTTTATAACTTGAAAAACCCCCAACCAAATATCCAAATATAACTCACCTTGTATAGCAATGCCCCATTTCCATAACCTTAATTGCATTCTCTCTCTCTCTCTTTCTGTCTCTCTCTCTCTCTCTCTCTCTCTCTCTCTCTCTCTCCTTTCACTCCCTCGCAGCTTTGCATCATTCTTTCCGAGGTGTTTTGTTTTTCCATCAAAGGCCACCTACATTCTAGAGTTACTGCCTAGACACATATAATGAATGCCTCAAAATTTGTGTTTCTTTAAGCAGCATTGCTTCCTGGAAGAATTGCAATAATTTGAGAAGCTAATGCATCTGAAACTTGCAATAAACTAGGGGAGAAAAAAAGCTCCAGTTTCACTTGTTCAGCCTAGATGCTATCTATCCTATCAGGGCTAATTTGTTTTTATGTGCTGAGTTCTACAATATGAAAAATAGGTGAGGTCAATTGAACACTAGGAAAGGATATCTAAAAAGGTTTGTGGATTCCTGCCCAGTACTTGCTCTTATTTTTTCTAGAAGGACAGATATTTGTCAACCTACCAACCCATTTTGGAAAGAGTATCCATTGTATAGATGTAAATAGATGTAAATAAGAACATTAGACCTAGCCTTGAATAGGAATATATCAGTTTGGTCAAAAAAACAAAAACACAGAGAAGGGAAAGGGCAGAACTGAATTAAGTAAAACAAAATGACTACCAGTCTGTACATTTTAGGATTTTCTTTGCCACAGCTTGTGTGCTATGGTGGTTTAGATGCTAGCGCGATTATTAGTATAACAAGACAACCTTGTTCTGATTCCCAGTTTCTTTCTTTACTAGCAAGTTATTGCTCTTCAGTTTTGCCATTTCTAATAATGGCAAGAAAAGTGTGGCCCATGTAGTTTGTAACAGGATAATTAAATGCATTAATGCATGTAAAATATTTTAGTACCTGACACGCAATCAGAACTAATGGAAGATAAGATCCTGTTGCTATTTTTCCAGTTTGGCAGAGGTGCAGATTGTGGAGCACTCACTTCCAGGTTGGAAAGATAGAAAAGTCCATCAAAGGTCTGTGTTGATGGCCCTGGGGCAAGCTCTTTCTCCCTTTATCCCATGAGAGTAGCTGCAGTCTTTCTGTGAAATGAGTGTATCTCTCCCTATGGATTGGAGGAAATTGTTGGTGAGTTCCAACATTTCACATTGTTGGTGAGATTCAACATGGGGATGCTGGCAGGCAAAATTCCTTAGACACATGAAGCCCATAATAAACCCTATCAAAGGGTCAGTTCATACCCGACATCATCCTCTATGTGACCTGTCTATTAAGTACTACACAAGTTCACAAACTGTGACCCTTCTGTCAGCAGTTCTATCCCTCCCTCCATGAGCCTTACATCCTCCCAACTTTGCTCCCCTTCCATGTAGCCTGCAGGTTATTTCTATCAGGAAAGTGCAGAAGTCAGTGTGGCCTCTTCCCTGTAGGTAAAGGACAAAGGGCCCCTATCTCCCACTTTGTCTGACATCCCACAATCCAGTACACAGGATCTCTCCGTTCACTCTGCTTATCTGACCCCAAATTTCTCAATCATACCTTCAGTGAAGTAAAGGTTTGGTTGATCTTGGCTTCATAGTTCTTTCCTCCCAAGATAGCAATATTCATTAGAGACTTGTATTAACTAGTGGTTATGTCTTGGGGAAATACACACATGACAAAATATATATCCAGAATCTTCTAGATCCCCCTCAGACCAAACCTGGGCTAGACACATGATACATACTCTACAGGGCTGCTCAGAGTTGATGTAATTTAGTAGCCTAGAAAAACCGTACAATCTTCTGCTTCTCTGATATTCTCTATAGAGGTCTTCTTCCATTTACTCATGCTCAAGTTTCAGTAAGAAAAACAATGTGATCTTGTGTCTTCTCTCCCCATCATGGGTTATCCGTTCTATCTATAGTTCTAAAGACAATTCTGCTCTGTACACATCAAATACTTTCTGATTAAAATCATTTGAATTAATAGGATTCTTAAGTTTAAATCAGTTAACAAATCTAGTACATTGGTTACTATTTTATTCTGGTATTAAATCTTTCTGAAATGGGGTTTTTCTCAAGCTATTTGGCATATGACAATTTATTGATAAAGGCATAAAAAGAATTTTATGTGTCTGTGAATGTCCCATAAAATTTAGGATTTTGGCCAAGCATAGTGAAACAAATCTGTAATCCCAACAGATGAATTTGTAATCTCAGATGCAGAGACAGACAGGCCTTCAGTTTGAAGCTAAGCCAGAGCTCTATAGTTACAAACCATCCCCTAAAAATAATTACAGGGATTTTGTTAGTATATCATGAAAAGATTATTGTCTAGGAAAATTTTATATCTATGTACTATCTTTTATGCATATACACATATGTACTATGTAATCACAGAGTAAAAGATCATACTACATTTGAATTAATTTTGTATGTTTGAATTTCATAGACTTTCTTGTGTCAGATCATAATATATGAATAAACATAAACATGAGATAGAAAGCCAGACTGCCTAAGGCATGGAAATGTTAATGTATGTCACAGGGGAACTTTACCCACAGGGGACTCCTATGTCCTACCCAGACAAGACACTGTAAAAGTGTCCTTGTATTTTTTTCACACAAAGTAGGTATCAAATTCATAGGAAAAAAAAAGGTGTAGTGGTTGTCTTAAGCCTCAGTATTTGTGAGTTTCAGTGTGTGCCTGTGTGTGTGAGTCTTTTAGAATGTCAATAAAATGAGAACCTTTTGGTCACTGAAACCCAACAATATTACATTGCATCCATATGTCCATTCATATTATATATATATATATATACACACACACACACATACAGTGTGTATAGTGGTAGAGTAAGGTTTGAGCTCACACCCTTACACTTGGTAAACTGGCATTCTGCCACTTGAGCCACAACTCCAGCTATTATATAGAAGGTATTTTTTAATTAAACTGGTAGTTTATGGAGCCCTTATTACATATTAAACTTTGCAGTAAACACTTTGCATACATTATTTCACTTAATTCAGTTCAATAGGTACTATTAAGCCTGCTTATACAGGTGTTTATACAAATGGAATTAATAATAGTAAGCAAATAGTAAGACTCAGAGAGGTTAAATGATTGAGGCGATAACACAGTTAATAAATGCAGACTAGGAACCTGAGCTGAATCAAGCCTGATTTGAAAGTGCCTCACTACACACTGTTCACAATCAGCTCTGATTCCATCTCCCAGGGCTGAGGCATAACCTTGGATAAGAGGGTATAGTCAGAGTGTTTGTCAATGTTCTTAAGTACTCTTAAAACAAACACATAAGAAATATTAGAATTTTGGGATTTATTCGAGTAGGATGGCATCTTTTCCTAAAGATATTGAATAGGACTAGACAGCTATCCAGAGAAACTTTTACCAAGCACATGGTCCCTGCAAAGGTGTTTACTTCATTCTCTAATACATAGGAATAAATTGAACCTCAGCTTGGAGATCTACCTTACCATAGGGTCTGCTTTTTAAAACCATATTTTCTAATTGTCTTTAAGGAGTTGTACAAAGGAGTTGCCATTCAACAACACGGTGTATGAACACAGTGTGTCTTGATCATTGTCACCTCATTCAAGTTTCTTGGTAGACAGCACAGCACACAAACTTGCCACGTGAGGAAAGTTAGTTTTGATCAGAGTGGAATCAGAAGCCAAGGCAGTGAAGATGTTCAAGCTCTCTTATTCCTATATGTGGCCACACCCCAAAGCCTACATGGCTAGACAGAAACAGTAAGAATAAACCTTTTCTCTCAAGTTCATGGAATAACTGGTATCAGATAACATTCCTTTGGGGGGAAAAAGAGAATTCATGTGAAAAGTTGACATCTTCCTACCATAGCAGTAAAAATCATTAACAGTTGTACACATTTAAGCTGTGTTTTGGTTATCTTTCCACGGGAATGACTAATCACACTGTAGTTTAAAGGAAATCTATACATGAATGTCAATAAGGGAAATGTTGGCCAAAGATCGGCCTTGATGGGAATGCTAAGCAAATCAGTGTGAAAACATGCGTAATCTTTGCTGGACATATATGTCTAAATTGATGGCACTTTCTTCATCTTCTCTCTTCCAGTAGTTAAAATCAGTGAGAGAAATAACAGCAAACTAAAACCAAATTATTTTTCTTAGTGCTTTCTTCTACAACACAATGGGTAAATCAATACATTTTCATTGAACATAGGTAATCCAATATAAACAGTATTGATGAATGATTGACAAAATTAGTCATTATCTTACTCTATCCACCCGTAATGCTGTATTTCTATTTGAAATAACAATTCTTGGTTTTATTATGATTCACATTTCTGTTCCTAACTCAAATCAATAACAGCCTAAATTTTAACTATGTGATTTTTACCTTTCTTATTCTGTCACATGGACCTAATGTATGTGATTTAAGCATTTTTTTAATGGAAGGAAAAGCAAATCTACTCCATCATAAAATTCTGACTTTTTTCATGTTACAACTATGGATATCCATCACTCTGGTATCCCTGTCTGGGAAATGAATGAAAGTTCTTACTATAAAACTTGGAAAATTGATGTCCTTCCTGTTTTAGCTTAGAATCCAAACAAGGGACTTTTTGGTGCCAGTTCTGGGACTTGAACTCAGGGCCTTCCTGCTCTTCTCTTTTCTCTCAAGACAGGTACTCTACCACTTGAGCCACACTTCCACTTCTGACTTTTTATTGGTTAATTCAGGATAAGAGTCTCATGAATTGATCTGCCTGAGCTGGCTTTGAACCTTGATTCTCATATCTTAGCCTTCTGAATAGCTAGGATTGCAGGTGTGAGACACTAGATGCTGGCTCTACAAGAGAGATGGTTGCTTTTTTTTTTTTTTTTTTTTTTTAAAGAGAATGCCCCAAGATCTAACTTGGTTCAAGAGGATGAGTTTGGTGGGCATACAAAGTACATGTGGCTTGAATGCTGGGTGAGGAAGGTCACACAGTGCTGGGTTAACACAGTTGCAGGGACTGCACTCATCCATATATGGTTTCTGTCATTTGTCTAGTCACCATCCTGCAGGTCTGCTCTTCTTCACAGTCCTCATGTGTGTACGAAGTCATTCACTATGACATGAACCTTATTTCCTTGAGTTTATACAATGCTTAGGGTTTCCCACTATGGGATTGTTGTAGCTGGGAACAAAGTGAATATGTATTTTGTTTCATATCCATTTCCTATAAAACCTGATGGCAGAAGGTCCTTTAATAACTTATTAACACATACATAAGTGATTTTTTTTAGCTTTGTGGAGGTTAATTAAGTGGTAGCTCTATTGAAAGTCTGTCTTGAAGAAAGCTGTAGGTTTTATTCTCACTTTGAGTTCCCCCTTGAAACGATGCCTTCAAGAAAGCACAGAGCACAACTGACTTCTTTTGATTCAATAATTCAATAAATGTTATTGAATTACAGCAGATATGGTAGTCTGTGTTAGATACTGGACTTAACACTAGTGAATAAATGTCAGAATGCTGTCTATTCATATGCTTCTTAGAGCCTAATGAGGAAGAAACTATTATGCAAACAGTTACACCAATGAATGCATAATTACCAATAGTGACAGTTGCTAGAAAGGGGTACAGGTCTCTTCTTAAACTGGGAAACTTAAGCGAAGACTGCAAGAGTAGGTTTAGGGGGGGAAAATGTCCATGAAGAGGAGCAGATAGGAATAACATAGCAGCTTCACACTGTGGGAACAAGAAAACCTGAATACAAGGGACTTTTAAAACCTAGCCTTCACTCTAAAAGCAATGAGATGCCATTTCTTGTGAAAGAGATCAAACAGCCTGTTTTACTATTTTGAGTAATCAAAAATGCTCAACTTCCTGAGCTATTGCTGAGGGAATTGAGATGACATAATATTTCTCTCATTTTTATGGTAATTAAATCCAATAGAATAGCAATTTGGAGAGAGGTTTGACATTGAAAAGTGGATGTCCATGGAAGGACTTTGATTTGTATCTTTTTGTTTTAGTGGAAGTGATTTAACTGTAAAATACTTCTGATTATGCCAGTGATCCACAAAATTAATCCTAGCTACTCAGGAGGCAGAGAGATCTGAGGATCATGTCTCAAAGCCAGTCCAGGCAATAGAATTAACCAGCAAAAAAGCCAGAAGTGGAGCTGGGGCTCATAGGGTAGAGCACCCAGGCCCTGAGTTCAAGCCTCAGAACTGGCATGCACACACACAAGCTATTAGTGTTAATTCTGGGTAATTCCGGTATCTTCACTGGTGAACTACAAATGATCAGAACATCAAATCATTTTCTGCAATTTATAGAAGACTGTAAGGGTTGTATGTTTGTATGTATGTGTGTGTGTGTGTGTGTGTGTATGTCTGCATTTCTGCGTGTGTGTGTGCGTGCGTGTGTGTGTGTGTGTGTGTTTGTATGCTGGTTCTAGGGCTTGTAATCAGGGCCAAAGTATTGTCCTTGAGCTTTTATTTCCTTTCAAGGCTGTAGTTCTACTCTACTTGAGCCACAGCTCCACTTCAGGCATTTTTCTTATTTTTTGGTGCTTAATTAGAAATAGAAAGCTCATGGACTTTTCTGCCCAGGCTGACTTCTAAGAATGATCCTCAGATCTTAGCCTCTTGAGTAGCAAGGATTATAGGCATGAGCCACAATCACCTGGTTCATAAATGCTTTTCATTTGATATTAATAATAAATAAAAGATATTTCAGAAGCAAAATGGCCACAAGGACTTATATATATTGTTATAAAATGAGTGCAAAATGTTCTATGACATATTATAAATATTCCCAAGAATGATCACACTCTGTTTCTAACAAGCTCATTTTTTGAATTTCCCCAAAGCCCTTTATTTTGATATTTTCTGGAAAGACAGACTATGTGAAATATTTGGATGTGTTCTTAAGACACATGTATAGGCTTCATTTATTACTTGTCAGTCTGAGAAACAGAGAGGGATGAGCCAGCTTTGTGTTTGTTTAATCACGCCTCTCCGTAGGTTTTGCACAATCCTCTTCATTCTGCCTAATAACATGCTGCTAACATTTTACTTAATCTTAAATACAGCTCAGAAATAAAAGGACCATATAAGCCTTCTTGTGTTTATAGTGCCAATCAATTGGAGCCTTCAAGCCATTATTGACTAATTAATAGTTATCTTAGGGAAAACAGAGAACTTATTAGGGATTTATACATGGAATTAAGGCAAGTTCCCTTGTATAATCCTACTGCTGGAAGAGCAGCAAATCCTGGGATACTGCTCAAGGTTTATAAAAACAAGTTTTAGAAAATTTTATGAGAATAAAAGTAAGAAATCTTGAAGAATCTTTTCTTGTTGATCTATTGACACCATTCAAGGTTAAGAGTAAGCTTTGGGTAAAAGTCTATAGTATTGTTTTTAAAATAAATAGTCTGTAATAAAATACCCTGGTACACTGTGAATTGCTCAAAGATCATGCATGCTCTATTGAATGAAAGTGAAATAGAGAATTCTGATTTTTTGTTCTCTTTTTACTCTTTACTACATAAACTAATATGCCTTGGCTTAAATTATGCCTATGGCACGTGTGAATGTGGAACAATGAAGCCTATTGAGATTGGTGAAAGAGAGAGAGAGAGAGAGAGACAGAGACAGAGAGACAGAGAGAGACAGAGAGAGACAGAGAGAATGAGAAGGAGAAGGGATGAATTAGAGTGATGGAGGAGGTGAGCCTGGTCCAGACATATTCTATAAATACATGTACATTTCCCAATCAAACCCCCTTGGATGACTAATTGATGATAATAGAAAGTATGGCAAAGTTCACCCAAAGCCTACATGCATATTTTAATCTGGATAGAGATTAATTTGGTCCCATATTTTGGGTTTCACCTGTTAACAAGAACAACACAGGGGGACAGCAAAGGTCCTCAGAAGCATTCATCTAATTCGAGCCAAAGATTCGGACATCCCTGTTTGCTTTCATAAGTAGCAAAATCCCCACAATTCTTTGGCTGCTACATTTATACTGGGCCAACGGCTCACCAGAATAAGGGATAAAGAACTCACAAAATGTATTTGTGTCCTCCAACAGTGTATGAGAGGGAATGGTATCATAACTTCACACGTTAGGAGCTTCACAGGTGGTGGAATGAATGGAGTTGTCTCTTCACTACCTGTTTTGTCAGTGTAAGCAGGGTGTTAGTGCTGAGATGGCAAGATATGGAGTCTTGTAGCTGTGATTCTTAAGATACTTAAGCGTGGATGTGGCCTGGGCAGATGGATGTGGTCATTGACAATGCATAGAGCTTCTTTGCAGTACTTGCCTTCTTAACACTGATCACTGTACTTAGCACTGTGAAAGCCCCTGATAAATGCTTGTTTAATTAAGTTCTACAAAGTAAGATGCACAGATAAGTCTTTACTACTTGCAATTGACCAAACTTTATAATCTTAAGAGTTGCCTTTCTTCCTTGTTAAAAGACCATTAAACTATTAGAGTAATGGATTATATACTGTTGATTACCAGGAGATAAATATCTTCAAATAAGTTGTTCCTTTAAGAATCAATAGTGAATGCAATTTAGCCAGCATTGAATGCATTCTATAGTTGTATTGTTGAAAGCAAGAAAGATTCAGCCATACTTCCAGAAGAAATGTTTATTTCTTATTTTATTTTGGAAAATGTAGACTATTGTTTCCAATTGGATACATTAATTCTATCAAGAGGAAACACAATTTATATGTGCCAAGCTTCTGTGAGCTGAAAAGGTTACTGAATCTAAGAAACTTTCCTCGTGACAGATTTTAAAAATAATTTTTCTTTAAAACTAATGCAAAGTCATTATAGTAAGATGGGACACATCTTTGCATTAAAATTTAAAAATCTATTTTATTATCACTTAACACATTTCCTCATTTATAAAAATAATAAAATTTCCCATTGTATTGTGAATGTGTTAGAGTATACCTTCTAAGGCTTTGTAATGCATATGAAATAAAATTACAATTAAAATTCCATTTTCCGGACTGTTTTTCTTCACTTATTACATTGCTCTCACAATACAATTCTTTTTCTTTTTGGTGTTTTTGGGAATTGAACCCAAAGCTTTACACATATTAAGCAAAAACTCTACCACCTAGCTGTATTTCCAACCCCACCATTCCTGTTAACACTTAAAAGTGAATTATAGCCTCTAATTCTAAATTTTTCACTTTGAAATAATGAGGTTACAGTTCTTGCCTCTCTGCTCATATGATTAGAAAGTTATTAATATAACTTCATGAAAATGTAATTACTTGGTCAGTATGTCCACCCCTTTAAGGTCTCCATTGCACACTGGCAATTGACTCCTTTCACATTTTAAGCATGTTGTAGGCAGCCCCTGACTGTGACAAGGAAATGTTGTCATGGTGACATATTACTTGGATGAACAGAAATGGGAGTACATTTTTTATCTTCTAACCAAGTTTTTTTTTTAAAAAACAAAACAAAACAAAAATATAGTCATTTGTGGTTTTGGTTTTCATATCTGTCAATATTTAAATCTCCATGGGCAAAAGGGAAAATGTTTGAAATACAAGCAGGTTGAATCTCTAATTTTTCTGACTATTCTTTTTCCTTCTCATCCAGAAATGAAAATAGCCAAATTACTAGTTTCCTCTTACACTTCAGAAGGAACTTGCTTCAGAGAAAAACAGAGAGCGTCTTTCAGACGTCCTCAGAGCTGATTTGATGTAATTATTTAGCTGCTTCCACTTCTTCAAGATCTTGTGTCTAACCTGACTCAAAGAAACAGACATGCGTATTCCCCAGGTGAGCAGGGCTGTGACTTTGTGATAGAAGTCAGACACTGCCACTTAATGTTCTAGTGGAATTCACATCACACAGGCTCCTCTAATAACCCCTTGCTCCCAGTAAGATTGCAGAAACATTGACTTTGTCAGTGGCTTGAATAGAACAACTAAAGGAACTAGCGATCTGCAGAATTTAAACCTCTCCTTTGAGTTCCTTGGTGGATATAATAAGAAGAAAAGTTCACATAGAAATTGGGGAGAAGGCAATGTCTTCGCATGTCTGACATTGTCTGACTTGCCTAATGAGATACTGAAGGACACATTTTATTTCAGCAAACCAAGCTTGGCTCAGTCAGTGATACAGGAAAGCATTTTATGCTCCTAACTTCCTCCTTCACTGAAGTCCTTTGGCTTTAGTTATTGACCAAAGGTTTCTTCAGTCTTAGACTCAGGTGTGATCTAAGATTCATTTTTCTCTATTTACATGAACATGAACAAAATATTTTATTTTCATTCTGGGTAGGACTCATGCAACACATTTTTGAAACTGAAACGCTGGTCTAAGCTACTTTTCTGAAATCCATTTTTCCCATCATATTTTTTAACATATTTACATAGTTGTGCAAAAGTTGCCATTTAACAAAGCAATTTATGAATAGTATATCTTGCTCAAAGTCATCCTTTTCAGCATTCTTATTCATCCCATCCCTTCCCGACTCACCTTTTCCCTCACTTTTTTTTTAACTTGGAGGGATATACATTGAATTCTTGACGACATTCTCTCCCTCTTCTCCTCTTCATTTGCCTAGCCTTTTCTTCTTGACCCCACCTCACTCCTTGCATGTACCTCCTTCCTGGTGTTTACTTTGTTGAATTTGTCCATTCTGAGGAATTATACCATTTGAATTCTCCTTGAATCTACCGTATTTCAATTAATGTACTTATATATACTTGCATACCAGCCAATCTGTTTACTTCTAAATTATACATATAAGGGAAAACACATATCCTTTGCCTTTCTAGGCCTGACTTCCTTTGCTTAACATACTTTTTAAATTTTATTTCAATTTATTTACAAATGGCACAATATCATTCTAATAGATGGGTAAAATTCCACTGTGTATATTTGGATATATATATATATACATATATAAAACAATACACATATATATGCATACACATGGAATTATATATATAATATTTTCTTGTTTTTCCGGAAGCCAATGTCTGGTCAGTTTTCTAAAGGCCTTAGTCTGAATTGTGTCATCCAGACAAACTGATTATTCCCATGCTATGTTCTGTATCCTACCCACCTTATACCCTGTCAGTGCTAGAAATTTCCCAGCTCCAAGAACACAGATCACAAAGTGAAGACTTTGGGTTGAAGTCTATTAGGAAGAAATTCCTTCTCAAATGTGCAAGAACTGTGAACAGTTAATTCATTGGATATTTGTTTAGTAACACTTCTTTCCTTTGATGTTTTCCCTTTAGTTTTTAAAAGCATGATTTGATATCACTTCAATATTTTAAAAACTGATTTGTAAATACACCATCTCATCTCAGTGCATTCACTTCTTATTGTTGGTCCTAGGGCTTGAACTCAGGGCCTAGGCTCAGTCTCTGAGCTCTTTAGCTCAAGGATAATGCTTTATCACTTTGAGCCCTTTTTCCTCTCTCAGGGACTTTCACCCCTCTGGCCTGGCTCTGTATCATGATCCTCAGACTGCAGTCTTCTGAATAGCTAGGATTCTGTAATCCACAAGCACTGGGCTGCTTTGTAAACCAAAACTTTTTGACCTACCTATGGCAGGTCAGGGTACACATCAAATATTACATTCCTAGAAAAGCAAAGAGGAAGCACTTGAATAGGAGAGGACTACCATCCTTTTTATTATTGTTATGTTAATAAGTACATCCTCTCTTCAAAGAAAATGTGATGTTTCATCATATCTCTTAAAACACTCACAGAAAGTAGATACCCTAGATGTGAATAATGTAAAAGCTGTTTCTTTTGCAGGTTTTAGATCAGGAATTGACCAACATAAAACTGGCGCTTTAAAAATGGCTCAGATTAAGCACTTTGTTATCAGCAGAATGGTCTACATGAACATTGTAAGCTTCCACTTCTTCATTCTTGTCTCCTATTATGTTGCCTATTTCTCCCAGCGTGCATGCTCTTACTTTTTCCTCAGTATTGATGCTTCTCTTGCCTCTGTCTAGATCATATCTTAGTGACCTCCAGACATGGACCTTTCACAGCTGGTGGAAGATCAAACAGGCCCTGAAACCTGATTGTTCCCTGAGGTTACTGCCCTGGTCATGGGAACTTGGCCCAATTCTTCCTTTCCCTGGGAGACTAGACAGGGTTCTATGTCTCTTGCTTCTTTGAGATCTTCTTTGTTGGAGAACATATGAAGGTTCAAGAGCTAGTTTTTCTACGCTGTTTATATTACCATGTGACACACCGCTACGTTTTTCAATTCTTCCACAGGGTCGTACTGTCAGTATCTGCTGCCTCACAAGAAGGCATGGTCCTTCTTTGAGAAAGGTGAACAAGACAAAGTAGAAAACTTACAGGCACAGGGTTCATACATTATCTACTGAAAAGTATTGGTTAAGCAAATGATCTTCTCTTTTCAGCCCCTTTAAATTTAATCCCCAAAGAAGGCAGGTGCTCTTTCACAGACACCCTTTAGGAATGCACAGAGTCCTCAATGGAACTATTTCTTGAAATTGTTCATGCATTGTGGAGATGAAAAGTCTGCTAGTTTATGAGTGCTGCAACTTAGTCTTCATATAGAATGGGTGACCTTCTGGTCCTTATTAGAATAGCTTCTCTTTAGTTTATGGTGAAATCGTTGGGCAAAATTATCTTCTCTACTCCAGATTTTAAGCTCATCACGGATATGTTTATGATTCCTGCTGCACTGAAAATGCATAATGTCTTTGTTCAACGTCATAGATTCATTTGCAATATGCAGTGTCCCCATTTCCTTCCCCAAAGTAGCCCTTCACTTGGTATTCAGTCTCCCTCATGTGGAAGTCATCACTTTGTCCTGCCATCCCCACTCAGCTCTGTGACTTAGACTATTTTCAAAATAACTGCTGTCAGTCACATTGTCTTGGTTTTATCCCAATGCCTATGAGATCATTTTCCAGTCAACACATTTGCATGATTTTCCAGGGTAGATCTTCACAAACATGACATTTAGATGCATGTAAATCTCTAACCAGGAACAAAGTACAATTTTGTAGGACCAACGTATAGGTACAGATCTAGTGCCACAAGGTTTAGCCAGGACAAATATCAGTCTAGAAGTGTATTCTCCATTAATTTCTTGGATGCTTTTGTTATGAAGTCAACAGATTTAATACCGTCATTTCAATCCATATACAGGTACTTTATAAAAGATTACAACCTGCACAGACTAGAAACATTACAACATGATATGTGTTTTATAACTATTGGCTCCCATTTGCATTACTCAGCATTTACATTCTATTTTGGTGGTTTGTTCATTTCAATTATTTATAGTGTTCACCTAATAGTGACCTTCTTATTCATTACAATTTCTAAGTAATGGAATATTCCTATACTGGACTGTATCCACATTCACACACATCCACTACTGGACTGCACACACACACACACACACACACACACACAGACACACACTGCCTTACTATGAAACTGTAACCCCTCTGTACATCACTTTGACAATAAATAATTATTCAGAAAAAGAAACATGTTTTTAATATAATATGCTCAAATAAACCATCTATATTGCTACTCAAATTGATTGATTATTTGAACTATCTCACCTCCCTGGTCTGTCCATCCATGTTTCTAATACACAAAGAATCAGCAGAAACTTTACAGATAAACTATCTTGATAATTTTCCAAGTGTAATATTTCAACTAGTTCCCATCTCCTGAAACTTACTTGAGATGCAAATTGTGGCTGGCTCCTATACCATGAACTTGGGGCCAGACAATCTGAATATTAACCAGCTCTGAAGATAATTCTGATAATTCTGATGCAAACTTAGAACAATGAACTGATCCATTCTTATTACAGAGAGGAAACTAAAAACCAGAATAACTTAAGTGGTATATTGAAAGACAGGATTGAACCAGCTGATAATGATATAATGGAATGAGAATAAATCCCTAGATGGGCACTGGTGGCTCACAACTGTAATCCTTGCTACTCAGAAGGCTGAGATCTGAGGATTTTGGTGCAAAGCCAACTTGGACCAGAAAGATTATGAGACTCTTAGCTCTAATTAACTACCAAAAAACTTGAAGTAGTGGTGTAGTTCAAATGATACAACACCAGCCTTGAACAGAAAAGCTAAGTGATAATGCCCAGGTCCTGAGTTCAAGCCCCAGTACAGGTACGCACACACACACACACACACACACACACACACACACACACACACACACACACAGTCCTAATACATTTTAGGTCTTCTTCACCATTTCCATCATATTATTTTATACATATTTTACATACACATTTGTACATATGGAAAATTAAAATCGTCTAATTTTCAGCAGGCATAAGGTTGAGATCAATCATTTCATCCTACCTAAATTTGAATGTCATAAGCCACTCAAGAGCATCCTGGATTTATTTTAATCTTATACATTTGCTTTCCTTGTTTGGATATGTTGTTGAGCATAAAACCAAGTATATTCATCCGTTTATTAATCACCTCTCAGCTCTTTCTTTGTATGGAGATTTTGTAACTTTTCATTTCCTATTTTGTTTCATCAACTGTTCATTTTGAATCTGAATCACTATGAGTACCAAGAAAGAATTGGTGAGGTTTCTTTGTGTGTGTGTGTGTGTGTGTGTGTGTGTGTGTGTGTGTGTGTGTGTGTGTGGTGTGTATGGTCTGAAAAGTCAAGCTAAATGCAATCTCATCTCCTAAAGTCAATTTGCAGGAGGCATCTTTGAAACAACCTATGAAATTGTGAGCAAATGAAGTTTCATCTTGCTGTTAACGAGGTTGCCTTGCCAAACCTGTCAGCACTGAAGCTGACCCTTTGGTGTTAGAGTGTCTGCTCCAGCTGGTGCTATTGGCTGTTAATCAGAAGTGTTTATACTTTTTCATTCTCACTTGATTTCCTCTGGCCTGCTTGACTTGATATTCAGAGTTGGTTCATTACAGAGAATATTGCTGCAGCCCTGTCCTGACATTGCACTGTCAATCGGCAGTGATGGGTCAATATTGCTGCTTCTACTCTTCTCAAAGTAGAAAATATGCAATCACACCAATTAGGTGGTTTAAGCAATTTTATTTTTCTGCTCAGTCTTCCTTTTAGCTGCCAGATCTGATCTGGAATTGAAAGGGAGGAGAAGGAATTATTAGAGACCAAACCCTTGGCTTAGGGTACTGAAAAGATTAGTCTAGTGAAATACCAAAATCTTTAGGAGGGCAAACATCAAAGTCGGGAGCCTTGGGAATCTGCTGCAGATGGAGTGATCGATCTTTTGGAAACAGTCTGCAGGAACTCAAAGCTGCTTATCATTAATGATTTCAAAGTGGGACACTGAGCAAATGCTCAAGAGTCTGCTCAGTAGTCTTTTCTGGGATTCATGCTTGGGAGCTTGTTTGCAGAACTGAGGAATAATAAAGATATTCCAGAGTTTCTGAGCTTATTTGATTTTAGTAGCACTGAATAATTTGGATGTGCCCTTTTGTCTCTCAATGTAGCCCTTTGTTGTTGTTGTTTTGTCTGAGTATTTTTGCCTAGTTCTCACATCTGTACCTAGGGAAATTTTTTTAATTTCTTTATTGTCAGAGTGAAGTACAGAGGGGTTACAGTTTCATAACGTAAGGCAGTGAGTACATTTCTTATCCAACTTGTTACCTCCTCCCTCATTTTCCCCTGCCTCCCCCCTCCCTACTTCCCTCCTCCCCATGAGTTGTACAGTTGGTTTACACCATATAGTTGTGTAAGTATTCCTGTTGCATTGGTTTGTTCTTTTATCTGTGTCTCTCGGTTTTGATATTCCCTTTCCCTTCCTTAGTTCTGATACACGTATATACAATACCCAGGGCACTACAATCAGTTATAGTGATAGCAGGGAATTTTTAAAGCTATACTTTGGGCATACTGACATTGGAAAATGCAAATGTATGCAGTCAGTGAAAGCTCCTCAGTCATTTCACTGCCTTTGGTGGCCCTTAAGCAAGATACCCACCTTCTCTGAGTCTATTTGAATCTCATTGTTTAAAATTAAAAAAAAAAAATAATAATAGTTTGAGCACAGTTTATGGGGAATTTTGTTTGCTTGTTTGTTTTACTTTTGCTATGTGCCAAAACATTATTCTAAGTTCAGAAGTGAAGAGAATAAATTAAAGGGATGGTTGCTTAGCCAGAAGATTCAGAACTCAGAGAAAGGTTCTGTATTTCCATCAAAGAACTTTGATGTGGTTTCTTGATAAAAATGAGTCTCAAGAAAGTAATGAGGAAGGGAGGTTTTTAAAAAACTGAATAAAGATGCTATGGAGCTCGGAAATGCGTGGACACTCTGAAACAAGATGAGAATGCTAAACTACATAGCTGATATAGTTGTGTGGTAGGAGGGAAGAAGTGTCCATAAATATGTCTACTGATGTACTTTAAGTTGAAGTGCTCAGATTTATTCTTCTATGAAGTAGCAATGTAAATATGTAATTTCGTAGTTATAGACCAATTTGCATTTTGATGATGTGTTAGTTTGTCTTTTGCTACTGTAACAATATACTAGAAAATGTATAATTCCTAAAGAATGGAGATTCATTTTCTTACTGTTGTGGAAGCTTAGACATCAATGTGTGCTGTTGTCCGGTGGTGGTTGTTTTCTATTTCTAAGATTGCACTGTAATACTGTGTTTCCCGGCAAAGAGAAATACTGTGTCTTAACATGGTGACAGTCAGAAGGGCAAAAGAGACACACTTCTGTATGCCTCTAATATAGGAGGAACTCATCCCACTCAAAAAGGAGCCTTTATTGTCTAACCACTGCCGTAAAGTTCTACCTCCCTATGATGCTACTGTGAAGAGCAAATTTCAATAAGGAGACAAAAACACACAAAGCAAAGAAAATAAATTGCTTTGATGGCACTCTGAGTAGAACAGAGAGACTCAGAGGGAGAGATTTTGAGATTTTCTTTAATTAAAAAATTATTACAATTGGTTGCCTCCCTCATGTACCGAGTAGATGAATTAAAGGAGCAATGAAGTGCTTTCTAAATCCCATGGAGGACAACAACCTTTTTCTGTGGAACTATGTGTTTTTCTGGGGAACTATGGTTTTTATCATAACTACTCAACTCTGGACTTGAAGCCTAAAACAGATGGGGTCACTATGAACATGAATTAGCACAGCAGCAGTATTCCAAAGATCCAAATTTGAAATTCATGTGTATTTATAAGTGATATAAAGTAGTATTCCTTTGATTTGTTGTGTAAAACAACAGCAGCAGAAAAAAAAAGCTCAAATAAAAATCCATAACAATAAAACATTATCAGCTAAAGACCAATAACTTAGGAAATAGGCAGAGATTGCAGTTGGCCTGTGTGGTGGATTATTATCCCCATTCTCAGGATAATGTCCCCATTATCCTTAATAACCATGCCATTTCCCTTCCCCCTGTCCTGCAGTACTTGTGACCTGCTGTAGACTACCATGACATAAACTATCTCTTCAACTATACACAATATAGTTGTATACTTATATACAATGCCAAATTAGAAATTAGTATGCCAATTCATATTCTTCTAAGTGTTTAGCCAGTGTGGTCTTACTATTTGTTGGGATATGTTTAATGACCAAACTCACTTTTTGGAAACATTATGACTTGCTGAAAAGAGCATAGAATCTGGGGTTATTTTTTAAATTGAAACTCAAGTCATTCCTCTCCCTTTAAAAAGCTGTATCATAGTCATTGGCTTGCCATGCAACAGCTGAGATTTGTTTCCATTGTGCAGTCCTGGGCACAAGAATAAAACTTTATTAGGTTTGTTTGAGATATAAATGTAAAAATGCATACAAAAGTGTGCTGTAAACAATTAAGTACTATGCTGGAAAAAATAAGCACCGTTCTTAATATAATATTTCTTCAATTCTCAAAGAGAAATAGGCTAAAGTGACAGGTTTGCAAGAGGCAGTGGAAATTATTCTCCTAGTGTTATATGACATTTCTTTTAAAGTGGTACAACTAAACCAGGAAAGAGACAGCAATTACAACTAATAAGCTATTGCATTCGATTTGTTAGGCTTTCATGACTGCTTCTACAGTTGCTAAGATTAACTTGCCATTTGTTCCAATATTACTGTAGCAATGAGCAGCATAAATAGATGTGGCACTTCAGAAGAAATGTAGAACTCCAGATCAGAATAATAGGCACTACTCAATGAGGAATATGGAACACAGAGTAGAGCAAACTTATAAGTGGACAGTAGCCATCAGCCCTATTGATGTTCTGATGCAAAATGAAGAGTGGACTTCACCATATCTGATTGCAGTTGGCTATTGGTTGCTCTCCTTAATTCAACTCTTTTACTGTGCTTTTATTAGTAGTTTGGTTTTCTTTGGGATATCAAAGTGAATATTCACGGTGTAGGAATATCATTGATTAATGGTAATGGAAACAGAAACATCTTAATTCAGCACTCAGTCCTCCTTGGCTTTATTCTTAAGTCTAGCCAATGGATTTCAGCCTGACCAAGATGGTATGTGGTTGAAATCAGATACACAGGGATACTATCTTTTAAAGATAGTGGGGAAAAAGCTTACAGATTATGCTATCCAAACCAATTTTAATTCACTAAGGAATATAATCTTTACATTAAAAATGAGAGGATATAAGAAAATAATAATGCTTATCATAGATTTTTTTGAAAAATTTGTTGTGTCATTTGATTTTCAGGGAATATTTTAAAAACTGTTTAAATAGACAAGTGAATGTAGCATTTGTATAAAGTTCTTTGGCAGATTGAAAATACACTCCTGGAAAATTCCATAAGAATATAGGGATATATGTGTATGTGTCCATAAACATAAGTACATATAAGTATTTATCCATATATGGATACAAGAAAATGAGATGTGCTTCTTCTGTTTCAGCTCTTTTTTTTTTTCCTTCATTTCCTTAGTTACCTGTGACAATGGCTTAACAACAAAATTTTCTTATGGAGTGTCTTCCCCAGATCAGTACCTCCCTCCATGGTACCTGTTCCTTACACTAGATATAGTTTTCAGTGTTTTCCACAGTTAATTATCTAATGGCATCTCATTTCAACATGGGTTTCCATAATCATGATGATGGAGAAAAACATGCTGGAAATGTGGTCATGGGCAACTCATGAATTTAGATTTGAGCCATGGTTAAAGTAAGTCAAGGATATTCCTAAATTGAGAATTCCTTATGAGAAAACTGAATGCTTGAAAGCTAGTTGTACCTGTAATTGAAATATAAATGTCTATCCCTGATAATTTAAAAATTTTGTGGTAAATTCCTAATTCAGCAATTGAAGTAACATCTACAGCATCTCAGCTGGGATTAATTTGCCACCATGAATTACAGATACATTCAAATTGGACATCTAACACAATTAATCTCTCATCTTATGTGGTCAAGTGAAATCTATCTAGAAATTCCAAAGGATGTATAAATTTCATGACTTTAGAGAATTCAATAACAATCAAATTTTTTACTATAAAAATGAATTTTAAATGGTGACACTTAGAAGTAGTTGATGGGCTAGATATGTGACTATTACCTATTAATATCCTTTTACATCATTCAAATCTAATCTGAGCAAGAAAGTCCCTGAGATGATCTCTAATTAACCACCAAGGAACAAGACAAGGAGATGTGGCTCAAGTGGTAGAGCATTAGCTTTGAAGTAAAAAGCTTTTGGATAATTCCCAGGCCAAGACTAGCACACAAAAATTGTCTAGTTTTTTTTGGCCCTGACTGAGATATAGAAGATATGTTATGTAAGTAGAGTATTGGCAACAACAAACTGGACAGTCCATATTAACTAAAGTTAATCAGTGGAGAAATAATTGAAGAGTCAAGTAATAGCCAAGCTATCAGAGCTGCAATGATTTCTGATTTAGCTATTGTTTGAAATGTTCTTCTTTGTCAACTCATTTTGAAATTTGTGGGAATTAGGTAATGAGAGGAAGATGGGAACAGAACACTGTGTGAAACTATAATTTGTCATGCAAATGTTAAAGTAGATTTTTGCTCTTCTTGTCACAATGTCCTATGTTACTGTCAGTAGCTGATAAACAGCAAATCTCAGTAACTTTGCACAACAATGACAATGTGTGCAGAGTAGGTTACGAGTCACCTGGTTCTTGGTATCACTCAGGAGTATAAGCTGGAAGAGGCTTCTGGGAATCACAGACTTTGACAGAGAAAGAGATCACCACTCAGTCACTGACTCCCATATTGGCCCTTTGTTCAGGACTTGTCATTTAGTCCTTAACTGTGAAGCTCTTGTGTTTAACATATGATTAGGTAGCCATCTACTAGGGGCATTTGCAATCTTTGTAATATCTGGCTAGTAGAACCTGAAGACTAGATTTCCAAGACCAAATTAAGGTAAGTAAAGAAGAAGGGAGCAATGTTGTTGTTAGCACAATCATTTGTTTGCATTTTGGCATTACTTGCTAAGCCAGAGGTCTATAGCTCAAATCTGAAGCAGACAAATCCTTAGGACAAGCAGATGTTCCCTTCAGGGTCTTCTTAGGAATCCTGCATTTTGTTTGTCAGGACAGGAAATACAAGAGAAACATAAAAGTAGCCATCTCTTCTTCTCCTATGAAATATATAATATTGTGGCTGAAAAAGTGATTGTACTTGACAATATCTGTCCATAAATTCAATGTGAAATGATGTGTAAAATAATGTAAAGAACTCTGGAAATAAACAAACATGGGGAGACTGGACATATAGGTATTTGTGAAAACAGGAGATTTCCAGGCCATAACATTACTTAAGTTGGGCCTTGAAATTGGATGAGCAGCAGAAAAAGATGGATAATATTTTGGTGGGAGGCAAGCAATGTATGTTGTGGCATAAATGTTGGAATGACTATGAAATGCTCCATTGCGGAGCCTATTCATAGTTCCTGATCCTATTGTTGGAGATATTTCTACCTCTATTGTTAGGGGAACTTCATTATAGAGAAGTGACTTTTTATAGTGTATCTTATGAGCATCTACTCTCTCTTCTCTCTCTCTCTCCCACCCTTGATTTTACTTATAGATATCTTTGCATGTTATTGCTTGCCATTCTTTTTTACTAAATCATGAGTCATAATTTCCAGTGGACTAATAAGCAGCAAGAGTTCCATCCCATTAACATTAGTCACCACATGTATGTGAGAGGAAAGGAGGTTGGTAAATTAACAAAGCATACACTTCATTTTGAGTGTCTCAGAATCAGCTCAGGACAGTTTCTCTGATTTCAGCATATGCCAGTACAGGGGAAAAGTAGAGGACTTCTAGAGAAAACAGTCTTTACACTGATTTCTAAAGAAAGAGGAGGAATATTTCCACTTGGAAATATCTGGACTGGAAGAACTGTGTGAAGAGTCATAGAAGAGTGGAAGAAATCAAAGACAACACTAAAAGTTGACTTACCTGGCATTTGGTATTCCTCTTTGAGAGATAGTGAAGTAACTGATATTTGATAGCATAAATGGGAACTTAGATAACTTGAGTTTTTATCAGTTTTTTTAAAAAGTATAATTTCTGTCATTTCTGGAAAGCAGCTACTTCTGGCTTGGAACCCTTCATTGAGACATCATGAAGTACCATAAATACTTAAATTTTTCCTGAGGAGACATTTATAGAGGCATCGCAAGAACCAAATTGTGCTTTGTGAAGCTCTCTCCCACAAAATGCATTCCAGCTCATACTAATTGCATTACAGAAAATCCTACCAGCAAATGATTATCCCCATTTTCTCCAGCCATAAATTTATGATGGAACTCTGGAACTATAGCTAGGCTCACAGACCTCCAGCCAGTGGTAGAAGTACTCCTGTCAGACTAAGAGTCAGTGTCACATTTTTCAATAAGATAGGAATCCAGGCATGCACAGATTGAGACATGTTACTTACAAGTGTAAATAAATATAAAATACATTTTTCTATTTTTGACAGGAAGGAATATTTGATTCATATGTTTAATATGCTTTGCCTCTTTCACCTGGGTACAGACTCAGAGAATGCTATTCATCATACAGAAAAGTTTCAGAAACAGATTCGTTTTCATGAATCTGAACACAAATAAGAGAAAGGAAGGCAAACAACTGAATTGCATTTTTGTTAAGGGAGGAAATTTAACTGTGATGATAATTCTCTGTGTTTAGGGGTTTGGAAGAGTTTTAGAACTGAGATGATGAGGCAGAGGACTTGATGTTATTTCAACATAGCGTCTGATTTCCTGAGTGAATTGAGAAACCCACACTCTACACATCCAAGCTTTGGCAACAGGTCTGAATCGGGTCTGTGTGGCATTAGATGGAACCTAGCAACAGGAAAAGATTCTTTGCATAGCACCCGCAAAGACCAACTTTCACTAATTATAAATGCTAGATTGTCTGGGGCATGATAACTTAAACATCTTTCCCTATTGATTTTCCCCAAACCATTATTGCTTTATAATTTCCCATCTATTTTTTTCTTATTTATTGTCAAAGTGATGTACAGAGAGGTTACAGTTTCAAAAGTGTTAGGCCTTGGGTACATTTCTTGTACTGTTTGTTACCTCCTCCCTCATTCCCCCTCCCCCATCCCCCTTTTCCTCTCCCCCAATGAGTTGTTTAGTTGGTTTACAACAAATGGTTTTGCAAATATTGCTTTTGGAGTCGTTTGTCTTATTATCCTTTGTCTCTCGATTTTGATATTCACTTTCACTTCCCTAGTTCTTAATCTACTTAATCTTTGATAAAGGAGCTAAAAAAATAGGATGGAAGAAAGATAGCCTCTTTAACAAATGGTGGTGACAAAACTGGTTCAACACCTGCAACAAACTAAAACTAGATCCTTATATATCACCGTGCACCAAAATCAAGTCCAAAGGGATCAAAAACCTCAAAATTAAAACAGATACCCTGAAAACACTAAAGGAAGGAGTAGGAGAAACACTTGGGCTCCTTGGCACAGGACAGAACTTCCTTAACAAAGACCCAGCAATGCTACAAACCAAGGAAAGGATGGATAAATGGGACTGCATCAGACTGCAGAGCTTCTGCAGGGCAAAGGACATAACTCGCAAGATAAACAGAAAGCCCACAGATTGGGAAAAGATCTTTACCGGCCATACAATGGACAAAGGCCTCATATCTAAAATATATGCAAAACTAAAAAAATTAAATTCCTCCAAAACAAAACTGCAAAGAACCAACAGCCCCCTCAACAAGTGGGCTAAAGACTTAAAAAGAGACTTCTCTGATGAGGAAATGAAAATGGCCAAGAGACATATGAAAAAGTGCTCTACGTCACTGGCCACAAAATAAATGCAAATCTGATTTCCCATCTGATATATGAAAAAAAACTAAAAAAAATCTTTGTCAGATGATGTATTTTGAATTTTGGTTTGGTAGAAACAAAAGATAAAAATGCTAAAGCCTGTGCGTTTCAAAAGAACTGAAATCCCTTATAGATTGTAATCTGTGAAACAAGCAACAAGTGTCTTGGATGCTGGTTTCTTTTTCACTGTATCAAGTAAACATGATAGTCCTACTGTCTGAGTGTTAAAAAGAACTTCCATCATATCTAGATGCAAAATAAGTACATGTATTCTAAAGGAGATACCCAAATGCAAAGCAGATGGGTGTATTTCTAAAGGAGATACTAAGAGATATTTGTTTTCTTTATTTCTAAAATATGGTAGATCTTCTGTTATCTTCTGTGAAGATAGTAGATCCATATCGCATAAGATTGACCATAGTGCTGAAGATTAGGGAGTTATTAAAGGATTGAATCGAATTTCTTATTTCGCTCAAAGGAGCTGTATCACAAATCTCCTGAATCCTAGGATACAGAACTCCATTCGTGGGAAAAACATACAGCAGAGCCACTACTGGAGTTAACATGGGCCTTTACTAGGGCTTTTCCTAAAGCAGCTGAGAGAAACTTTTTAGGCTTCGCTGGGCACGCAGCCTTGGTTTCAAGTCACCAGCCCCTGCTTTTGCAATGTAAAAGCAACCAAATGCAAAGGCATGAGTGTGCCTATGACTCCATCAATAGCGTATTGACAGACTCTTACATTTGGATTTCATATAATTTTTACACAGCTCATGTTTTCTGCTTCATAATGATTTTCCCATTTATATGATTACCCAGGCTTTCATCAAAAAATGATGTATTCTAATACTCATTCCATTTATCCTCAGATTATATCAAGATCAAACTGGTGAAATTTATATTCATGGTTACTCCAAAACCTTATGTCTCTTTGTCTTTTGTTCAATACACATCTCACGGTGACGTTTCATAGGTTTTCAGCATGAATTATGAGTTTTTCAATTTGTTTTTCGGTATCTTGCATTGTCTTTCTTGCCCTCTTGATTCTAGGCAACAATACTTTCCTCTTGTTAGTTTTGAATCTGGAGTACTGACAGTTGCATTCCTTTTATATTATATACTAAGCATTCTTTAAATGAGCTTTGTAGTGGACTGTTTATTTTTCCTTTACAATATATAGACCTACAGTGTCTATGCATCCTTAAACATTTTACTGTTTTTACTTATATAATCTCTTTCATAGCACCTGGATAATTAGTGGACAACCTAATGACTAATTAGTACAGTTTATGAGAGAGTAAGACTCATTCTTCATATTTTAAGGTGTTTACCATTTAATTCCTTAATTCTTGTCATTTATTCTGTTGCTATTGCTAATATACAAAGAGTATGAAACAAATAATCCTCTGTCAAGTATCTCTTTCTCTTCTTTCTCTGCTTCTTATGGATAGATGGAATGATTTAGTGGTAGCCATCAGATCTCTAAACAAGTCTCCTCTGAAAAATTCAGTAATAATGATTTTATAGGCTTTTTATTCACACATCATATACCTCCTGGAATAATCACAACTACACAGTGATATTTAGGAAATTACTTCACCTAAAGGTGTGTGATAAGAGTTGTACGGTGTCTTACAACTGTAGGCATCTAGGAGACATCAAGCTAGCAGCCAGGTAGAATGAGAGCTGGTCTAATACTTTCCCACTTACACCTCTCAAGCCCTTCATCCTTTTGCTTTGTTCCCCCAACAGAACCAATAAGTTTCTTAGTCCAATAAACAAATAGTATTATCATACCCAGGGAGGAAGAAGCGTCTAAGCAAAAACAGAACAAAGGGACCCATTTAGCTCCTATCATGTCGTATCCAGAGCATATGGAATAGAGCACAATGCATTAGAATTCCAGTTAGAATGGGATTGTTGGGACCTGTGCTGGTATTTGTGGCAGGAGGGTAAAATCAGAGCAGATGAGTTTCCTACTCTTCCAGATTAGATTACCTACTACTACCACTTCACAAATGTATTCCTTGGTTTTTCTGACAGCCTTTTTGGAATCAGAGTGGAAAAATCTAGCAACCTTTGCTTTGATTGATTTCTAAACTTCTTTGGCATGAGATCAATTCCCCTTAGGTTTAATTCATATAATTTAATGTTATCATTAAGAGGAAAATGATGACTTTCAATGACTAAGAGAAAAAAAATGGTTCTGGACTATGGACTATGAGTTACTGAATTTGTAAAACTCTTTGTAGATGATTTATTTATTGTGTGACCTTCCCTTGGAGCTAAGACAGATGGCTGTTGCCCTCAAAAGCGCTCTAAAGAAGCAGATTGCATAATGTCCTCTAGCAACCTGCTTTTCTGAGAGTGAAGGAAAGGACACATAGTAGCCCATTCTTTCCAGTTGAGCCTAAAAATAGCAACGAGGTTTTTCTAACAACACTGATGGCTGTGCTAGCAATTCAGTGTAAGATATGCATTCTGACATTTACCTTGAGGATAATACCTCAGCCCTACATTGCTTGCAGAACTTGGAGTTGTGTTTTGTTCTTTGTACCTTTTTTTCTTTAAATATGTCAGAGAGAACGAAAAGGTATAAAAAACAATTGGCAAACATTTTCTCTGTCAATAATGAAAACATGACCATAAAGACAGTCCCATGGTGAATAAAGACCCTTGAATATAAAGCATGTTATACTTTATCTCAGATTTCAACAACACAATGACATAAGTGTTTCTATAATGTATCCTTGGCTGATAGTATCAAGGGACATAAGACATTTGAGAAAGGAGTAACAAAAATGAACATCAGGGCATGTCATTTATAGTGGCAACTGGGAGAATACTATTTGTGAGCAAGAAATGTTTCCTCTTTTTTTTTTTGTTAAACTCCATCTCTAACTCAGCATTGAATTAAAATGAAAGAAAAGGAAATAATTTCTTTTCCTTTCAGCAGAAAATGTCATGGAAATGTCAGAGTTCTTTCTATGTGATCACATCTCTCTTAAAAGTCGATAGCTGCAAATCATTGAAACACTAACTACATGGGGAAATATTAATTCCAAGAAAAGCACCATTTTCCATCAGATGTGGGCTGCCTCACAGGCTTTGGAATGGTGTTTCAGAATGGAGTATAGCCTGGAACCAATGAAATGCAAAGAACAGTCCTTAGATTCTGATGCAGCTATAAAATGCCAGATTTGTGCAGTTTTCTTTTGTTGTCCTGCCCTAGGGTTAAATCCTTTGAGTGTTTGAATCATTCCTCAGCTGGCTGCCATTTAGACACACTTACAGTTCTCTTTTGAAGTCATTTAGTGTTGGGCATGCCTTCTTTGGGAAACTACATTCATAGATACTGCAGAAATGAGCGAGGCACCTTGAGCAGCTGTGCAGTCCTCCTGGCTCTCGGTGGAATTGATCACATGTCATGCAAATCCACATCTCCTAGTACTTTAAAGACCCCTGTGTCAATGCCTTGATCTTCTTGTACATCGCAGGATCATGGTAGGTGAAGGATGCTGTCTGAACTTCCCTCTTCACTTTGGATCCCTAGCTGCCGATCTCTTATGTAACAGGGTGGTGAATTGTAGGAAGTTCTATAATTATCAAGGAAGTTTGGTTTTAATAAACCCTAAAGTGGAAGATATCTGGGGAAGAGCTCCCTAGACTATTAAGAAATACCCTGCTTGGACCCTTTAAACAGAACTGAATCCTAGCAAGAGTGGGTAGGGCAGGGGCAGAGCAAAGAATGGGTAGCTTGGACATAGAAGCCTAGATTAATATACACATATTTTGTGTATTTATAGATAATACAACATTTATAAAATTTAGCTGGGTATTTAGTGGCTCATGACTATAATCCTAGCTACTTGAGAGACAGACCTGAGGATCACAGTTCAAAGCCAGCATGGGTGGAAAACTCAAATTAGCCACTAAAAAGCCAGAAGTGGAAGTGTGGCTCAAAGATAGACCATTAGCCTTAAGGGGAATACAAAGCTCAGGAACAGTATCCAGGACCTGAGTTCAAGCCCCGGGATGGGACACACACACATACCCCCCCACACAAATATATATATATATATATATATGTACATCTACACACATGTAGATATATAACATATACTATTTAAATATATAAACATATACTATATAATATATAAAGCACATTTATGAGTAACTTCAGAAAAAGTGCAAAGATAGAATAGATTATGTCCATGTGCCCTTCCGCAAGGTTTCCTCATTAATGGTTAACCTTCTCTTACCAGGGTATAAAATACCACAATTTTGAAAAAAATGATGGTGACATAGGAAAATTCAATAATGATTAAACTCCAGGTTTATCTGGATTTCACCAGGGTCTTTCTCTTTCCTTAAGAATTCAAACGAGGGTACCACATTGCATTTAGTAAACATACCTTCCAATTCTCACTGGCCTGTGACATTTTCTCATTTCTTTCCTTTTGATATTATGAATTTATACAGTATTGTCCAGGTAGGATATCTCAGTTTTGTTTAGACCTGACTGTCATGTTTTCATACCTGAAAATGAATCCAAGTTGCTCACCAAAATGAGATTGCTCCTGTAACACAAAGAAACCTGAAAGTAATGAATGCCAGACATGATTTGAAGAGGAAATTTTGGGAGGTATAACTGAGTGGCTGAAGGTAATATTTAAGGAAGAAAGCTTTTCCTGTGTGTAAACTTCTTAAGCTTGATCTATTTAATTAGCTAATTATATTTGTGTTAGGGAAGGAAAAATACAATAACTATTCTGATTATCAATGCACAGGTACTTAATATTGATTAAAATCAAATAGTTTGGGACATCCAGAAACTGTTTATATTGGAAGAAACAAAGCACATCTTGAAAATTAAAACAGATAAAATCCTGAAGTAACTGACAAAGGTAGATGATTTTCTGTGGAGTGATTTAGAAAGCAAAGGTAATAAAAAAAAATAAGTAATGTCAATGGAGGTTGGGTGAATGGAGGAAGGGGGTATGTGATTCTAAACATGGGAAAAAAGAATGTTGGGCTTATCTTTGGAGGTAGAGAGGTAGCCCAGAATAAGAAGCATAAAGATAATTTGTAAGCCATGTGACTAGAAAGTCAATTAAGCAGAGGTTGAACTAAGGGCTCTAAATATCAAGCTGAGCTAATGATTTTTCTTTTTAAAATTTTATTTACTGTAAAGGTAACGAGCAAGGGGGTTATAGTTACGTAAGTAAGGTAATGCGTACATATGTTTTTAATCATTGTTACCCTTTCCCTCATTATCTCCCACTTACCCTTCACTATTCTCCTCTCCCAAGTTGTAAGGTTCATAGCCACATAGTGTCAAGTGAATGTCAATGCTGCATTGGTTTATCTTTGTCCTGCTGTTTCTGTGAGTCCCTTTCCCTTCTACAAATTTAATAATCTTATATACAAGATACAAGGTACAGAAAGCTGAGAAAAATGAAAATAAGACCAACTATATACAGGATATAATAAGGACCTCTTGTTTCTCTATATCAAAGTTCATTACATAAGGTCATTATATATGCTTCATTATATGTGGTCTTATGCTCTAAGCAATTGGGTTGAGATCCCCTGTTAAGAATATCAAAGACATATTCTAGTTCTTACAAATGAGGAAAATCATACAACTCACTTTTATTTGTGTCTGGCTTACTTCACTTAATATATTTTTCCCAAGTTGTTCCACTTCTTTATGAATAAGGCTATGTCATTCTTTCTAATGGAAGCATAGAACTCCATTGTGTATATAAACCACATCTTCTCATTCCCTTCATCTATTGCAGGGCATCTGGGTTGGTTCCATATTTTAGCTATGGTAAATAATGCTACAATGAACATGGTTGTGGTGGTAGCTTTAGTATGGCCTTGTTTGTGGTCATTTGAGTAAATGCCCAGGAGTGCACATTTTCAGTAGGCAAAGTCGGCCTGAATGAGATTAGTCTAAGTTCATGCCATGATCAGATAGATCTCAGGAAGGGGAATCTAGCAGGAATGTGAGTCACCACACTGTAGGTGGGACAGCATTAGCTCTCCTCATGCTACTCAGAATGGGAAAGAATTGGAGCTTCTGTATCGTTTACTTTTAGAGCTTTCATTTATACTTCGGAGAGTGGTTGACCATACTAAAACCACAGAAAGGCAAAACTGACAGAGTTCTAGTGACTCATGTCTGTTATCCTAGCTATGCAGGCGGTAAAGATCTGGGTTTGAAGCCAGCTTGGACAAAAAAAATCCATGAAACTCTTATCTCTATCTAATGAACAAAAAAACCGAGAAGTGTGTGTCAAGTGATAGAGAGTTCACCATGAGAGAAGAAGCCAACCAAGAATATGGGGTCCTTGAGTTCAAGCCCTACACACACACACACACACACACACACACACACACACACACACACACACACACACACAGAGAAAGCTAAGCTGTACATAAGTGAAACTGTCATAACTCTGTCTGCATGCCTACTTTTTATAAGATGCTCTCTTCCTAATCCAATTTTGGGAGAGAGGAAATAGGTTGTTTTTATTTCCTGTATTTTCTTTCTATGTGTTCTTTAAAAAATACTATTGAAACATACCAGTGGATTTTTAAAAAAAGAAATAAATAACAGGCATAAGTAGTGCCACAGATTTTCAATGAAGCATGAAAGGAAGCTTATTTTGCTTACTATTTTAGGCAGTTTTCAATTGTAGGATTTAATGGACTTGGTTTTAAAAAGCTGTTTGCTAGATCAAGTAGAATTTCTCATTCATTTGATAAGTTTCTATATAGCTTGAGGCCTGGTTCAAAGGTATAACAAAATACCTAAAATGAGAAATTTAATTTTATCATATAGTAAATCCATTCAGAGTATTAGATTAAACATTATGGGAAAATAATTTCAACTTCTACGTTAAAGATAATTTTCCACAAATACTTTATATTAGAGATTCCTCAGTCATTGAATTTGCAAGCTTGATTTCACTATACTTTCATAGGAAATTATCATTCACAGACTTTATTCCTCTAAATTCCCCTCTGTCTTATCATCCTTTAGAATAGAAAAATGTTACTTACAGAATCATAAAAAAAACTCCAATAGAAGAAACTTTACATACTGCAGAGTATGACCTTCTAAACAAATTAACAAAACTTTTGAATAAACTTCATGTTCAAAGCCTTATGATTACATGTGAGATATGTAGAATAAACTGTATATAACCCCTTTGATAACTGAAGACTCTAATCTTCAACAGCTTTCTTGTTTAACAGATGTCTGTCTCCAACTTCAATCCCTTTGTTGCAAGATCTCTTTGTGATACATACAAATAAATTTCACATCCTATAAAGCTCCTCACAAAACATGATAAAAAGAGCCCACATTCACTCCCTGAGCCATCTTTGCTGACTGTGTACTGTTACTCAAATGATAGTTTCCTTTTTCCCTACAATTCTGGGCATCTTGTTTGGGGTTATCTTTAATCTCTCAGGTGTCATATCAAAATTTCATACTAAAAAACTTACCTAACTCTCCTGTATACTAATACATTTTATACTCCAGGCTGTGTTTTATTTATGACAGATATCTTTGCAATATCTTTTTAGAAGCTCTCTCCAACTTTTAATTCAGGTACACTTTTGGATCAACAAATTGCCAGATAGTTTTCATTTCAACTGTTTTCAAAACAGTATTTTTCTGGTTACCTTCATCCAAACAATTAGCTTTAACTCTAAAAGAGACATCAAGCTAGATTTCATCTTCTTTTCTTATTTTCTCTTGAAATATTTCCTCTTGAGATATGCTTGAAATTTTTTCATGTTTTATTAAAAACATTTTGAGAATAGAGGTCCCTACTATACATGATACTATACATGAAAGACTTTATTTCTGCTTATTTACTTTTTGCCACCTAGTAACTTTTATCATGCTTGTCTTAAAACACTATACTTGGACACAACAAAATTCCAAATTCCACTCTTCTCCAGTAAACATGTTGCTGACTTTTATTTGTGTGTGTGCGAAAGAAAAGAATATTTTAATTATCTATATTTGGTTTGAAACTTTGAGTGCAGTGATCCCATCTACCAATATATTTTGAATATAGCTATTATCTAAATATAAACCCAAACCCAACTAACTTTACCAACATTGGTCTAAGACCTTCTGAAAATATAAAGATTTGCATAGTATTCGTATTACTCTGATACAGCCTTTTACAAAAAGAAATCTTATCCTTATCTTATCCTTATCAATAATGATGAATATACATCAGGAATGCCAGACCAAGTTTTTTTCCTACATCACAGACGTTTCTGTGACAACTTTCCTTCACTGACAAAGGTAATTTTTGTCAACAATCTGTTATAATAATCAGCTATAAAGCTGATTATAACAAACAGCTTTATAGCTGATTATTAACACTTCTGCACTCTGTGCCAGAAAGCAAGAATTTAGGAAACCTGGCAGTTTGAATTAAATAATTACTTCCCCCTCGAGCTGTAGAATCACCGGAAGGGCCATGTAGACTTTGCAAACTATGCTTGAAGAAGTTGCAAACCTTATTTCTTCTGAAGTTAAATGATTAGAAATTGTCAGAAATTATCCCCTCAATTCTGGTCCAGGTCCTTTTGATAAAATCCTTGAGTTTGGAGAGTGAATTTATTTCTTTATCTTACTGAACTTAGTTTGATGACTTGGGGCAATTTTTCACCTCTCAAACACTTTTTCTCATCTCTGGGGTGAAGGATTAGATAATTGTGATCCAAGCTTCCAGCTATAACTTTTTATTCATTGAAGGGAAGGGCAGGGGAGTTTCACTAACTACAAGTTTGGCTTGTTGAAATTTGTATTATTGTTCCAGAGAAAAGCTTACAGAGAGGTTCTGAAACTCAGACTCAGTAACTACTGAAGTGGGATGATGTTTTGTTATGTTTAAAGTCACTGAACTTCAGTATGTTCAGTAATAAAACTGTTCCCTAGGCAAATCTTCATAACTCTGTTAATGTTACAAACAGAAGGCACAATTTTGGGGTGAACAGAATTTTCTTAAAATATTTGTATCTGAGATGGATAGATTTTTACTCCCATTTTAACTTTGTCATTCTCCTTTATTGGAACATTTTGAGTTATTCTTTAATTACAGCAAGTGTAAGTGATATGACTCATAATGTAGTTTTTCCAGTATTTCCTTAAAGTGTTTTCCATCTTTCAAAAGTAGATACTTGGAAAAAATCATATTAACTGAAATGAGCCAGAACCAAAGAAACATAGATTCCATCGTTTCCAGCATTGGTAATTAGTACTTGTATAGGATAGTCCTAACAGAGGATCACAATAGTTCAATGATTATGTACATATGATCATATATGACGATGTTAAGTGAAATGAACTCCAAGATATGGAAACAAGGTTTTCTATTGTTGTTGTTATTTTTAATTTACTATGTGAATTTTTTTTTCTTTTTTCTTTCCTATGATTTATCCCTTGTTGTTACTGTATTTGATTTTGTTACCCTGGGTACCAAAGGTTATATATGTTTATCTGAATTAGGGAAGGGAAGGGGAACATCAAAATGGGGAGACAAAGGATAAAGGAAAAACTAATGTAATAGCAATCAATACTCATGAGACAATATGTTGGAAATTAACTGTGCAACTCAGGGGGGAGAGTTGATTGGGGGAAGGGAAGGTGGGAGAAAAATGAGGGGGGGGTAACAAGTATGACAAGAAATGTACTCACTACCTTATGTTTGTAACCTCTCTGTACATCACCTTGACAATGAACTTAAACTAAAAAAATGAGATTGATCATCAAAAAAGTAGATAATTTGATTTAAAAAAAAAACTACAGTGTGTGACTTCAGAAATTTCATAAGGAAGGGTATATAAAATGTTCTAGACAGGAAGTGAATGAATATAAGCATGGAATTCTTATTGCCCTCTTCAAGGTAAAATTTTCTAACTAGGGACATATTCCTCAGAACAATGACTTTTCTGTCTCAGCTGTTTTTATCCGCATGTTGTTGAGAAGGCTAGGTGAAAGATTTGTCACAGAGTCACTGCAAGAAAGCTGCAGGGCCCAACTTTTGGCATGCTTGTGGTTTGTGGGTGAAGCTTATAGGGCCTGGCTGATGGCTGCTAAAGCTACTCTTTCTCAAGCAGAGTTGACATTAACTACTTCTGCTTTTTTTGTTTCACTTAGTTAATGTGTTTTGACTCAGCTGGAGTCCAAATACTGGAAATCTAGCAAACTGAATTAATCGATTTTCCTCTAACTGCATTGTCCTGTAGAAATGGATATTGCCATACCATACTGCAAGCTACTTAACAACACAGCTGAAATAATTGCCCTGGTGATGAACTTGAGTTTGAAAGGGGGATTAGAACTCTGTGACTGAAGACTACCAAAGGAAGAGGCTGTTGCAGAGTTGGGATCTCAGGAGGACTCATTAGATGAAAGTTAAGTAGGCAGTCTCGTCTTTCTCGCCTCCTTCCTCACTGTGCCTTATTCCTCTCCACCCAAAGCTTACAGCCTTACTTTCATATACTTTCTGTGCTTCAGGGTTTGATCACAAGTAGAGCAATTGGGAAACTGGAAAGGGGACTACTTATTTTTTAGGGAGAAAAATCCTACTGAACATCTGATCACGTTGGAGAGAGAAAAGGCATTTGCAGTTGCTCACAAACCTCTCCTTATTGGGTCTCTAGGTGCTCCTTAGCAATTTTTTCTCATCTGGACACAATTCAAAGTGCGAACTTGGATGTTTACAGGTCTCTTTCCTTTGGGCCAAAGTTGTCTTGGAGCTGATAATTGCAATAGTGAGGCTATCTCACACTTTACTTTGGAAGAAGTACTCGAGTTCTATACTTGGGATTACTTTCAGTGAAATACAGGTGAAAACTAGCTCCTCTAGAATTGTATAGTTTCACGCTTGTTGATGTCTGATGTGCATTCTTTTATTAAATGGATTTACTTACCACATTTAACTATTGTTTGCTGTTGGTAAAATTTCATGTCTCATGATCTCACTCACAGGTGAGCCAGGATTAGATTAGAAAAGGATTAACCAGCAAAAAGAAAATCATTAAAGAATGGGCATATGTGGAATATATAATTTGTCTTCAAATATAAGTAGTCAGGAATTCAGGAGTACTTTTTAATTTTTCCTTGTTATTTGTTTTAAAAATGATTCATTTTATTAAACTTTTTTCTTTATTGTCAAAGTGTGGTACAGAGGGGTTACAGATTCATATGTAAGGCAGTGAGTACATTTCTTGTTCAACTTGTTACTCCTCCCTCATTTCCCTCTTCCCCCTCCCCCTTTCCGTCTCCCTCCAAGACTTGTGCAGTTGATTTACGACAAATGGTTTTGTAAGTATTGCTTTTGGCATGGTTTGTCTTTTTGTCCTTTGTGTCTCAATTTTGATATTCCCTTTCCTTTCCCCAATTCTAATACCTGTGTAAACAGTATCCAGGGTATTCAGATGAAATATAGTGGTAGCAGTGGTACAACCACAGGAAGGGAATACAAGAGAAACAAAACTAAACAAAACAATCAAACAAGCAAACAGACAAGAAAAAAATACAAAAAGTATGGTTTCACATGGAATGTTGAAAGTGTTTCATTTATTAATCCTTAAGGAGTTGTGCAAAGGCATGTACTTTAACAAAAGAGTCTGTGGGTACAATGAATCTTGATCTGTCACCCCTTTTATCACTCTCATCATTCTCAATCCCACTGCTTCCCTCGATGTTCTTAATTTTGTAGAATATGCATTGAATTTTAGAATTTTGTGGCTTCACTTCCCACTCCCTCGCTCTTTTCACCACACAATACTTTTCAATGAAATTTTCTGACACCATTTTAATTTGTGCTCGTGTTCCTGTCCTAAAGACCAAAACTTCTCCCCAGGAATGTACTAGAATGTGAAAGTGGTTACTGATACTCAACCGCTGAGAGAAATAGTAGTGTCTGTAGAATGAATAGTTGAATCTCAAATTCTTGTATTTCGAAGGAGCATTTGGAGGGCCTATAAAAACATAGATTTCTGGGCCCTAGTCACAACACATTTCATTTGGTTCATTAGGCCAAGGTGGCTATAGGAATCTGCATTTTCAGCAAGATCTCAAATGATATTTTTGCTATGGACACAGGGTCCAGCTAGGAGAGTGACCCTTCCCCCTGAATTAGCAGATGTAGTCATGGGGTTGCACCATGGGTCCAGTGGCTCATTTGGAGAACTGGAACCCATTCTATCATTGCCTCCTGTTTAATACACTTTCACTGTTACAGGTTTGACGTGATATAGAAAAAGGGAATCAGAGAAGGAATATTCATTCATGGCTATTCTCATATCCCATCATCCTGTACTTTTAGTGGCAAACCTATGAATTTATAAACTCATGAAGGATATGTGAATTCAAGAATAAAATATAAGGGCTCTCATTTTCATCTAACATGTCCCAAACTTGTTTCTATATCTCTTATACTCTAACCCAGGAGTCTGCAATGTATAGTCCACAAGCTGGCCATTGATTTGGGGAAAGTTGTGCTGCCCATGACAGATTTGAGTAGTGGTAACTAAGGAAAGAAAAATAAATTGCAGTTGAGATTGAGGAAGAAATAATAAATAGCTGAATTGTTTTTATCACACATATCTTTTAGGTACCAGGAAGAAGGCGACTCTAGAGCAAGAGAGAATTATCAGTAGAGTTTATCCTTCCCTGTAAGATCACATCATTCTTCCATCATAGTAAAAAGAGCATTAGGAACTGATCATGAAAGCAGATGCCCTATCTTCTGGTGTGCAGATGGGAGAAGCTGGGGTTTGGCATTTGCATTATGAGGAGGTCTTCTTTCCTAATTGTTTATTTCTGTGGGGTGGGGAAGAGAAGCTTAGATTATAATTATGCATTTCTTCTTTGTTTTACCTTTCCAACACTCAGTAGACAGCCATGTTTTCTTAGTAGGTTAATCTCATTACACAGTTGCTCTGTGACTAAAGCCTTAAACTAACAACGTAACAGGATTACACAGATTGGCTATTTTTCCAACATTTTCCAAACAAGGTTATTCAAGGATAATTACTTGGATAGTATTCTTGACCCTTATGTTCTGTTTTCTTTCCATTTTCAAAGGTTTCCATTTCATATTTTACCACATTGTCCTTCTATTTACTTCTAACCTTCATTTGAAGGTATTTTCTACAAGCAAAAGCATCTCTCTGTCTCTCTCTCTGCCTCTCATCTGTCTGTCTGTCTCTCTCTGGATTGCTCAAAAGCTTATGATAATGTGAAGCAAGGATTTATGAATTAATCAGCAATGCATATGTGAATATTGAATACATGGGAAAAGAGATTTATGACAATAAGCCAAATAAGGTTTCTTTTTCTTTCTGAATCTCAAAAAATAAAAGGCTATATGAGAGAATGGCAACCTCTCAACCATAATTCAATGGATTCACATTCAAGGGCTCATAGCAATGTCTACTGTAAATCACACAGATGAGAGCCTTCAGGAAAGCACTTTTTTCAGACACTGTATTAAGCAAGTACATCTTCGTAAATTGAAATAAAAATTGAATTAATCACAGGCTTATAATTAACATTTCATATATTAATTAACCTAAATATAAATCCCCAAATACAATTTAATTGTTCCCTTCCATGTTTTCACTCACCTTTAAAGAGAGGGTGAATAAATAATGCCTTTTTTTGTTATTTCATAGTTCACTTTAGAATGGATAGACTCATTACTTTTCAGAAGGGTGACAGGAATGGCTAGAGCTTCAACAGTCCTATAGTGAAGATGGGGCAAGATCGTAGTATTGATTTTAGCATATTTTTTAGTCACTGAAACAACTGGAGTTCTTGTATTCACTGAGGTCCTTATATCTACCTACCTATCAATCAGTCAATCAATCTATCTATCTATCTATCTTTCATCTATCTATTTTCTATTTGTCTGCTTTTTTCACTTATTTGTTCTCTAGATTTAAAGGTCAGTAGCTAGATAGTAGTTTCAGTGATGTTACAATTTTCACCTGTTGGTTTGTTTACCAGAATACATGTTTATTTCATCAATTGACTGGAGATAATGGGATATTAATAGTGGTATTTAAGGACAGGACCCAGGAACCTACTTTACAAATAAAGTCCTCTGTTAAACTTCTATTCTGCAGTGATAGCAGTGATGGGAGTCCTGGGAGTATGGGCGGAGCCTGTATCATCTCATTTAGGGGGAGAAATTACACATATGCCTAAAAGCATAAGTAGGGCAAAGAGATGGGCATGAATACAAGGAACTTATGGTAATAACATGACCTGAATTCAGAGAAGAGAAAAGCAGAAAAAACTGTTAGCATGATGTAAATTTTGAGATTTCTCCAATTAGTTAGATTGTAGGAAAGAAGCATTCACTTGAAAACCATGGGCTTTATTCAAGGTGTCTTGTACTTTGTGTTCCTTTGGGGTCTGCTTCCTGCTGCTATGAAGGCTGGCCTTCCACTTGGGAGCTGTAATCCTAAGAAGGTCTTCTGAATTCTCCAGTGACCTCTCTCACTATCAATAGATACTTTGGCTGTGTCCTTTATTAACTAAATAAATAGATAAAACCTCACACCCTAGTGCAAAGCTTCTTGAGGGAGCAGTCCTCTTGATCTCATCATTTCATTTTACACTCACTCTTAGCCTCCCTCCCCATCACATCTCTATCAAGATGGCAACACAACCATTATAGATCAGCATTGATTGGTGGAAGCCAATCACCTCTGAGAGATAAACCCCGAAGTCAATTCTCAGGTCCCATCCTGCCTCACATCCCAGCAGAGTGAAAAACTTTCATGGCTTCTCTCCTGTTACTCCTGTCATCTGCTGATTTCATCTCCCTACACAGAACTTGAAAGTGTTTGCCTTCCATCATTTTTCTTTCCTCACATTTTCTCTGCATGATCATCCAGCATTCTGGTATTTCATTTAGAAATGGATGACATAGTTAATGTTTCTCTCCAGCCCTGCCCTTCAGCTGCCAGTTTGGCAGCTCTACATGCATGCCTAATAAACATAACAATCTTTACCCTGAACACAATTCTTTGTTTCCTTTTGTTTTCTTTGCTTCTGTGGATCAGACCTAGGGTTTTGCTCACATTAGGTCCGCATTCTGACTATGAGCTGTGTCCTGTCACAGAGCACAATTCCTGCCTTCTCATCATGATAGACTCTTACTTCAAGTAGGTAACTAGGTCCTGTCCTACAATAGCATTATTTTGAAAAGACAGAATCTCTATTTCATCTTTTACTTCTGTCTTCCCACAATTCATTTCACAAGTAAATCCAAATCTCTATTTCATCTTTTACTTCTGTCTTCCCACAATTCATTTCACAAGTAAATCCTCCCAGCTCCAGCTCCAGCTGTAGAATATATTTCTACACCAACCTCTTTGTCAGTTTTAATGCTTAACCTGATACAAGCTGCTTACAAGTAGAAAGCTACTGAATATTACAGTAAACTTGTTGGTCAGTTCTTCACATTTGCTCACGTCATTGTGTCCATTCCCAGTCTTCGGTCCACATATTGGGCAATGATTTGTGGACAACCTAAATCAAATAATTGCTGTTTTAAAATCTTTCCATGATTTCCCACTGCAGATGAAAGCTCAACTGTTTGATAAAATCAACAGGATCTAGCAAATCCCTTGGACCTTTTCAAAGTAACACAAGTCATTTATTTCTCAGTCCTTTCCTCTAATTCTGGCCCTTTCTGTGTTCCTCAGACATGCAATGTTGGTTTATATTCCCGAGTCCTTAACTTGTGGAGATAATTTCTCACATGTTGACTTTTTGTGTTGTTTTACTATGTTTTAAATCTTTCTTCTGCATAGAGAAATTGTTTTTGCCCACATCATTTGTCAGAAATCCTAAGTGTTTTATTATGCTATTTCTTTCTGTGTCCTTGCTAGCATTTGCCGCACAATTTGAAATTACTCCGTCAATTCATTGAACTATTTCTTTTTCATCTCCTCTTTCCAACATTAAGGTCTACAATGCTAAAGGCCTCTTTCTTTTCTGGTTACTGCCTTATTCTGAGCACTTGGAACGGGGCCTAGAATGAGAGTACTAGTTAACTAACACCACATCTAGGTTGCCTGAGCACCACCCATGATTTGGTGATTCATGAGGTACTGGGGCTGTCTTCAGGTTATTGACAATGCAATAAAGGATGAACACATTTTCCATGTAGGTTCTCAGATCCCACACATGTAAAAGGCTTACAGTTTGATATGACATACTATATATAAAGATAGGAAACAACCAGGTATTGTGTCTTATAGAGTCCATGTTGTGCCATTGGGGTTCCTCATTTTAACTCCACAGAAAACAACCCTTTTTTTTCCTATAAAGAAAAATGAAATGCATCCAATTAGTTGCTCCTTGAAGGGCAGGAGGAAAGGCAGCAAATACTGCTCTTGTTTTGAAGATTACCGAGGCAGTCATCATCAACAATGGCAGTCTTTATACACATTCGTGTGAATGCAGCTTTGAGCCATACTTTGGAGCCTAGCTGATCGTCCACTGGATGTCACAACCTCACACCATCTGCCCACTCTGCCTCTAGTTGCTTTGACCACAGACATATATCCTGGTCTCAGCACCCAGCTGTCCTTGCTTTCCTCTGCTATTTTAGCAACTTTCTGGAGTTCCATACTTTTATCATTCCCTATGGCCTTCACTATCTGTTTGAAGACTTCAGTGTTCTAGATAATTTGGCAGCTGTGTCTTGTGAGGTATTTGATGTGCTTAAATAACTTTGTGGGAACAAAATTTGCCTTTAACCTTCCCAAGTTTCATTTCTCTTTCCCCCCATCTGAGATTGTATCAACAGTAGAAATGGCTTACATCTTTACTTTGTGTTTTTTTTTCTTGTGAATTCCTCTTAAATTAGAGCATTTCAATTAGGCTGACCTTGGAGGCTTATTTTCTTTTTTCCAAAGAACAGAATCTTTAAACTTCTCTGTCTTGTGCTTATAAAAAATTTAGCATTGTTAGAAGCTTTCTTTTATGAGGAAATCCCTAAGTAGAATTAGGATCATTATTAGGAAAATATTAAATAATCCAGTCATGGACAAGAGAACTCCCATCCTACTTATCTTGTAGTTATAATAAAGTCTTGTTTTAAGTATGCCCCAGTCTTTATGGCCACATTGTAAAGTATAGTGTTTATTTTGTCAACAAAGTAGGCAGCTGGCAGTAAGCAAGTGTCTGTCATAAACTTGTTCTCATTTATGTATATAGCCATTCATGTATTCATTTTTATCCACCGTCTGTTATTAAGTACAGCCTTACAAGTCTACTATGGCTTGTGAATATGCCATTGTGCCAAGTGATAACCATGCACCACCTCCACTTCTCAGCCTCAGTTTTCCAAAATAATGCTTGGGAGCCTTGGAAGAACAGTGATCTATGGGAGAAGAAGAAGTTGTACAGGTTGGAATATAAGGAAGGGGGCAACTTTATTATGGAATGGAATCTGATCCATATCATTCTCTCTGAGAGCTGATTTGAGCTACAGCTCCTTGCTCTCAACCAGTGTCACTCCATTACCCTTTACCCTGGAAGCTGCGGGTATTGGTTTTGATTAACCCAAATGAGATATCTATTTAACCTTTTTATTTTGACACTTTTAGTAACATCAGTTGGTCATAGAAATGGGTTACATTTTTAAAAGTTCATGTATGTATATGTGTGCCTTAATTATACTCTCTCCATCCCTACCTCAAGTGAATTTGAGACATACCTTCTTGTCAAGTTTCAAGAAACATACCCTTCGGAGAAAATATCTGCAATTTACAAACTTTTTTGTGTAGCTGGATCCTATGCCTATAGCACGCTGCTCCTAATAGTTTTTTTTTTTCAATAGGTAGCTATGCTGGAACCAAGAACAAGAGACCCTGTGGCAAAACATCCCTTTTCTTGCTGCCTCTTAGGTATTTTAGCCCACCAATCTCTAGCACTTATTTGTATGCTTATTTTTCTATTCAATTTTAGCCCATGGACAGTGAGCAATATGTTTATTTTAATAAAATGATTTAAAAATAAATGCATTCCTAGTTGAGGCGTCGTTTTCCAGTTGCTATTTATTATTGGTAACATGTAGTTGTTATTTAATTGTATGTTTATATTAAACATTTCCCATACTGACTGGATAGCCACAGGCTCGGCTAAAGAAAGGGAGAGGGAAAAGGGAGGAAGGAGGGAGGCAAAACTTTGAGAGAAGATGTGCCAATAAATGGAAATGAAATTGTTTATTTCAATAAAAGGCCCCAAATGGATAGTTTATGGATTAAAAAAAAAAAAACCATCACTCTATACAGCCTGTGTCTCATTCTTGGCTGAAATTCTTTTATACAGCAGCTGCTCTCAATACATTCATTCAACTAAGATTGAACTCAAGTCTTATACCAACTTTAAATTTATTCACCAAGTCTTACTAATTTAAGGAATCTTAACTAGGGGGAAAGGCCCATTCCTATTCTTGATTTTGAACTTTGGTGTCTCACCTATTTCTGCAAAACACAAAGGCTCCATGGGAGTTTAATATGCCCAGGTTTTTTCCACTATGGCTTTCAGGCTCAGTGTGGATGTTACTTATTTTGTCATATTGGTCTGAAATAGAAGAATGAGGATGACTTGCTTTTTAACTCAATGCAAATTAGTTTATGCTTTGAAATGTGCTGATCTTCTCACCTCAATTGGGAAAATGTCTGATTATATTGATTGGTCAAGCCAAGGACTCACTGAGGTCAACTGCATTTTAGATGCTTCTTAAATTGTCCTCAATCATTCCTCTTTGGAAAGCAAATCTCTGACAATAGCATTAGGATGAAGAAAGCACTGTGCTATGGCTCCTGACTCTATCTCTAGGAAAGTTTTTTTTTTTTTTTTTTTCCCTTCCTAGTACAAACCATTGCCCTTCCACAGGGTAAGAATCTCCGACAGAACTTTTTTTTGTTTTTTTATTTTTGTTTGTTTGTTGTTGTTTTTGTTTTTTGGCCAGTCCTGGGGCTTGGACTCAGGGCCTGAGCACTGTCCCTGGCTTCTTTTTCCTCAAGGCTAGCACTCTACCACTTGAGCCACAGCACCCCTTCTGGCCATTTTCTGTATATGTGGTGCTGGGGAATTGAACCCAGGGCTTCATGTATATGAGGCAGGCACTCTAGGCCATATCCCCAGCCCCTCTGACAGAACTTTTTTTCATAAACTTCTTCATTCCTTCAGAGAAATTTTACCCAATTCTCAGCCCACACTGATCATGCCCAAACCTTATCATAGAGCAGTGTTTCACTAAGAACAAATTATTATGCCTGTGGGTACACGTTCATCAGGATAACACTGCCTTCAATTTTATTTTACCTGTTTCCTAAAATACCATAAAGTTCTAAGAAAGTAGAGCTGTGTTCGGTTTTGCTCAACATTTTGTCTCTAGTAGTTGGTGGACTACATGGCAAAGTACAAACACTTAGCAAACATATTGAACAAAGGAGTCAACAATGCACTGGTTTTTAAAAATTAATTTCCTTTTGGGAAATTAGGAGTCAGAGAGAAACTGATCTTCACTGAGAAATTGTTTTAGTATGTAAGAAGCTCCTTACCATCTACCACTTCAAAGTCAAAATTCTTTTAAAAATAGGTAGCCCTCAATAAGTTCACAGTCAACTAAGATTTAATTCAAGTCTTCATTATTGGACATTCCCTCCTGTTTCCATTTTCTTCTCCATTTATTTTTTCTTTGTTGTTTGTTGGTTGCTTGGTTTGTTAGTATTGAGGTTTGAAGTCAGGGTCACATTTGCTCTTGACTGATGCTCTACAACTCGAGCCATACTTGACACTGGCTTTTACCCGATGGTTTTCACGGTTGGAATCTCCAGGACTTTTCTGTTTGTTGTTGTTGTTGTTGTTGTTGTTGTTGTTGTTTTCTTTTTGGCAGTCCTGGGCCTTGAACTCAGAGCCTGAGCACTGTCCCTGGCTTCTTTTTTTGCTCAAGGCTAGCACTCTGCCACTTGAGCCACAGCGCCACCTCTGGCCATTTTCTAATATGTGGTGCTGGGGAATCGAACCTAGGGCTTCATGTATACAAGGCAAGCACTCTCCAGGACTTTTCTGCCTGAGATAACATCAAATCACTACCTTCTAGATTTCTTCAGCAGCAAGGATAACCTCTTTTTCTCTCTTTCTCCTTCTTTTTCTTCTTTTCTTTTCTTCTTCAGTGGTGTTGGTGATAAACACAGCCAGGTCTTTGGTTCTTGGCCGTGTCTGGCAAGCATTCTAACACCAAGCTGACCCTGCTATTCTTCTAATCGAGAAAATATGGCCTGCCTTCTTTTAAATTTCTGCATTCTAATTATAAACATTTTTATAGTTTCACGCTTCTTTGTTCTGCTCTTTTGCTAATGATCCTTACAACTGTTTTGCACTTATTTTTACAGGCTGCCTAATCTTCTTTACTGTGTTGTTTATACTTCTAAAAAGCATCTGATTGATTGTCCTTCTCCTTGCATCCCTGCTAGGCGTAATGGTCTCCCTTGCCCTTTTCATTTCTAAAGTTTAACTGAGATGAATTTCAATTTCACTTTCAGGAACCAACTCAGAAATAGAGAGTTTTCTTTATTTCTCACAAAGATATTCCTTGGGGATAATTCTATTTAAAAAATAATTGGGAATTATAAGTCTTTCTGCAACTTGAAATAATACCTAAATGGAACAAAAAAACATTCGTTGTGGATAGAAGGATCAAATATTTCCTTCTGTTTTAAGTTTCTTTGTAATGAACTGTTTAGATGGCTGAAGAGACATTTGAATGTTTATCCTGGTTGAGCCCCATCAATAGGCTATAGTCATTTTGGCTATCCTTGACCAAGAAGAATCTCTTCTCCTACTAAGAAAAGATGATCAGCAACAGGCAATACAAGGACTGCTTATGGCTGTAGGACATATATTAGTTCTTAAGATGTCCAATTGTGACTGGCTGCTGGTGTTTTAAGCCTATATTCTCAGCTATTCAGAAGGTGGAGATCAAGAGGATCACAGTTACAGGCCACTAGAGAAAATAAATAACTAAATATATAAAAACAAAAATTGTGAGATCCTTTCTTGACAGGAGACTCTGGGTGTGCGTGTGCATACCTGTCCTCTCAGCTATGTAGCTACAATGGAAAGTTCAACCCTTTGGTACAGGTTTGTGTGAAGAAAAACAAGCAGTGCAAAAAAAAATGGCTGGAGGTATGGCACAAATGGTAGAGTTCCTGACCAGCAACTAGGAAGCCCTCAGCTAAAACTCCAGCATCATTAATAAAACAAAACAAAACAAACAAAAAAACACGAAAAGAAAAACTTTTCCTTTAAAGTCCTCATTGTCTTTTCTTTTCTTTTTAGAGAAAAGAAAATCGGCCAAATCCCGCTGGTCATAAGGAACTATCTCTTTGTCTCTGCACCTAATAACCCCCATTGAGAATGTTCCACTTTATATGGTTTCATTTGCCCATCAGTAAATTGAAGGGGCAAAATGACATTAATTCAAAGACTTCACAGTCTTAAGGATCCTAAGAATATTGATGAACCCCATGTTCTTGTTGAAATCAAATGCATGTTGCACCATTTGCAACAATATTCACTTATTTTACTGTCTAATTGTAGATCTGTAGGAAATGAAATCTGTGTTAAGAAAGTTCCACCCTGACATTCGGAGAGTTTTTCATTCGACTCCAGAGAATAGAAAAGACCCAATTTCCCAATCATACTGTAAAAAGTGCTTCAAGTGCACATAGCAGATAGATTAGAACGCCTTGCAAAACAGTAAGTCAATGGTGCCTAAATTATAAGGCACTAGATAATGTCAAACTAGAAACAGGACAGAGAGAAGAGAGCTACTGTTGACTTCAATGCTGGTATTGTACTTGCCTCTCAGAGGGAATTATCTACAAAAAGAGAGAAGGAGCCCCAGAAAGAGTAGAGGGCAGCTTCCCGCAGCAGGTGGATGTGGTGGAGACCCTTTGCCATACAAGACATCTGTGGAGATGAGACTGTGCTACTGGGGGATTCCTTTGTTTAGAAGAGTCATTCTATCTGGCATAAACATCTCATTAAGTGTCTTCCTTAATTTTACCAATGTCCAGGAGCTTTCTGAGATAATCTGAGCAGTCAGTGAACTGATGTGTCTGCCAGGGCATGAATTGCATAGATTGTTCAGTGTTTGCCCTAGGTCTATCAGCAGCAATAAATTTTAATCTGTTAGGCACTTTTCAAGCATACGACTATTTGCCAAACACTATTTTTGGCAGGCATCTGTAACAAAGCCTTATGCATTATGCATATTATTTCCACTGGTATTTCATTGTATTAGCACATGTAGTATTTGTGTGGAATATTTGCAAATTCATTACCAAAGTATTATCATATTAATGACTCTGGTTAAAAAGTATTAGAAAAAATATTAATATTCATAAGGAATATATATCCTATGATGAAGAAATGGGGATAATCTATTATCATTTGAATTTCAGAAAAACATTAGCATTGGGTATAGGAAAATAACTTATAAAAGTATGCAGCCAACATGAAAACATCCTAAAGTGCTTTCATGTTTCCTTGAAGACTGGATGTTTAATTTCAGAAATGTAATGAAAATCAAATAAGCTTAAATTATAGTAAAGGATTGGTTTTAGTGACAGATCTGGAAATGTTATTTCATTTATTTCTTGTTTTTGATATACTGATATGTTAAATTGTATTTTATCTTCTTCTTCCTTCTTTGTTTTCTTCCCTGAGGTCAGAGTGCTTAGGTGTTTGAACCTTGTTTAACTTTTCTTCTCTATCCTCCTAGGACAGAGAAAGAATATACCATGGTAAAAGTATCTCTCCTGACAGAAACTACCCCAGTAGTTCAATTCTCCAGGGGAGTAAAGGATCTAGCACTATTAAATGTCTCTTCACATCATGCGTGCCATTCTTATAATATGGGGCTATGGAAATTAGTAATGAATTATTTTCTCTATTCTACTGGAAATTGTATTATTTCTAGTGGTTCCTAGCACCTTGATTTGTCTCATTCCTCTAAATTTGACAAATAATGTCTAGAGCACTCTTCTTCTTAGAGACTATTTTACAACACAATAGTTTCTTACTGTCAGAAAATGTTATAACTACTCTTCTTTTCACAGGTTTTGATTCAGATAACACCTCTCTCCAAGGAGCTCAGAAATCTTTGCAAGTATTGCCTTTTCTAGCTTCACAATAGCCCTTTGATGCAGGGAGATGTGTTCTAACCAATATTTAAAAAGTGAACAACTTGCCCAACATGGCACTTGGATAGAAAGCATGTGACTAGAACACTCAGTTTACCTTCTAGGAACCCAATGCCAAAGCCACACATACCTGGTTAGTTAGGAATATAAAATGCTCCCACTCTACAGCATAGTATAAAATTTTTCCATAATTTAGAGCAAAAAAATGACTTTTAAGCAATATTTCCTGTTTATAAAAATACCCGTACATTTTATATGTGATTCAATTTTTTCATATTTTTGGAGTTTGAGCTTAGTGTCTTAAACTCTTGATACTCTACCATTTGAGCCATGGCTTCAGCTCTTCATACTTTTGGTAGTTACTCAGGTAGGATCTCACATTCTTGCTCACCTTGTACTTAGACCTTGATGGTTCTACTTACAACCTCCAAGGTAGCTGGGAGATTTTAAGTAGAGTGTTCAAGTTGTACTTAGGTCAGCCTGAAACATCACTCTCAACTTGTTTGTTGAAATGAGGTATCAATAACTTCTTGCCCCTGGCATTCGATCTTGAGTCTCCATCCTCTTGTTTTGTTCACATTTGAGTTGCACACACAAATGGAGTCTTCATTCCATCCCATTCATAGCTATACAGCTATGCAGTGCATATTTTTCTTTACTATTTTTATGTAGACATTTCTTCTTGCCTCATGTTCTATTCTGACTATAAAAAGATGAGCAATGAGGCCTTGACCTGTCACTCTTCTGTTTCATGTGCTAATTCTAAAGTAGAATTAAAATCCCTCTGGGATAGAAACCATTACTGCCTCAAGCTTCTGCCCCTCAAAGCTAGAAGTTAACACCTTGGGTACAAATAGGGCATCAGCCAAATAGTTTTGTTCATTTTGTTTTCAACTTTCTTAACTTGAAGAAAAAATATACTGAATTTTAATAACATTCCATAAGAAGACTTTCTTTATACTGGTTTCCTTTGAGGGAAAGGGAAATTAAATCAGTCAGGAACTGAAAATGGCTATTTACCCAAACCTCTCAAGGAAGTATGTTTTATAAACACTCAAAAGAGATTTCAATGTCAAAACAAAACAAAACAAAAGACTATTTTGTAGATGGATGGAAGGCTTCATAAGATAAGGGCGGAGGAATCAATATCCCAAGACCACTTGACATATAGCCTGAATATTTAGTTGTAATTTAAACGGAAAAGTTTCTGACAGGAAGGTTTTCTAACTGCCAAATTTCTAGGCTGTTGACCCAGTTACCACAGGTATACTGGGAAGCTTAATAGCTACCCTTCCCAAAGAAAATGTGGTAGTTGGTTTGAATCAGAAAATATGATACATTCTCCCTATGTTTTGATACACAAAGAATGAGCAAAGCCTTTGCTTAGAAAATAAGGGGTAAGGCACGTGCATGTGCGTACACACACACACACACACACACACACACACACACCAGACTATTTCTCCAGAACTTCATATTGAAGTGCTGACCATCAGGATCACAAAATGTGCCTGTGGTTTGAAATAGGTTAATTTTAAATATTGTAAGGTAAGATACACCAGAGTAGAGTTGCCCCTAATGCCATGTGGCTGGTATCTGTATAAAAGGGGGGAATTTGGACACAGATACACAGACAGGCAAAATGCCATATGAAGATGAACGCAGCGATCTGGTCGGTGCTTCTTTAAGCCAAAGACCATCAAAACACCAAAGAGCATCAGCCTATCATCAAGAAGGAAGGCATGGTATCAAGTATCACAGTCCTCACAGGAAACCCAACCTTGTTGGCACCTTGTCCATGGACTTCTAGACTCCACAACTGTGGACAATGAGTTGCTCATGGTGTAGCTACCCAGTTTGTGATGTGATTTTTAATAAACTAATATAAAAAGTTTGAAAAAAAAGAAAATAAGGGCAAAGAAAAATTAGAAAATACTTGGAAAAATATGGAATCTAGGGGAAAACATTCATTGAAGTCAACCTAAATGATTCTTCTCACATTTTCTCATTCTGATTATTCATTTCTAAAATTGTAATCATCATCTAATTTGGGTCTCCCAACACCCCACTGCTACAAATGATTGATGCTTTAAAAAAAATCAAAAGAAAATAGTATGTGTCCTGGGTCATAGACAGGTTTTGTTAGCTGGATCAAAGCATATATGGATTTATGAACTTCCCCTATGTTCCATGGGTGTGGAACTAAAACCCCAAAGAGGCCTTGAGTATCAGAAAATAGAAGAAAGAGCACTCCCAGCAAACACTACCCATTTCCTCCAACATTGGCGTGGTCAATATTTCCATAACAATGGTCCCAACAAGAATAAAGGGTTTGGGCTGGGAATATGGCCAAGTGGTAATGTGCTCGCCTCGTATACATGAAGCCCTGGGTTCGATTCCTCAGCACCACATATATAGAAAAAAGCCGGGGGCTGGGGATATGGCCCAGTGGCAAGAGAGCTTGTCTCGTATACATGAGGCCCTGGGTTCGATTCCCCAGCACCACATATACAGAAAATGGCCACAAGTGGCGCTGTGGCTCAAGTGGCAGAGTGCTAGCCTTGAGCTAAAGGAAGCCAGGGACAGTGCTCAGGCCCTGAGTCCAAGGCCCAGGACTGGCCAAAAAAAAAAAGAAAAAAGCCGGAAGTGGCGCTGTGGCTCAAGTGGCAGAGTGCTAGCTTTGAGCGAAAAGAAGCCAGGGACAGTGCTCAGGCCCTGAATTCAAGCCCCAGGACTGGCAAAAACAAAACAAAACAAACAAACAAACAAAAAACAGAGGGGGTGGAAAAAAGACTACAGGGTTACAGGGTTTGTTTGGCTCTTGCTATGATACATCATGGAAAATCACAAGGAAGTTTAAAGTGAAGAAAATGTTTCATTCTGGTCTGAGTTTCTACTTCTTTGACTGTCTCAGAGAATTGGAGAATGGACAGAGAAGGTTCGTTTGAAGGAGTAAGTCACAATGACATTACATGCTGGGTTTCCCAGGGACTCATTTGTTCAAAGATGCATTTGAGTCATAATCTGTATCTGCCTGAGGAAACATGGCAGGGGCACAGACAATGAAGATGAGTATTGCCTGCCCTCTTGAGCTGTGTCAAAGCCTAGGTCTTCCATCTATAGCATGAGACAGTAAGATAGCTCAACAGCCAAATGAATACAATTTGGTGAAAAGAACTGCTTGCTAGAACATATCAAAAACTTTACTCATAGCACTGGAGCCATAAACAGAGGGTTGTTCTTTGAATTCATTTTGTTTTCTATTGGGAAAAGAATGAACCTGAAAGGAGGATCTTGTATTCTTTTTATTTGTTTCAGTAAGAAGAACGTTTACTCCTTGATTTTGTTCTACCTTTAGTTTCCTTGAGACATGGCCTTTGATTTGCCTTTGAGTAGACAAAAAGGACTTCTAGATTGACATATTCAAGGGAGTTAAAAATGGAATATGGATTATAATTGAAGAAACAATTCAACAAGACAATGAGTTCTTACTAACATTATCAAAAGAATGCTCATGATTTCCAGGTTGGTTCTGAATCCACAGTAGAGAGTACAGTCCAACATCTACACATCTACACTAGGTACTTAGCATAGTAGGTCAGCCTCTTGGGAGCTGTTCTTTTGTATAGCATTTCAAAAACAGTAGTTGGTCTGGGATAGACAGTTACATGCCAGTGAATATCTTGTTATATATCACAGCAAGAGAACATTGATTGAAAAGATCCCCTTGGACCCTGGAAGTCTTTAGCCCTATAAATTTGGTTTTGAAAATCCAATAAAGCTGATGGAGGAAGCCATCCCTGAAATATTCTTGATGATCAAAAGGGGGTGAGAACCAGAGAAGACAACTAAATGTCTAAATGTGGTCTGGTGGCTACAACTAGTATTCAGAAATACAACAGACCGTGAATTATTGTAATTTATGTTACTGTCTGTATAATCTTATATCAAAGAACACATATATTATATTGGGGTATTAACTGATTACAAAAAGAAAATTATAAGAGATTTTCAAATATAAAGACTCCATATATTTCCTGGCTCTTAGAACATTTTTTTAAAAAACGGTGTTAGTTAGTGCTCTGGAGTTGCTGTTAGGTAGTTCCTGAAGTGCATGAAGACTCTGTTTATAACAAGTGAATGGACTCTGAGTATGAATTAATTTGATGGCAAATACTTGATTAAGGAAATTCATCACAGATGGTTGCTAAATACACAAAGTGGTCAGTGTAACTTTCAATTTATGTAATGAGTAATCATGTGAGAGTTGCTAGGTGTTGATTCAGAATTGAGGATAAAATGGCGAGCAAATATTCATGTAGTTTACTATAACACATTCCTATAGAAGGTGATAGAAGGCTGACAGGCTCATTGAACTGAAAAATGATTCTTAATAATACTTCTTTGTTTTTCATGAAATGCGATAGAAGAGACCTCCATTTGTTCAACAGACAGGAACCAAGTTTTTATTGCTTTAAATTTAAAAATATAAGAAGGAAAAGAATTTAATCACAAGCACATAGTGCTATACTAATTGAAAACCACGTGTTGCTTTTCAGCACACTGTACATCAATATTTTAAATTTAACTAGAGTAATAATTACTCTATAATGTGATAAAATCTATCAGTGGCATGCACAAAGGACTCTGGGAGTTCCAGGAGGTTTTGACAGAGATCTAGGAAGATGACTGATGAGTAGAAATATTTCCAGAGAAGAAAGAACATTCCAGGAAAAGTTAGAATTTTGTCTTTGTAATCATTTCCTTGTTTAATTATATTGCTGTAAGCCATTTGCCCCAGGACTTTTACCTTGACTGTTATTCCTGTAGAGATTCTGTTTATTAATTTATGATGCAATGTTGGACTAAAGATTTTTGTTTTCTTTTTTCTTTCTTTTTTTTTTTTTTTTGGCCAGTCCTGGGCCTTGGACTCCGGGCCTGAGCACTGTCCCTGGCTTCTTCCCGCTCAAGGCTAGCACTCTGCCACTTGAGCCACAGCGCCACTTCTGGCCGTTTTCTGTATATGTGGTGCTGGGGAATCGAACCTAGGGCCTCGTGTATCCGAGGCAGGCACTCTTGCCACTAGGCTATATCCCCAGCCCTGGACTAAAGATTTTTAACCAGGTAGATTTCTCTGCTTTTATGGACCAGAAAACTACATGCAGAACATAGTTTTAAATTTCTTGCATTTTTTTATCTATGTCTGTTTATGGTTTATAGCTCTAAGCCTTTGTATTCTCCTCCCCCTCCTTGTTGATAAAATTTAAGCTGCATTTTTTAATTTATTTTTTTCTGAATAATTACTTATTGTCAAAGTGATGTACAGAGGGGTTACAGTTTCATACGTAAGGCAGTGAGTACATTCCTTGTAAAATTTGTTACCTCTTCCCTCATTTTTAAAGCGATGCATCTATTCCATGAATCTCCTAGCTTACTTATACAGGTCTCCCCCTGCTGGACAAATTGATCCTTCAGAAACTTAATACATACCTTTATTGAGAAGCTTTGAGAGTCCTTAGTACCAGGTTGCATCAGTACAAGATGACATTTTCTATAGATGGTCAATAAAACAACAATGCAGATTCTTTCTTGCTACCTAGTACAGGCTATGTTCTACCCTGGGGGAATCCCACAGTCTGGTTAGGGAGAATCACAAGAAAAGTAAAGGTGAAGATGTTGGGGGGGGAGGGGGAAGGTTAACACAAGTAATTAGTTCAGTCACTACTGACACTGATAGGAGCCCATTGGCTTTGCATGGTAGACTGTTAGTGTAAGAATGTAGAGGAGAAAACCACCTCACACTAGTACAGCTGTTTTGGTTTCTGGGGCTGCCAAAGCAAAATACCACTGCTGACTGGATGACTTAAACTACAGAAGTTTATTTCGCCTCTGTAGTGGTGCCTGAAAGGCAGAGATGAAGGTATCAGAAGATCTGATTTCTTCTGAGGCCTCTGTATTTGGTTAATGCATAGCCACCTCCTCTTTGTGTCTTTAATATAAGGTGTTTCTCTCTCTCTCTCTCTCTCTCTCTCTCTCTCTCTCTCTCTCTCTGTGTGTGTGTGTGTGTGTGTGTTTGTGTGCATTTTCTATAAAATAACATGGTTTAGAATTGATTAAGGCCTACCCTAAGGCTTCATGTATTACTTATGTACCTCTTTAAGGACCGTAGCTATAGGGCTGGGGAATGTAGTTCAAGTTCACTTGCCTAATAATTGCATTGCCCTGAGTTCAAACCCAGTACCATCACCATTAATTATAATGAATAACAGTAAAAACATCTCCAAACACAATCACACTGGTAGCTACTGGGTATCACAATTCTCACTATGAATTGTGGTGTAGAGACACTCATTTCAGCTTATAACAAACCCTTCTTTCTGCATGAAGTAAGGAAGAGAATTGTGGAAGCCTCAGAACTTTATACCCCATACAAGTCACTTGAAAATGCTGCCTGTTGCTTCAAGATTGAGGACTATTCCTCAAGCCAAAGACTACTACTTTCATTGTTAAGCTACTGCTGCTGTAAATTCAGCACCTGGTCTTAAATCCTCCATGCATTACTATAAAATAAATGTATCCCTACTGAGTTTTGGAACAGAAATCTTCCTAACAGTAAATGTACCACTTTGGCTGGTTGAATCTACACCTACGCGCATTAACTCACCCACCCCTGCACTTTCAAGCAATCCTCTGCTTTTATTCATATGTTCTTCAAAGAAGGGGGAGGGGGGGAAACAAAGACCCAGAACATTACATTAAAGTTCATTCAAGCACAGTTGTTGTTGATGAAAAACACAGTTCTGCTTGGTTGAAATGAGACACCAGGGGCTTGTTAAGCCTTCTCTTTATGACTGAGCATTGAGAGTCAAGCTGTCTAAAGGGGAGGTAAGACCTATCCCATTTAATGCTTTGACAAATTCATAATGGAGTTAGGGAGAGTCTTACCTTGGTTGGAAACGATGAGGCATCAGTGGACTTGGGAACAGGATAGATTAAGTCTCTGTTGCTGATTTGTGTGAGCTTGGACAAATAGCTTCTCATTGTCTTCAGCTGAGCTCATCCCCTACTCTGAGAGAGGATAGAAATTGGATTGATCGTTTCTCCTTTGCCTATTTTAAAGAAGCTCCAAAATAGAAAAGCAACAAAAGCAAATTCAAAATGCTTGTTGTTACTTAATGCCGTGTTGAAAATGGCCTATAAACCTGTTTTTTATGTGCAGATTAAATAAGTAATGATATTTTAAAAGACCTAGAAAATGTTATTATGAATAAAAGCTTTAACATTTTTTCTCCAGTAAAATCTTAATAAAATTATCTACATTCTACCTCGGAGGGAAACAAACCAAAAAAAAATAGTCAATCCACTAAAATAAATGGAAGAAAACACCCCACAAATTCATTTAAATGGCTCCAATGATGGACTTTTAGTTACTTCCTAGGATTCTGACATAGAGGGACGTTGATGAGATCTTTTCTCTAATGAAGCATGTTTTTAATACTAAGAAAATTGCTCCTGCCTGAATTTTCCACTAAATGTTAATAAAGATTTCTATAGAGCTATGTCTTCATTCTTTCTTTAGAAATTCTTCCTTCTTTCTTTACATTTACTTAAATTCCACACAACACTGGAGAAGTGATACCTCGATTTCAATGTCCTACAGAAACATTCTCCCTACCTGGTAGGTGATAATATACATCTTTATTAATGAAATGCTGCTAAGACCTGACCTTACCTCTTTCTAGAAGTACACATGATGGTGCAGAAAAGTCCATTTTACTTAAATTTATTTCAACCTTGCCTTATTTACTTTATATACTAACATATTTATGTTTGTAGTATAACCGGGTTTTTAGACTCTGGAGTCTCACATTAGGTCCAGCCACCTCAATTAAATATGCCAAATACAGAGACATGGTGACAGGTAGTACAGGAAGATTTCTTACCTGGCAACTCATCTACAGTCATCTTCATGGGTAGAGAGATTGGCATTGGGTTAATAGGGAGAGTTGAGATACGAGTTGAGAAAGGTATGCATAGTTAAAACAGTCTTGAGCCATAGTTCTGGCCTGGTTGACCAGGAGCTCAGATTTTGCCTGGGGAAGCCGGCTGGGCTGTCTGTAGTGATTGGCCATTCCTTCAGGATGATGAGAAGGACTGTTTGCTTTTGTCTTCAGATGCTTCTCAGTGAATCCTGTTCTTCTGGGAGCCCAAAGTGATTGTAAAGTGACTACAGCATGGAATGGCTCAGATCAAAGAGCACAGATGTAAATGAGTGGGGAGGAATAGCCTGCTTTTCATTAATTCACAGGCCCAGCAAAAGAATCTTTTAGTTTGCTTTTTATACTAGGCACACACAGCTCCCACTAACGTAACTGAAGGGTCCCCCCAGAAGGATTTTCTGTTCTTCTCTTGTTGTCTTCAGGTCCCTGGAAACCTTACTACCACTTAACCTCAGTGCTGCTAAGAGGCTTCCTTCCTTTGTGGATTAATGATCAGGAAAAAGATTACTTGTACCATCTCATAATCCCTGAAACTCTCGTCTATACATTGCATTGTTATTTGGTCATGAGTCTTTTGCTATCCCTAGACAGTAAAGCAGCTTCCTCACAAAGGAGAAGAGGAATTGGAAGTGGTTTTCAGCATTGTCCCCTAACTCGGGCTAACAGTGAGACTTACTACAGTGCTGGGATGTAAAATCAGTTTGCTAAGAGCATACTGTGAATCAAGGCTAGGGTCCTTGATGTTGACACACATATGATTGCTATTTCTTTCTTGTTCTTTTCTTTTATCTTTGCTCTGAGTTATAAGTACTACCATTAACCTCATGAACTTCCCAAGAAGATTGTGTTTGAGAATGGCAATCTAAGTACAAATTCATCCTTACGACAAGAAAAAGAAAAAAAAAAGTACATCAGAATGCATGTCCTCATATATGATGGATCACAAATGTCTCTTTCTTATCTCTTGGACAGCACACTTTCCTGTGGTGACTTTTCTGGAGGGCCATTTAGAAACTCTATATTCTGTATTCTCTTTCTGAATAGAATATTTTCTATTCTACCATAGTCTTGAAGATGAAATGTGATTGCATTAGAGTTTGTTGTTCTTCCTGATGTTCTAAATGGAGAAACCACAGCATAGAGGATGCAAGGGAGTGCTCAAGATCCTACAGCAGAATCACATCTTTGCTGAGACAAAAACCAAGCTGTTCTCTGAGCCCAGTCCTCAACTCACTGTGCTGCGCTGTTCCTCTGCTCCTCAGAGTGGCTGTGCATACGTGACCATTGCAGATTCGTAGTCTGCACAAATGCTACAATTGGCTCTGTCCTTTCTCTTGCTGCCTTTCCTTATGAACAATTGTTGGTGGAATTTAAACTCCTGGGTTTTACCGCATGGCAGCGGGGTGTTTCAATGTTACCTAGAAAAGTTTAGGGGGAATTTTTGTTTGAGAGAATTTGCTGAGGGCCTCTTAGGAGGGGGTTGTCTCTTAAGAACAGGTGAGCAAAGTGTTTTATTTACAGTTGAGATTAATTTTACACAATAGGGCTTTGCTATTTCTCACAAGTAACGTGAAATATACTTGAACTGAGATTAAACGTTCTCTCACTATAATCTGAGTATCTTGCGTCCAAGAGATCTGATTCACTTTGAGCTGTTTTCAGTGTGTTGATGAAATCTAGGCTGATGTATGAGCTACTGGTAAGCTAATACATATCTGAATTCTATGGCATTGCAGAGACTACACTGCAATTACATGTTAGTACATTTGTTTATGCATGGGACAGTAACCACATCATATGTAAGAATCATCTCCTTCCTTGGTACACACATTTTTCCAAGCTCATAATTGTTACGTTTGATGACCACCTAGCCTTGTTCCATGTAAGGAATGAACATGGAGCTGGCTGATCACCTTCCTTTCACTGTTTTAATTCCACAATTCAACATTTTTATTTTTTATTTATTTATTTTTTTGGCCAGTCCTGGGGCTTGGACTCTGGGCCTGAGCACTGTCCCTGGCTTCTTTTTGCTCAAGGCTAGCACTCTGCCACTTGAGCCACAGCGCCACTTCTGGCCATTTTCTGTATATGTGGTGCTGGGGAATCGAACCCAGGGCCTCATGTTTATGAGGCAGGCACTCTTGCCACTAGGCCATATCCCCAGGCCACAATTCAACATTTTGATACCTGTGGTGCGGTGAAAGCTCTGGTTTTAGTTTTCAGCCAAGTAAGGGATGAGCATATTCTTTTATGAGAGATGAACACACTCTCATTTGCCATTTATATCTTGTGCTCAGAATTGAATTAGCCATTACAAACTGAAGGAACACTGAGTATTTTCCTTAGTGTCACTAAACAAATTTGTGAAATGTAGTTAGGGCAACAACTATCGTTGGTCTAGCTTTGCACTGCCTGTCTCCTAAGTTTTGAAAAAGTTCAAGAAGTGGTTAATTAACATAGAGTTTAGATTACAAAAATCTTTGCCTCATTTTTCTCTGAATAGATGATCCAGTAACCAATGTCTTACAAATGCTTCACATCTTAACTTAAATCTTTTTGTTTTTTAGTCTAAATAATGCTGGTTACGTTTTGGACCTTTCATTATCGTTGATTGAGTGATGTAAATAGTCACACTTGCAGCTAACTACTTTGAGTTGTGATCATTGATTTAGGACTTAAAAACAATTCTTAACCTATCCTATATTTTCTCTATACTTTCATGACTACAAAATATCATTGCAAGTTAATCTGATATACATGGCTGGAAGGTTAAAATTAAGAAGCTACATCTGTTCTGTCGATCTGTACATCTTTATTCCACTAGAAGAAACAGTAGCAGAGACTTCTTCTTTAACAAAAATTATAGGTTTTTCTATAATCGGGAAAGATGGGAGTTCTAAACAGTCACTGGGATCATCTGTTTTGTATGTTTCTGTTGGTATTTGTACACTTACGCAAAGCCTTAACTGTTGAAAACTACTTTCATGTAGTTTAACTTTTAGCCAGATGCCTTTCATTTCAATGGAGGTTAGAACAGTATTTGTCATTCATAATAACTATTTACTTTTCTCTAGATGAGTGGCTCCTTGTTAATTGAAAAGATACCTGGATAATTTAAAAATTGAAAGAAAGTTTTCTGAACTGACCATAATTTAGTCTGTGGCAATCACTTCTAAGAAATGCTCCAGCATTTTGCCATTTGTTCAAACCAGATTTACCTACCGTTTCCTACCCCCAGGATAAGAAAATACAGTAAGAAAGTTAAAACAGAACACTGAAGTGTTCAGAAAAAAATAAATATTCAAGATTAAATTTGTCTATGGAGTTATTATGAAATAATGAAATGCTATTTATGATTTTAAAAATAAGCCTTTTTTGGGCATAAAAGAAAATCTAAACTATCATGATGTCAGCCTCCAGAGTTATGTAGGAAGCACAGCAATAGGAGCCGAAGCCTAAGAATGTGATTTCAGGGAGAAGGGAGCCTGCTTTACCTTCCCTAGATGAAGCCTCCCCAGCTTTGCATTCAGGGAATCAGTGGAATCTCTTAACCCACTGATAAGGAAGCTCACTTACATTCTCTAATACCTCATTTTTATTTGTTTATGAAATGCTTCACTGGCTTAAGCTATTTAAAATTTTAATCTAAAAAGTCATCTTCATAAGAACTTATATAGCCAGTAAACAAATGTACCAGGCCAAAACAAGTGCTACTATTGAACGTGTGCTTCCTAAGCTTTGGAATGCATTAAATAATGTAGCTCAGCGATGATGTTCACTTATGCTTTAATGACAGCTACACAAAGCATTTCAATCGCTGAACCCCATGCATGTCCTGCTTTCAAGTAGATACTTTAAAACTTAAATTGAAGGTAAAATATTAAAAGGAGATGAATACTTGTGGCCCATGCTTGTAATCCTGGCTTCTCAGGAGGTTTTGTAATCTATCAGTCCCATTCTACAGATTAAAGTGCTCATCTTAAATGGTTCATACTTTCAGGTTGTGTCGACAGTGAAAGGAATCCAGAAGCTCTTATCTAAAAAACCTTGAGTTTTTCCTAGTCCCTCAATGTAGAAAGCTATTAGGAGTCAGGCCTCCAGAGATAGTCATGAGTTTTACTATGGTACATGTCACACTTCTGAGCCGTACAAACATGAGATTGGGAAAGCTAGGTCTCAATTAGATGGTCCCATCTCCTCCCCAACTTACAAATACCTATTTATGTAATTACAAATTTACTCCCAGAAACACATTGTATTTATGTGCTTGACTCGTTCCCACTCACTCTTTTTCTTTCCTTTTCTGTGATTAAATATGAAAAGAATTGTCATGGGGAGGGAAACTGGTAATCAATTCAAATACAAAGCACCAGAATAGGAAGCTATTAAGTAGAAGCACCATCCAATTTCCTGCCCTGTGGGCTAACTGGACTAGCACTGACTGTAGTAATGCATCTGGCCTGCAACACTCTGATTCAAATTTATAGCTCTTTGGGATATCAACCTAAAAGACATAAATGTATCTGGGGGTCACCCCTAGATTTAAAGTGGTGAGCTATAACTCACTGAAATCACAAATTAAAGGGGAAAATGTGCATTACTGCTTGCTTCTTTACTGGTCATTCCTATCTCTTTTATCTGAGCAAGGCTATATCTGGGGATGCTTGGTTCATTGGTGTAGCCTGGAAGATTAATTAGGTACTTGTTGTGGACATGTAATATTTGCTGCTCATTAAAAAATCCTTAAAGGAAAAAAAAAGACATAAAGGGAACTTAATATTGGGCACAGACAAATCAGGGCGGAAGAAGTATTTTGAGAGGAAGAAAAATCTAGATCCCTGATGAAGGTAGTAGGGTCTCAGTGGACTGAAGCAATCTGGAAAGCCACTTCCGACCACACTTTCTGTTGAGACATCCATGTGAGATGATAGAACTCCTCACTACAGTTTGCAAATTTGGCGAAAAAGTGTTATTGTTTCTCTTGCTGCTGCTGCTGCTGTTGTTGTTGTTGTTGTTGTTGTTGTTGTTGTTGTTCTTCTTCTTCTTCTTCTTCTTCTTCTTCTTCTTCTTCTTCTTCTTCTTCTTCCTCTTCTTCTATACTATATCTATTTAAAAAGTTACAGCTTTATACATAAAGTGTGTACAAATTCTTAACAGCAAAGTGTCCCACTGACAAAATCATACTCTATGGTTTGGCCATTAATTGAATGTGGCCACCATACACATGCAATTCCAAATGGTTAGATGCTATACCTCTGTCTTCCCTCCAGTATAGAAGCAGGATAGCCTCTCAGATGGCATTCATTTCCTCATTACATTTCTGATGAGACATGACTACAAAATGTGGAGTCTTTTTTTTGTGGTCTCCTTGGTAATTGACCATGTAAAATTATCAGAAAGACTATCTTGTGGTTGGACCTGCTTGAACCCTTTCCAATTTCCAACCAGCTGAAACCAAAGCTATTAACAACTAGATTGATGTGTGGTTTTTGGAAAGCAATGGCATCTCCAGAGCTGAGGACTGATGGGTTGCAATGTTGGGATTTGCTTTACCATTTAACAGCGATACTATTTTTGTTTTTAGGGTATGACTTGCTACTGTTATACGAAGAGCAGTGCTATGCTTTGGAAAAGCTATTTGTTGATGAAACACTAATTGTAAAATAGTTACCTTAGAGAACCCAAGTGTAATTTCATTAAGTTTAATTGCATATCATTAATTATATAAGATATTTAAATTATTATGTTGAATTGTGCTGCACTAGTTGCTTTACATTTTTGCTAGTGTGTGGAGCAGATGTGTTTGAGGAGTTTGGATGTCATCCAGAAGTTAGTGAATTGTCACTGTTTAATCAGAGCCTGTTTTATACTATGTATTGAAAAACAATAGATATTTTCGGTGATGCAATAATATTGGGCATAGTGAGGATGTGGCTTCTGCCTAGGTGGTTATTTTTGTTAATTATAGCTTATCACTAACTTGAAATTTAACTAAGTATAAGGAAGACGAATCCTACTTTCTCCTGTGGACCAAGAGCAGTGAAAAACATTTCCTATTTATGCTGGGAGAGAAATTTTCTCCCTGCCCAGGAAATAGACATTTTCTCTAGATTACTTGAATTGCCAGAGATCTAAGGTTCAATTACATGCCTTGTTTCCTTGAAGCTCAATTTACCATCCATTAAAAAATATTTTAAAAAATTTCATGAGTATCGAACTCACATTTGAAAATGTGACAAAGTTTGTATATAGAGAGGATAAAAATATAGTCATCTAAACAAACTGGAGATGTTGCTTTTCTAGTACATAAGTATAAAATGTAATATAAGATCTGCTACTGATAAATGCCATGATTGATCTTCAGTCTCTGTAAACAAACAGAAGTGCTGTAACTCCCTCTCTTAAGGAGTTTGCTTTCATATTTACATCCATTTGAAATAGAGCAGAAGAGAGAGAAACAGTCATTTAAACAAATGCTACTGAAAGGAAAAAAATATTTATGACTCTTCTTTCTGCCAATCAAATATGTAATATGACTTAAAGTATTGTTTTACTTCTCTCTATTGTCAGCCGTTCTTTTGCTCAATTCAACTCACTCTATTTTGACAAAATTTTCACAAAATTCGGAAAGCACAGAATGAACTTCTCTAAGAGAAGTAACTTGGATGCCTCACCAGCCATAAGTGACGAAATGTCACTCCTGCTCTTTTAAAGAGGATCCTTTTTTCAATAAAGTTCATTTGGGGAGGTGGGATAAACAGAGAAGTTCTATGTTCAGAATGAAGGCAAACCCCAGTGAAAGGAGGAACTGCCAGCAGGCTTGTGTTGGGCCAGATGTAAAGAAGTTCAAGTTTCCACACTGCCACCCTGCGGGGTTCCTAGGACTGAGACAACTGTGGCCTGAATACATGGACTGCTCCAAATCCTAACTTAAGGCCGAAATTCCTGCCTGCCATATCTATGACAATGTCCTCCAAGCAGCCTCTGCATAAATAAATACTCCAGGTGATTTATTAAACAGTTATGATTGTGGATGGATACTGTCTGTCATATCTATTTTGAACTAAAGTTTGCCTTCCAACCATAGCACCAGTTGTATGTTATTTCCTAAAACCTTGTGATGAGTTTGGTCTGCTCTAAACCTCTTCCTGGCTCAGGCCTGCCAGGAGACTTGAAGGCCTCTTTGTCTTCAAGCAACAACAGAGGCATCTCTGAGCTCATCTGAGAATCCCCTTTCCTCCTGGCTATGACAGTTTTAGGAAATAAGCACAATTTTTCTCTGACAGCTTCAGAAACACTATCTCCTAATTTATGCAGTACTTCTCTTGGATAATTGGGATCCAGTCATGTTCTGCATAAGGGGCTTGGGGAGGGCCCAGGCTTACCAACTGCTACCCCTGGAGGAGGAAGAGCCAGAGGGTGAGCAGATTGTGCCTTTTCAAAACAACAAGAAGAAATGAGGAGTAGCAAGGAGGTGGGGAGACAAAAGAAAGAGCTTTTGATAGGTCATCTGTCAGCAGGCCTTGGTAGAGGCTGGTAGAACAATGGAAACCCACTTCAAAGTGAACAATGCAATGCTGAGAATGTGCCAGTTTTATGGAACAAAGAAGACAGAAAACATGTCAGCTATTAAACACTGTTCATTAAGGGGGTGTCTTTGTAACTCCTTATTTGTTCTAATTTCTTTTTTGAATATTGTCTTTTTTAAATGAACGGATCTATCAAAGTAGGAGGAAAGTGTGAAGTTGGTAACTTACTAGAAAATGGAGCAGGATGTTTGCATGAATTAAATGTTTCCTGTTGGAGTGAAAGTTTTCTAGAAAATGCATAACTTCAGGTAACCTCATATATTAGAAAATTCTAATATGGGGGGAGCCCCCAATTGCTTTTCTATTATATCTGAAATGAGACCAGATTTAATTCATGATTTCAGGTTTAGAAGAATAAGCAAATGATATATTTAATATTTAAGCTGTAGAAGAAGACTAAAAGGCATTTTCACATCTTCTCAGGCTACATTTTTTGTGATAACTGAAAAAAAAAGCAAAAGAAAAATTTAATTAAGAGCTGTTAGTTTAGGAAATGATTTCTCATCTTCAAAGTGTCTGATGTGGTAGTTTATGCTATGAATATTGGATGAAAGTAGGAGTACCAAAACATAGTAAAAATGTTTCAGTATTCTAAGAAATATTTTTACTATCTAAGAATTTTCATGTGGGTTTAGAACAGTGATTAACCAACCCCAAAATCTATCTTTGACAGTGAAGCAAACTACAGATTTTCTTTTGAGTACTTTTCAATCATGGAAGGGTTGGTTAACAGAAATAGTCCAAATATCTGATATACTTGGCAAAGGTTTTTACTGGGTATCCAGGTAGAAATGGAGAACACTTCATTTTTCTGCCGTCCATGGGTGACTTTTAGCAGAAAACAAACTCTCTACTTCCATGAGACTTATTGTTATGGATCAAGGCTACAACAACTAATAGCAAGTAAATCCAGAAGAGAATGTAGGTAGCACGAAATGGTTTGAAGAAATAGAAAGTATTTTACTTTGTAGCTGATGTTCTCTTCATGTCTGATGATCAGGGCCAATCCCTTCATAGAAATAAGAATGGAAGAGTTACCTAAATGCGGTAAAGAAGTCACCTGCCCAAATATCTTGAAGAGAGAGTGTTGTCTCAAAGGAAAGAACAAGCACTGAGGCCCAGAGAGCATATGGCCAGATATATAAACAGCAGAGAGCCAGTGTCCTGTGCTTTCTGATCAAGGTGGGAGATGACAACAATTACATTCCCTGAGCCCTTAGATAAATGGGGAAAGATCTTAAATTTGTTAATTTACAAGATAATACCATCCACCTTACTGATCCTATTTTGGTCTTTGACATTTTGGACAGTTTGGGGACTGATTTCCTACGAGATGTATTTGCAATGAAAAGGTCTGATCCTTTCATTCATCCTATCTGCTATTCATGAGATTTATCAAAACCAAGTTAATTCATAGCTGAACAGGACAGAAACCTTCAAAAAGGATGGATTGAACCAAGAGAATGGTAACTTATTTTATCCACCCTCCCCCTCCAAAAAAAAAAAAAAGGCAAACTGACAGAGACCTCAATGAGATCAAAATCTGTCTAAATGAAGTGGTATGACCTCTATTGCACTCAAGATATTTAGTTACATAGAGTAAAATCACAGATAGAAAATCATTACTTATCTACTGCCAGCACTCTTTCCTATTTAAATATCAATATATCATATCATTTTAAAATATTTCACCAGACTTATCTACATGAGATTCTAAAAACTAAGACTTTTAGACTATCACCCCCAATTCTGTAAACATGACACGCTGCCAATAATGGCACTGACGTTTCAATTTTGACTCTGTGCAGAAAAATTACCTTTATGACTGAGAAACATTTTGTGATTTTTTTCCCAAAGCTCACCCAGCAGGGTCTTTAAAATTATTCTTTGTTTCCTTCCAGGTTTTCCATCGAAACAATGATTACATTTCATTACAGAACTGATATTTATCATTAGCTGAGTGACCCCTACTGGGGAGGCTTAAGATAATCATCTTTACATTGAAAGTTTGGTGTTTCCACAAAAAAAGAGTTTGCACCTCAAATGAAAGTTCCTCCTAACCCAGGGTCATTGGTTTTTCTCATCAGTCACCAGATCTTTTCACTGGAAATTTTCAGGGGGACCCTGTTTCCCTCAGGAGGGAGCAGACCTTGGCACATGACGTAAAGTGCTACCATTCAAAGAGGAATTAACACAGTTTTCCTGATATGTGTTTGCTTCCCCATGTCCTCAGCTCTTTTCTGTGCTATTCACCAAGCGACATTTCTTCATCTGTTTCTAGTATGCCTTTATTTAAAAAAAAAGAATCAGAAGGCGCAGATGATGCCATTTTCTATCAGAACTTTCTTCTCTCACCACAATAGCATGGTTCAGGATCATATGCTAGCCTTTCTCTCATCCCATTTGCAGAGCTAAACTGTTGAAAGAGAAGTCAACACCCCACAGAGCCAAGGCCTTGTCTTATTGTGTTCATGAATATTCCACGAGCCAGATGCACTTTTGTCAATGTGCATGCTTCCATTTACATATTGCCCCACAAGTGTTTAAACTATTCCCATCTACATTGCAGGCCACTCTGCTAAAACAAATACATTTAGATAAAGCAGTGAATTATACCCTCAACCCAACTTGAATCTTCATGTGCAAAGAAAACAGCAATGCTTTCACTGTGTTGATGTTTCAGGATATCCAAGGATAATGACAGAAAATAGGTGTTAGAGGATCTCTGATTTGCTAGAACTAACCTATCATATTAAATAATTACAAGAAAAAGTGAATAATTATAAAAATAGCGTGGGTCTCTATGTATATTTACATTTTAATTTGTAGACTAGTCAACCATAAGGCATCAACAGGTAAATCTTAATTAACTAGAATCTCAATTAACTAATGTTTCTCTGTAAATTCAATTTTAATGGAAAATCAGTGGAGGGGGAAATTTTGAACAAGACAATAAGCACAAAATTATTTGTCTCCTTACCTCCCTTTCTCCTTCTCTGTTCTACTTTTTGCTTCTTTCTCTCTTCCCCTTTCCTTCTTCTCTTCCTTCTTTCTTTCATCCCTCCCTCCTTCCCCTCCTTCTGTCCTTCCTTTTTCTCTTCCTCACTCCTTCCTTTCCTCCCTGGCCATCTTTTCCTAGTGAAGAAGACTTTAAATTTCTTAACAGTTGCACTTAACGTAATGTATTCTGTCTTTAGAATGTGGTAAAATCTTTCTGACTGTTCCATGTAATGATACTTCTCTAACTCTGAGTAGATAAAATAGGTTAAAGAAATTTTTCCCCCTATGGGTTAGAAAAAAGATAGTGGTAATTGTTATATGACAAAAGATTCTCCCAATTTTAAAGTAAAGTCAAGACTTCATTTAGATTTCACCAAGTTATCATTAAAGTCTTCTCTCTGTTTAAAGTTCAGTCTAGAATCTCAGATTGTTTTTCTTTGCTATGCCTCTTTAGCCTTCTTCGGTGATGATTTGTTTAGCTTTGTAGATTATTTTTAAATCTCCTCTTCTTGATCTTGTTGGTTTTAAAGGGTACATTCTGTTTAGAATCCATTTGCTCTATGAAGACAAATAGTAGAGAATGAAGTCTTTCTTATAATCTACCAGCAAAAGGACAAGTTATCATTACGATTTGTCACTAATGATGTTAATCTTTATCACTTACAGAAGTGTTTGCCAATATTCTCCAGAATAGAATTATTATTTTTTTTCTCTTTCCATACTCTAGTGTTTGAAAGTGGGTCACTGATATATCTCACACTGAAAAAGTGATGAGATAACCCCAGTTACAAGATGTGGGAGAGATACACCTTGATGGCTAGAAAGGAGTAGACAGGCAAATGCTGTATCCAGGTTTGGATCCCATTTGTTTCTTCATGGAGATTCCTGGAAAAAGGAATATTTCCCTCTTGACAGCTGACAGAACAAGAGCAAACCAACTCCACAAGATTGAGAAAACTCATCTACAGAGGTTTTTTTTAATTGATTTTTCATAGCCATAGGTAATGATGATACCAGGTTCTTGGAAATAGTGAGTTCTGGGTTCCACAGCTAAAGACGAATTCAGTTCTAGTAGCAATAGACAGCAGGACCATTGGCATGTCTCATCTGTAGGTAAACTTATCTAAAGAGCCAAGATTAGAATGTTCCACATGGGTAACACAGCTTTCTACAAAGAACAGATCTTGCTTGTGTCATACTTGCTAATTCAATATTGACTCAAGCAAATCCAAGCCCACAGCCAAGCAGGAGGTATTCTGTTAACTGCACACACTGCTTCAGTGAAACACGACAAAGCCTCCTTCTACAAAGAAACTTGGAAAATGTAGCTATATGTAGTTGGGGAGGAGGAGATGTTTGACATCTTTAAATTGATAACCTAGAAGAGCTGTTGGTATAGATTTTAGTCTAAGCTAGAAGGCCTGAGAATCAGGAACATGAAGGGCAAATTAATATTAGTATTTTAAGTCAAGTAGTCAGACAAGAAAGACAGTTGAATCTTCTTCAATTTAGTCCCTCACCAGATTTCATTCTGTTCAGCCATACTGCAGTGGGTGACCTGTTTTATGCAGACCACTAATTCAAAGCTCACCTCTTTCAGAAGTGCCTTTGTATACAAACCCACAAATAGTGCTTCATCGACACTTGGACATTCTATCATCCAGTCAAGCTGACATACAAAATTCCATCACAGAAACGCAAGGGAATGGCTTACTAGAATCTGTCTTACATAAATCCTTACATTTGCACAGCAATTAACTAATTTTACTCTCAGTAGATGACAAATAAGTTACAATTTAGGACCTTTTCCATTGTACCAGAGTCTAGCCAAGAAATGTATTTTATTCTTTTATCATGTTTACTGAAGCTATAGATACGCTGCTTCAGAAAAGGTTTTTAGCAACAGGGGTTGACACAGGAAGAACTTTCAACTTCCCCTTTTTGATAATTAGTGAATATAGTGAACAGTGTTGAACATTTTACTAGTTTAATATGTTAAAAATGGAGAAAACAATTAGTATAGCATTAATTAGTCTATGTATCATCTCTAGCTTTTTGACTGGGTAGCTGGATAACTTTCTACAAATGATTTATCCCTTGGGCCTTGCTTTAGTCTTAAATGGTCAATCGCCTTTAAATGTTAATTCACCCAGAAAGCCCTGTGAAATATTCTTTATTAGATTATGTCTTTTCTGTTAGCAACCCTTTCATTTAAAAGTACAAGCTTGAGATATCCAGGTAGATTCAAGAATGGAAAAATTAGCAGAGGTAGTGCTTCACAGGGATAAGACCCCATGGAAGTAGAAAGGGATTCAAGTCAATTCTCTTCCTATTTGCAGAATTTATGACCCTATTCCATAAAAGACTGTAAGGAATCCATCACCAGACACTTAGAGATGATGAAGACTTTCAGCAAAGTAGCAGACTACAAAATCAGCACACAAAAAATTGGTAGGATAGGAAGGAAATCAGGAAAAAGCATCGCTGTTCAACATATATGTATAAAAAAAAGCTTGACCAGGCAGTGAACTTGAACTTGAACCTGACCTGGGTACAAATAAGCCCTAGCTCTAATCAATGAAATGATTTCTACCACCGTTATTTCTGCTACTTACTTTTCAAATGAGTAAATGGAAACCGACACTTTTTGAGTCATGTGTCTCTGTGGAAGCACAGTCATTACTCCATGCCAAGTGTAGTGTAATTCCGCAGTGGCTTGCTGTGTTTTACTGCTTTCTTTTGGGGTTTCTTTCTGTTGGAAGCTGGCACAGCTTAATTCACAGAGATCAGAAGATAGAGGCAGATGTATTTTACTCACCCAATGATGTTTTTTTTTCTTAGAGGTGTTTCCTGGCATGAATTAAAACCATTGGGCGGTTATAAATTCTATCCATTGCACTAGACTGTTAAATACCTTGAGAACAGAGGCACCCTTTTGGATGTCTTTGTTTTTCCCAAGCATTTACTGTAGAAACTTGAACACAATACGTCCTCTAAAACTTTTTAATGTAGAAAGAGCTCCAAATAACAGAATGATGCAACAATAAATTTCCACAATGGACATTACATAATCCACATGACTTATGGGTGGTCTTTCCTTATTTCCTAATGCAAGGGTTATAAAAATCTATTCTTTGTTTAAAAAATATTGTAAAGGTGATGTACAGAGAGGTTACAGTTACCTGAGTCAGGTGATGACTACTTTTCCTTTTCAACAGTGTTACTCCCTCATTCATTCTCTTCGGTTCCCCCTTCCTGTTTTAGCCCATCCCCCAACTGCATAGTTCATTTCCAACATAGTGTCTAGTGGGTTTCACTCCTGAAATTCTGTTCTTAAATGAATTAATCACAAAGACTGCCCACCCTCTCTCTCATCCAGGTGACTCATTAGAGCTAATTCACCAATGGTAGAAGAAACATGGCCCCATAATTAGAAGGAAGTAGACATACACTTAAAAAAGGAGGTAAAAGGTAAATATGGAAAAGTCTGTATTTGATTCTGTTCAAAGGCTCAGAAAACTTGCTGGAGACTTCAGAGTCCATGCAACAGCAAAAAGTGAGAGCAATAGGTGCTATGTAGTTGGGTTGCTCTGCAATACTGCTTCTTTTTCTAATGATTATACTCTTTTTGGTATTATTTAAATGGAACTTAGTAATTCATCTGTCCTGTCCTCTTTCCACAAATTTAACTCAGCCTTCATTGGGGAAAAAAAAAAATCTTTTTTTTTTCTTTTTTGGTAATGAAACCACTAACAACAACTTCCCATGACAGCTGAAAGATGGAACCTCTCCCTCCCTTCTCCTGCCCCACCTTTCTTTCTTCCCTTTTCCTTTCCCTCCCTCCCTCCATCTCATTTTATTTCTGAAAATATAGAATAGAAAAAAAAATATCCCTGCCTGAAGAAGTGCTGCACTGTGTTGTTTTTGATTTTCCACATGAAGGAATCCTATTTAAGCACAGAAGGGCCTAAGTTACGCTGGCTTCTTGTTGAGCCAGTATGTTAATACTTTTTCTCCTACAACTTTTTCTCCTGATCAGCAGCAATTATTACAGCCACTGGCACACTCCAGAATTCTGAAAACAAATAAATCATGCACTTTCTAAAGTAAGGCTTAGACTAAATATACGACAAATAAAAGGCAGGCATTGACTACAGGCATTACCTTCTAGTAGAAATGTGTCTATAAACTACACATATGAGCAGAATAGGCTGACAGTGATAGAGACAGCATGTCACACCTCAAAAGGACCACATATTCTCGGTTACATTGATGAACATTTGCCTTTTAGACGGACACCAAAACTTCACTCTCCTCCTCAAGTCCCCTACCTGCTGGAATCTCTGGCATTATGGCAAGATTAATGTCAAAAAACACACAAAAGGCAGAAGACAAATAGTGCTTCTGGCATCTTCTTGGTTGGGTCTTCTGGGATGATCTGTAATCATTCTTCACCTTAGAAATCAGCCCTCATGCTCTTCAGAGCAGTATTGAAACTCCTGGGCCCTGTAGGTTTTGTCTCTTCCATTGTTTATAAAAGCTCATTTGTTTTGTCATTAATTTTAATAGGGATTTAAAGGAGTCTTTTTTGTTGTTGTTGTTCTTGCTGCTTTTGATTTTAAATTTTGGAGAAAATAAAGGAGAGTACTCAAAAGAGAAAACAAACTCTGACTCATATGATTTATTTGTGGGTCAGCAGTGTTAAAATGTTTTCTGTTTTATGTGTAAGAAGCTTAAAAAATAAATTATTGTCCTTGTTTTTGTTCATGCTCTAAACTGTCAATGTGGAAAGGGATGTTAAGAGAAAATCATTATCATCTCTGTGTGTTTACAAAGAACATGCATGACTATATACACGTGCAGTCAGAAAAGTAGTTTTTTAAGAATTCTATGCCATGAAAGATTTAATTAACCTTTTCACTAGGAAACCAATTCTGCTCACTGCCTTCATTATCCCTGTTTTCTGTTTCCATCCTGTGTCTCTCACACTTTTTTCCTTTCCTCTTTTATTCCCGTCTCCTTCCTACCCATTCTTCCATCAATGATTCTTTTGTTAAAATTTCCAGCTGGCATTGCTGCATCTTACACCCTTCCACCTCCAACAGCAACCACCTTCCTTCCACACTCCAGATTTAGCTCTTACGAGCTTAACTGCATCCTCCATTCCTTCTACATTTTTAATTGGCAAAAGGAAAAATACATAGAGTGTCCCTGAAGTATACAATCCACTGAAAACTTTGCTAGTATACTGAGGATAAAGCTTTGAAATAGCATCTATCCCACCGGCATTAACACTTTGACACAAATGTTCCATGAGAACAAAGGCAAGGGAAATCCACTATAAGGAGCAACATGTATTGAATGGTGTCAGGAAGGACTTTATTACTATAATTACCATGATCATTAGACTATTATTATTTATGTTTTCATATTAAGTTTCAGATAATAAAACAAAAGACCTAGGACTATAGGAAATGAAAGCTCTTAGCTAGCACTTGGACGGTGCAATTGCTTGTAGATCAGCTTTGTATTTTTTGATAATGTGCTCATTTTCAAGCAAACTTCCAGGAGTTATCCTTTTGTTGTTGTTAATGACTTGTGGCTGTTTCCCTCCCTACATTTCTCTCTAATCTGTTTTGAAAAGAGAGTGAGGATATATATTAATATGTAATGCTTGGACTTGTTGGTTGCTAGGTAACAGAATAGTGTGAGGGAAGCAGGGCTCATAGTATCTCTGAGCAGAAATGAAGAAATCTGCACGGGAGAGGAGTCTTCTGAAATTCTTTGCATTTTTTGCTGAACTAACCAGAATTATTGTTGCATGACCAAGTACCACTTAACTTTATGGAACTTCCTGGCAGTTTTAGTTTAATCATGGCTGTAAAGAATTCATAAGTCTTTCTTGGTTATTGCTACAAGATGGTGTGGTGGGTATACTTCACTAAATCAAAACTTCGTGATCCAGGATCCTGACCTTCCCAGGTTATATTACAGTTTATCTTATTAGTTACTTTAACTGAGGTGTTAATTACTGATGTCCTGCATTCTGGTAGTATTTAAAAATCCTTTTATTTTTAATCAATCATTTTATAGAGCGAGAATTTGAGTTAACATTGCCCTTGTATTTCACCACTAAAAGTTATCCACAGATACCTTCACTCCTGATCAAAATAAATGCATTATGCAAAAATCTTATGTCAAGGTTAGAGTGAGGTAGATGAATGTGGAAAACATGTCCCAGCAAAGAGAAAGCATCCTGACTTCCCAAGTGGAGAGAGAGCATGAGCACACACATACACCATGCTAATCGTTTAAGCAAAACCTAATGAGAATGTCTCTAGAGCCCAGCTGGAGCAGCAATCAAACAGGGCTCCAGGAGCTAGCTGATATTACAGGATGCATTTCCTAGGGACAGAGGCTAGTGATCATTGCTGCCTCCCCAAGTCTACTTGTACTCCTCCATTAACAAAATAACTACTTTGGAAGGAGGTCTTCCTTGATTTCTTTATCTTAGTGAGTTTCTCTGTTACATCTTCTCCCTGTTCCTTATGCCTTTCCTTCAGGTGACACCTCTCAGTTTATAATGATGTATTAAACAATATGATCTCATACTTTCCTTATAATGTGTACATTTCTCCATCATTATACTCACCTCTCACAAGGCAGTGACACAGGATTGTGTTCTCTTTGCCCCCATAGAACATATACTTGCTTGCACACAACACTCACCTAGCAAACGTGAACTTCTAAGTCATGTCAGGTAGGGAGCTGCCTTCCTGCTACCATAGGAAGAACAGTGGCCACACCTGTAAGTCCCTCTCTTGAGCATTGCTCAAGTACACTGCCATTTCTACCTCAATAGATTTAAGCATTTGACTCCTATCTATAACATGATAGAGTACACACTTAGATGAATCCTATAAATACATCAATGCAAAGAGTAAATACTAGTTAGATTTTGCATGGACCACACTAGAGTCTGAAGCCGTAAGTGAATTACTGTAGATGGAGGAAGAGTGGTGATGTTTCCTAGTGCTCTCTCCTCAACCTAAACCATCTCATTTAATTGCTACCCCAACAGTGTGATGATGGCATCCTATGAGTGTCATTACTGAGAAAACAACACCAAGTTCTAGACTAGATGCACCATATTTTCTAAGCTCCCTGTTAGTGATCAGCAAACCTGCATGTGTACCCCAAGTCAGTTTTTCCCTCAAGAATCTATTTTATTTCCACCACTACACATTTCCTCTCATCATCATTTAGTATCTGAAATCCTTATGACCTTGATTATTTTCAGAGTTCACATTTGCTGATCAGCTTCCATGATATCTGGGAGATGATGGGCCCCTTGAAAACACACAAAATATTTTAATTATATTCATTTATTTGAGTGGTAACTCCAAAATTTCCTTATTGTGAATAGGGTAGTTGCAGAGGAAGTTGACAAATTGTCTGGATGGATTAGTTGTTTGGGGAAGAAATCAGGCTTTAATGCCTCCTTGAAGTAAAGAACATTTCCAATTTGTCTCTTTCATTAGCATATGTTAAATATTGTGGAGTTGCTGCTAATTCTGACTTCTTTTGGGGAGCACCCTAGGGGTTCCCCTAGTAGTTGACTAGAAATGAATGCACTTGGATGAAATTACAATTAAGCCTTCCTTTCAGCCAATCTGTGCAGTAAAGTGATTACAATGTGAAGAGACAGTAGGCTTAAGTGCCACTTTTGTGTTGCTTCTAATATGAAAAACTTGACTCCTCTCCCAGTTTCAAAATAGGAGTGTCCCTCCCACCCCCCAAGAAAGTGGTTCCAGTCATTGTTATAAAGTATTTCAGGGTTAATTTTGCCCCACTTAAATCTAGAGGGTTAATAAATGTTTTTAATATAGTTTATTCTAGAAGCTTTGGAAATTTAAGCAACTTAATTTGTACTAAAAGCATTTAGCCTTGTGAAAGCCACACCCAAACTGCCATTGCTAACTGTATAGGCAGAGAGGGCAATTTGCTAATGGGGCTCCATGTATGGCAGTCTATGGATTACCTAAGTTTACCCAGTTTGCTCATACAGGCACTTCCAGATATGAACCAGTCAATGTGAAATGTTGAATGGATCTTAACTCAATAAAAGCAAACATTACCTCCTTAGGTGTAAGTAAACAGGCTGGTCACATCAAAGTGACATTCTCCCTGTAGAACTGTCATTGCTGATACAGAACTGAATAGAACAAGGGAAACAAAAAGTCTTGATTTTCATGAAACAAACATTAATCAGACAAGGACTTGCAGGCAAATACAGCCACCAGTCAGGACCAATGGAATGGGAAGGTAGCCTGGTATATTCAGGGAGCATGAAGAATGGTAGTGGGCTTCGAGAACCAAGAACTACAAAACACAAGAAAGATAAAAAGAAAGCAGAAACTAGAACCTGTGGAAATGGAGCATTCATGTACTTGTTTTCAATAGACACCAATTATTTTCTATGAGGTGTTATTCTGGGGGTAGAGAAGTAGCCCCAAATAGAAAAAGTCTTAGAAACACAGATAATTAAAACCAAATACGTAAGAACAGAAGGTATCAGGTAGTAACATGTTAAAAAATGTACTCACTGCCTTACAGATGAATCTGTAACCCATCTGTACCACACTTTGACAATAAAGAAAAAAGTTTAATAAAAAATAAAAATGTAGAAAAAAAGAAAAGAAAATATTTCAGTGAGATACAGACATCAGACACCAAGGAAGGTAGTAATTTATAGAGGATATGGGAGCATATAGAAAGGTATACAAAGGTATACAAAGGTAAACAAAGTAGCCCAGAGCAAGTGTTTTAGACTTTCTCTTTAATAGCAAGTGCTAAATCATTAGAAGGTTTTGGGTAAAGAGCTGATATGTTTAGGGATCATACTGAAAGATGATATAATTTGTGGTCATCACATTTTGTCATTGTGACAAAATAAGAAAACACATTGAAAAGAGGAAAGATTCATTTTGAGTTAAGGGATTTTTGAGTGTTAGGTTAAAGTTGTTTGGTTCCATTGCTTCTGGATCTATGGCAGGGATGGTATGATAAGGCAAAATGAATGAACTCACTCAGACAAGGGGCAGATAGAGTGAGAGGTGAAGGGCCCTGAGTAGAGACACACCTTTCAGAGTCTTGTCTCCATGGATCTGTGCCTTCCAACAAAGCCATACACCCCATAATGCCCATTCCATTATGAACTCACCAATGGATTGATCCATTAATGGGTGACATTCATATAATCCGTTTAGCCCACCACAGCATTATCAACTGGGAAACTATTCTTCAATATGATATTCCACATTTTATGGAAAGCCACTTAGTACCTAAACCATAATACCGGTGTCAAGTTATAAAAGAAGTTGAGCATGGAAATGACAAAGAGGCAAATGACATGGGCAATTGTTGCTAGGAGATATGATAGTTCCAGCAAAACAGGCAAACCAAGAGTAAGAAAAAAAAAAATATATATATATGGTCTTTACCTGTTTTACTTGGAGACATTTTTCTGTTTCTGGACTTCTTCAAAAAGTCTGTAATGATTCCACTATTTTCTACTCTTCAAAGGCTCTGAAGAAAAAAATACAATGTGTTACATCACAGAATGGGTAAACTGTCATTACTCTTCAGTGGGTAGGTGAAGCACTACAAATCTTTTTGTATAGTAGAAAATAGGCATACACTTATTCTTCTAAGATTCCAGAATGAATATGTAGACAGTATAAAAGAATCTTCGGTATAAATTATTTTATAATTTAGTGTATGAATACGATTTGGTATAAATTATTATAATGAACTCCACTGACAAATATCTATATTCTAGTAGTATCTAAACCATGGATGATTTAACCATATATTAAGTTTGAGTGTGGAGCTAATGTTCCAGATCCAGAGTTTCATCCTTCCAAAGCTCCCTGTTTAAGATTCCTACAAGATCCTCAATGACAGAAAGGAGAGAAAATGTTATCTTCAGATGTCCAGGTGTCTTGTAACATCCCTTTGTAGAACCCATGAATAGAACTCCCTCTTTTGAGTCTGGATAATGCAAGTCTATTGTCTTATGTAGATAGAAGTCTCTCCTTACCATTAGTTTTTATGGTACCCATTACCTCTTCATCAGACATGGTCCAAATTAATAAACTGAAAATTTCAGAAACAATGTGTAAGTTGTAAGTTGTATGCCTTTCTGAATAGTTTGATGAAATCCTCTGCATCCTCCTTTCTGCCCAAGGTCTGCATCATCCCTTTGTCCCGTGTGTCTTTGCTGTATGTGTTACCTGCACGTTGATTTCTGAGCCACCATCTTGATTGTCAGAACATCTGTTGCACTATCACAAGCAGAGCTTGTGTTAAGCAGCCCTTTTGTAGTAGTCTAACACAAAGTCCCAGGGCATACACCATACACTTCAATTCATTTTATCCTACTGGCATTGTATCATCTCGCATCATCACAGGAAGGGTTGATATAGTATAATAATGTGGGAAGGGGGAGAGAATGTGAGAAAGAGAAATCATGATTTTGATTATTATAAACATTAGTTCAAATATTAGTTATTGATGCTAATCTCTTACTAAGCCTAATTTATAAATTAAACCTTATAACAGATATGTGTAAATCCAGAAAAACTATCAATGGAGGAGATTGAAGAAGAAAGACTTCAGAAGGAGCCAGGTCCTGGGCAAAAAAATGAGACGTTTAGGTGGAAAATAAAAAGCATGGAGGGCTGCAGTGAGAACACTTTCCTAGCAAACTCAAGGGCCTCAGTTCAAACCTTAATACTGTAAAATAAATAACAAAAAAAAATAAAAATAAAAAAGAAAGGATGAAACAAAAGGAAAATTCACAAAGTTCCATATGTAAAAATAACTATTGTAATTCTGACATGTAGTTTATATTGTTGCATTTAATACAATAGATGATGGAATCTCTAATTACTAATTATAAATTTAGTAAATTTGTCAGGAAACATATATAATGCTCATCCTAGTGTATTACTTTGTTTCTAATAGGGTTTATCACTTTGCTGTGTTGATTTTAATGAAACTCAAAAACAAATGAACACAAGACATTTTATTACTTTGTCTTGTCAATGGGTGTTTTTGTGACTCCCTCTTGCCTACTTATTAAAATAAACATTTTGGATAGATTGGTTTATTAGCTTTGTGGCAAGGGTACAATCCATGGATATCTGACCTTTGTTAATCATTATGTGGTCAAATGGAATTAAAGCACACAGACAGAAGCCATGAATACCATTTGGAGTTCGTAAGTTTGATGGAATCACAACCAGTAATTTTAAAATGTGACTGAATTCTTCCCACAATTAAAATCTTTCATTATGCTACTTCAAAGCTAATTTCTTTCTTGTTTTTCTGAATAGTTGCTTCCATTAATCTCACTCTAGGTAATGATGGTAATGATACAATTATATGTAATCATCGCCTGAATTCAATATGCAACACATCAGTTCCTTTGTGTAGTGATTGTACAGCTCTCGGCAATTCTTGGATTTGGAAAGCTTCCATTCTGTCATGGCAAGATCAGATTCAAAAGTCTCTGACATTTTGCATAACATCAGTCAATCGAGTATTCCAACTGTCCCTTGTAGTGATTGGGCAATCTCACCCATCAGGTTGGTGCCTGTGGAAACTAGGAATGAAAGCAAGAGGCAGGGTAAGCAGGGCTTGCTATTTACATGTTTCCAAAGCACTTACAAATATTCAGAAAAGGAAAATAAGTACAAGAACTTTGTAAAAGACCTTCAAGTGTGCAGGTGGCTAATCTGCTTAAACTACTAATGACACAAATCACAAACTAAGTGAATGTATTATAGTTTTATGCCAATTGAAGTTGTCAGAAATTTAAATCTATTTACCTAGCATGTACAGCGAGTCTTGCTAGTAGTTATTCAGTATGATCAATTCCTTAAAGTTCTAATAGGTAGATGTATATTTCTAACTCTTTTTTTCTCACAAAGCTGAGTAGTTGTGATTTTCTTCTTAGTGTTTTAAAGAATAATTGTGTGCCAGATGCTTGTTTATTCAACAGAGTCCATTAAGATATAATACTATTTATATATTCTGACACACTAGAATTAAACCTGTCCATATCTTCTGAAAACGAAACAATAAACTGAACATGTAGCCTTAAGTTGTTAGCATTCTAATATTCCACACTGAAAATTTGTCCTTTGTCTTTTTATTTCTTTATTGTTTTGGTCTCTTTTTCTTTCCTCTCTCTTAGGATGTATGTGAGGGCTTTGTTGATCCCTGGTAAATATTTACAATTCATAATTGTACCTTGGTCTGTTAATCTGATTTAATGATCATTTCTTTTGAAAGAAGAGCATTAACAAGAATATACTGTAACTAACTTTGGGTGGGATTATTACATGGACTAACAAATATGAAACAATCTTTTCTTTATCCTTTTTTTAGCCATTGTAAATAGATCTTCTCTCTACAAAATTCTAAAACAAATCTTTTGACATATTCATATCAGCTTCCTATTTAGCCTTTTGTAAATTTAAAGGTATTTCAGAGTCTAACGAAATAGGCCCCCTTGAGCTTATTTCTTTTTTTTATTTTTTTTTCAAATTTTTATTATCAAACTGATGTACAGAGAGGTTACAGTTTCATACGTTAGGCATTGGATACATTTCTTATACTGTTTGTTACCTTGAGCTTATTTCTTAAAAATTGATTTCTTTCGGGTCTTTTTCATAGGTGAAATAAATACTGGCTTTTACTAATGACTCCAGTTCAAACAAGCAAACAACCAAAACCCAAGGCAGTAGAGATTCTTTGCTTGCTTCTTGGCCTGGCCTCTCAGCACAGCCATCGGGGAGTCTAGCTCCCATCTGGTGTGTACCTAATTTACCCCACCTCTTCCCACCTCTAACGTCCTTTTCCACTGCCTGCTGACACTGCCATCTCTCCCTTGGACTGCTAAAATTATCATGTCATGGATTCCATCTTCCCCTCTTACAGCAATCCTTTTACAACACCAAATTCATTGTATGCATTTTTGATGAAATCTTGGGATAAAATCCAAATGCCTTGAATGGTCCCTCAAAACTCAACATCATGTATTTCTCCTCTTTCCCAAGCTCATCTTGCTCTCCTTGCCCTTCTCTCCTACCAATCATATTGTCCTTCCAGGGGTATCTTTGAATACTCTCAACATTCATCTTGCCTTTGGGATATGCAGCGTACATTCCCTATGGAAACTCTGAGAGTGAGGCCTTCTCACATCCTTAATCTCCTTCCCTCCTGCAAGTCATCTTTGTGTGTATGGACAGATCCATCCTAAAACAAATGTGGAACTCATGAGAAAGCAACAATTTCTGTTCACAGTTCTAGATTAAGTGATTTTTCACAACTGTAGGGGACAAATACATTAAGGATGTACAAGCTGAGGGGGGGGGAGAGAAAAAGGAAGGAAAGAAGGAAGGAGGGAAGGAAGGAAGGAAGGAAGGAAGGAAGGAAGGAAGGAAGGAAGGAAGGAAGGAAGGACATGTGTATTGTCTCATTCCATTCTGGGAATTATAACATGATTTCCTGTATCATTTATATACAACAGCAATTTATTTCTTACAGTTTCTCAGGCTGGAAAGTCTAACATCATGATTCTGTCAAACCATATTTTCTTCTTGTCGTGTTCTCATATGGTAGAAGGATCAAGTTATCTCTCTGGGAATAGCTTTGTAAGGGCAGGAATATCATTGATGAAGGACAATCCTTATGACCCAACTATTTCTCAACAACTTCATAAAACCAACACCTAAAAGTAACATATGTTTCAGGTTTGAAGGGGTAATGGGCATTCAGATAATTGCACAGTTTATGTTAATTTTTTAATCGTCTTCTGCTTTATAGATTTCTTCTTGCTGTTTTTCTTTTTCAACTAACATGTAACTTATATTAGAATGAAGGGCCTGATATCTCATGTTTATTATTTATAAGGACTGTCTAGATGTGTGCCTTGTATATAGAATGAGTCCGATGGGGATTGTGTGTGTTCGAAAATACCTGTAATCCCAGAAACACTGGAGTTGGGGATGGGAGGACTGAAGTTCATGGCTAGTCCAGGCAAACATTAGATAGACTTTCAAAACACAAGCTGGGCATGGTGGTATACACTTGTAATTCTAATGGTGATTTTTCTTCTTAGATTGACTGACATCTGTCAACTTCCTTAACCATAAATTGTAATTTAGTTAGTCACAAATTAGCCCACCTCAACATCTTTAATCTTTCAAGTGATCTATTCTAAAAGTTTATTGTAGTAAGGTTTTTTCTAATTTCCTACTATGACAGCCAAACTTTCTCTGTTGGTATAGTAGCTAGTTAAATTTAAGCTTTATACTCACACATATACACAGCATAGCAACAAATTCTGACACCAATTTGTCATGTACTATGGACCACAAAGAGAATAGAATGTAAGAGTCAAATTTTAAAACTCTATATGAAATAGCACTACTAAATGTGTCATGGGACTTGGCAGTAACACTTAGAACTTATTGTCTTTAGAACCTAACAGGTGAGAGATACCATTGATGAGACCGAGAAACACAGTTCCAGTGTTGGCAAACATGACTGTCAAATTCAGAACAATGAATTATTGCCCTCAAAAGGGACAGGAAACAATCCATAGAGAAGTGCTTTTCTTTTCATGGCCCTTCAATTCTCCTTGACATTCTTCCTTCAGCCTTTCTGCTTCACAAATGTCTTTGATTCAAGATTATATTAGGATCCACGGAAGTCTAAGGAAATATAAATTGTCCACCATTTTCTTTAGCTCACAGTTGGATGTGGCCAGCTGGGAACTTGGTTTGCTTGAAAATATTCTGAGAATATTGTGCTTTTTCTGTTATAATGTAGTGATTAATAATGAATTTTTTCCCTAAATCTTAATGTTGTTTTGATGTTTTTTAAAGAATTACTGAGTAGAGAAATGTCTGTAGGCACCGCTAGTGGAGATAGAGAACTGAGGCGTGTCATTTTCCCATTTACTCTGAAAAGTAAATAGCAATATCTTCGTTTTATGGATGAGGAATGAAAGCCAAGAGTGACTGCAGTTTGCCAGGTGGTAATGTTACAATTTGACTTCCCCCAGGTGTACGTGACTCTAAAGCCAAATTATTTCTACCATCTTAAGCTCTTTAAGGTGTTTGTCAAAAGAACAAAATAGTCATAGTTCTTTTTGTATAGTTATGGAGAAATACAGCATATTTAAATACCTCCCTTGCTAAGCTTCTACACCAGGCAACAGAACCTTATTAATCTCCCTCAGTAAAGAGCAAGGCACAGTGCATTTATTTTGATTAAAATAATTGATGTAAATTTTAATTCACATTTAGCTCAGCTTTAGGCACCTAGAATATTAATTCAGAATCTAGACCTATTAGCCTACATTCAAATACATGGAATTTTGGCCAAGGACATTGAAGTAAACATTTTATCTTTATTAACCATCAATTGGCAAGGCATTTATTGAGTGACTTCTAAACATTGGGGAGGAGCTTGGGCCCCAAAGAAATTACCATCTGTTGGGGCAATATGACTAATTCTCATGAAGTAATTTGAGAATAAAAGCAAGATAGTTCATAATTAAGTGCTAATTTGCAACAGAATTCAAGGAGGCAGAAGGTGATTGAACACACCAGGATTCAAGGAAAACTTCTGTGCCGATATTTCATTTGGGGTAGTCTTCAAAAAAAAAAAAATCAAGTAGGAAAGCTTGTAAATGGAGTGCTAAGGATGAGGGATTCACCAGGAAACAGTGAGGACAATGGTTTGTCCTTTGGAATAGGGAATAAGGATGGATTAAATTGATGATATCCCAAAGAATGCTTTTGTTATTTGTTCTCCTGCATAGATTTTAAACTAATAAAACAAGGGACCTTTCACCTTGCCTATTGCAGGAATTTTTTTAATGTAGTGTGATACTTCACTCTGAAATGAAGATTGATGAGTCTGGATTTGATGTGGTAGGAAACAAAAACCACACACTAGGAGCATAGAAACAGGTAGCAAATACTTTCGGGTAGCAAATATTTACTGGTAATATTTTTATTGAAAAGGTTCTGTTATTTTTTTAGTTTATTTAATCGCTTCAAGTATGCATAGTTATGGAAATGTGAGTAGTCTGGGCAGTGATGAAAATAATCCAGGTCATTCCCCTTTAGCTTCACATTTCTTTATTGTAGCTCTTCTGGGTGATCTTCTTTTCAGTTTCAAATAAACAAAATGATGGGCTTTTCATTTTCACTCCTGAGCATCCTTCAATGTACATGAAGTCAAATCTGTGTTGACAAAAAGAAGCAAGATAGCCCCACATGGAAAAGATATTTAAAGATAAATGTGACATAGGGATTGAGTCAGTGAGTCACTCTGCCTCTAAGATGGCTGACAATGAGCTCTGTCTCCTGGTCATTACACCCTTGTGTAAATGCCTTGCACTGTGTATGAGTTCAACTTGGTAACTCAAATTCTAAAGAATAGAATGAGGCAGAAATGAATGATGAGTTGTGACCGGGAGACTAGGTCAAGAAATCAGTAGCAATGCATGGGTGTTCTCTCTCACTATCTCCCTGTCTCTGCCTCTACCTCTTTTCCTTTATTATTCACTCTGTGGGAATTTGTAGGTGCTGTTTGCAAAGACCTTGGCCAGAAAATAAGGCAGACAGATGAGGGAGCTGAGCGGCAAAGTTTCAAGCTCAGTCAATCCTTCAAAAGCATCTTTCCTTATCTGACAGCATGACTGTAGTCTCATGAAAGACCATGAGCCAGAATTACTCAATTCAGTGACTCTCAGTTTCCTAAACCTCATAAACAAGTGAGATAGTAAATGTGTTTTGTTTAAAGCCAGTCAACTTCCTTCACATCATATAGAAGGAGACAAGTGTTAACCAATGGGATATAGAGGTCAGAACTCAATTCCTATCCTTAAAGAACTCACAGTGGAGCATAGAAGAGAGTGCTTTTGAACACACAACCACCACAAAAGCCAAGAGGAATAGAATTGGGGGAGCAGAGAAGTGTCATGGCAGAGGTAACATTGGAGTTGAGTATGGAAAGAGTAGTGTGTTTTGGGTATGTAGACACCAGGGATACCATGCAGCAACCATGCTAGTTTATGGTGGCATGAAAAGACATTTCAGAAATGGACTAGTTGAAAAGTGATGTACATAGTATTTATGGAAATAATAAAATGAATTAACTGTGTGGTTTTAACTATACTTCCATATGCAGTATTTAACTAAGTAAGAGCCAGTTATATAAGCAGGGTCAGCATTATTTTCTCCATTTTATCAATCAGGGAAACTGAGGCTCTGAAGGAGTCAACGGTATCTCCAAGGCCCCACAAGCAATAAGTGGCCAAGACACTGATTCTGCTTTGTGAAAACAAATAAAAGGTATAAAGCAAGCTATACTATGAGAAAACCTCAATCAAGTTTTTAAAAAGTACTAGAAGATTCGGAAAAAATAAAATAGCTTTTGTAGAAGTTTTTTGTTTTTTTTTTAATCTGTACTGTGAAAAGCGCATCAGTCAAAAAAGCTGGTGTTTTCTTCCAAGCATCCTCTAAGGGAGATGAATTTACTGATGTCAGAAATCAGGTGTACCATGTTGGAGACTCTCAAGCCTGGCTTAGCTAGCACAGAAGTAGGCCTATCTCTTTGGGGAGCACTGGTAGTGGCAGGATGCAGTCAGATTTGTTAATTTTCAATAAGAAATATCACAGAATGCATAGCCCCTGACTTAGCCAGCACATTTCTTTCCTTCTAGTCAGCCATTCCAATGAAGCCTTCCTGTGATTTTATAAAAGCTGCTCCCAGTTCTGTACTTGGTGATACCAGCTTTATCTGGTATTGCTCTGCTTATAGCTATACAAGGCCAATCTCTGGCTTCTATCTCACGGGGACTGGATTACATCCCATCCCTATCTCTTCTTACAGTCACAAGTGCCAGAGAGGAGAACTAGAACCTAACACTTTGCAGGATAAAGGGCAACTCGTGGTATCCTCTTCGCCTGCGCTCCTACTAGGTCCAAGATGGATTCTGTGTGGACTCAAAGGTTCATTTAATGAGAGATCCTTTCTATCTCTTTAACATATCTTCACTTTAGAACTGACCTCTTACATCTTTTTCTTAAGACAAAAAGAGTAGGATGGGTAAGAATGCTATACCACTAAATAATTATTTATTGTTGTTTTCAAATTCTTCCTCTACTCCTGAGCTCACAGTGAATTCCTGCAATCAATGATCTATGAAGAATCCAATGTTACAGATGAAGGAGTGGTCCTGGAGATAGACAAGAGGTTAAAAAGCAAGGATAGTGCCAGAGGGGTCTGGAAGGATGGTGTGCACTCATGCCTTACCATGTGCACTAAGAACAGGCCTTGTATTCTTGGAGGGATTGGTGCTATTTTAGTGTTTAGTCTTATTTCCAGTGTGAGCAATATCATCTTTGCCCTCAAGCTCTGGACTTGTGTAAAATGTTGCTGAAAATAACACTTCGGAGGAGCTCCCTGACCTTCCTTCTAACCTGAGCAGCACTTTCTCGTCCCCTGACATGTTGTTTAGTCCTGCATTCTGGTCTGAGCTGGACTTTCCCTTTAGTAAGTCACATTCATTTATCACATTTCTCAACTCATGGTGGTGAGGTACTTGTAATGAAACCATTTTTCAAATGATGTACTCCATTAATAAGAACGGAAGAAAGATGAAATACAATACCAAAAGCCAGAAACAATAAGCATGGCTGAAGACAAAGGAGAAACAACCATCAGAAATAAAAATGCTTTTCTAGGGCTGAGGATATAGCCTAGTGGCAAGAGTGCCTGCCTCGGATACACGAGGCCCTAGGTTCGGTTCCCCAGCACCACATATACAGAAAACGGCCAGAAGCGGCGCTGTGGCTCAAGTGGCCGAGTGCTAGCCTTGAGCAAAAGGAAGCCAGGGACAGTGCTCAGGCCCTGAGTCCAAGGCCCAGGACTGGCCAAAAAAAAAAAAAAAAAAAAAATGCTTTTCTAGAAAAAAAAAAAAAAAAAAAAAACTTCTCTCCAGTTTAGAAGTCAGATTTTTGCCATCCCTGTCACTCATGATTCTGTGCAAGTGACTTTCCCTCTCTCCTTGACTTTACTTTTTGGAAAGAGAAATTATTAATAAGCAAATGGATGGTGGATGATAAAAAGAAGATTTCTTACTATTAAATTAAGAGAATTTACAGCCAAAGTAGGAGGTGACTTGAAAGAACAAACACTGTGGTTTTAGATTAGAACCAGAGGCATTAGTACAAAGTTCTGATTCATTTAACAAAATGATGGATTTCCACTTAATTATATGTGTGTGTGTGTGTGTGTGTGTGTGTGAAGATACATAGATTATTACATGTCCATGCATTTTATACCTCTGTCCAATGTAAGGAATGAGAAAAAGGCATTGTGCCAAATGCAGCAAACCCAAGTGTCTCAATCACAAGTTTTAAATACTGCTCTCCAATAAAAGGAATTGTGGCTCACTGGAGAAATGGCTGATTTTAAAGTTGGGGCAAGGAGAGTAAAAAAGATGGGCCAGGAGCATGTAGTCATTGTAGAAAACAAGAGATCACTAAAAAAAAGAAGAAAAAGTAAAAAGATGTCAGACACTAGAGCCTCCAACTGTCAATGCTAGCGCCAATTTTAGCAATGCAGTATATATTATAGACTAAGTTATTGGAGCACCAGCGACAGTACAAAATAAAATACATTTTGTATATATGGATATAAGCAAACAAACATTGATAAATAATGGAGAAGATACAAATCTTCCATATAGAAATATTATCAATAAAGTAACTGTGGACGGGGTTTACTGACACAAATCCAGTAACACAGGGCAAAGGGTGAAAACCGTAACTGTGTGAATGAGTAACTTCAAGGTGAGAACACGTGTAAAAAGGCAAGCAAGGCTGATGACGTCATCCTGACAGCAGCTAGCCTCCATATGCGGTAAGATTTAAGAAAGTCGGGGAGAACTTCTCCCATCCTGGACCTCCAGTCTACTCAGAAGATAAATAGGCAGATGGAAACAGAGAGATTACAAAACTCCCCAGCAGCAGTATCAACAAAACTGCCAGAGTAACCAGGCATTGGTGGCCCACGCCTGTAATCCTAGCAACTCAGGTGGCTGAAATCTGAGGATTGTAGTTCTAAGCCAGCCTGGACAGGAAAGTTCCTGGGACTCCTATCTCCAATTTACCATCAAAAAGCTAGAAGTGGAGCTGTGACTCAAATGGTAGGACACTAGCCTTGAACAAATTTAAAAAAGAAAAAAAAAGCACAGATCCCAGGCCATGAATTCAAATACCAGGACACACACACACACACACACACACACACACACACACACACACACACACAATAATAAAAAAAGCAAATAAGGAAGGAAGAAAGGTAAAACAGAAGAAAGAAAGGAAAGAGGAAGGAAGGAAGGAAGGAAGGAAAGGAGGGAGGGAGGGAGGGAGGCAGGCAGGCAGGCAGGCAGGCAGGCAGGCAGACTGACTACCAAATAGAAAAGAAGAAAAGAAGATTGAAACTATCATGGATTTGTAAAGACTATGGAGACTTTTATGCTGAAAGTAATTTAGCCACTTTTCATTGGATCCTGAGGTCAAAGGACTCTAGTGCACAAAATTGGTGAAATTTAAGTAAAATCTGCAGTCTAGCAATAAGAGAGCATTTTTATTTTATTTACTTTTTCAGTAGTTGTACACAAAAGTTTCAGTTCAAGTCAGAATATGGATATAATGCATTTTGATCAATGCCACCCATACCATCATTCTCCATTTTCCCCATCCAAGGCGATTTGAAAGATAAAACCCCTTCTCTACCAGCTACATTATTTTCCAGTGTGCTATGAGTGTAGTTAACTACTGTGGTAGCTTAAACATATGTGTTGAACTTGAGGACTCTGCACTTTCTGTGTTCCACCTTTGTTTCCAGTGGTACAACCTGAACTCAGGGCCTGGATACTGTCCCAGTACTTTTTTGCTCAAGATTAGCACTATACTACTATAAGCCACAGCTCCACTTCCATTTTTGTGATTAATTAGAGATAAAAGTGCCATGGACTTTCCTTCCCTGTCTGGCTTCGAGCCACAATCCTCCAATCTTAGTTGCCTGAGTAGCTAGGATTTCAGGTATGAGCCAACCTCACCTGGCTTATATGCTTCTTTCTTTCTTCCTTTCTTTATTTTAACTCTTCTCTCTAAGTTATTTTCTGCATTGTTAAAAAAAAGACATGGCGTTGTATCTTCCTAAAAGAACCCAGACACTACACAGCAAGTTCTGATGAGAAACAGGAGAGATGAATAAGAGACAGGGCTCAGCTCTATTGTTTAGCGGAATCACATTCAAATCTCATCTGCTGATTAGCAGATGGCCTTGGATAGGTCACATTCTTGTGCCTGAACTTTAATTGGAAAGTGGAGAATTAACTTGGGAATTATCTAAGGTTCTACTTATATTATTGTATAATCTCATTGTTTCTCTATTTGAACAAGTGTTAGAAATATCAAGAATAGAAGATGCTCTCTGGGGCTTGAAAATGTTGCTCTTTTACACACCACAGTGCCACCTACTGGAATGATCAAGACTTACATCCTTGTGTTGGTTAGCTTGGAAAATCAGGTCTTGTGGAAAACATTTGAAGAATGAGTTTGGGTTTCAGATGTAAAGCTGGATAAACCAACTTGTAATAAGTGAATTTTATCAGTCTCTTTCTTGTTTTCAGGAGTTTCTTAGCATGACTCTGACACTGCTCAAAATTAGCTCTGATAATGTAAGCAATGATCCTTAGCTACTATGTATAGACCTCAATGTCTAGTTATAAAATGGAAATTGAATAAAAGATAATTTCTTTGTGTTTATTTTTATGAGACCAGATTGAGCAGAAACAGCTCCATGTGTGCAATTTATTGTGTAAGTTTTGATTCGGATACATGATAGTTGAGCCTTTCTATCCTTCCAAAAATCACCAAGCTTTAAATGGTAGTTGTCTGTTAGTTTGGACGGTAGAGAGGGTCAAAGAACAAATCTTGGCTGTTTACATGTTTGCAAAACCCTGAATTATGTCAGCAGGATACATTTACTTTTTCCTTATATGAACTCAAAAGATTTGATGAGGTAGTTGCAAAGTAGTAGTTTGCTGAGTAAGATTTCCAGTTCTACTCATAAGTCAGTATGTGAAAGTCTCTGGCAGCTTTTCTCCTGGAGGGTCCAGAACAGCAGGAGATAAAAACACAGTTGTGGATCCAATGGGAGCCTTAGTGAAAGATTGAGAACTTGGGAATATTTTGAATGTGTGTTGACTTCTGTTAAGTTTTCAAGAATGGTTGTTTTATAGCCAAGGATGTACATTGGCATGTATTTGTTAGTGTGTGTGTGTGTGTGTGTGTGTGTGTGTGTGTGTGTGTGTGTGTGTGTGTGTTGGTAGTGGGGCTTGAACTCAGAGCCTCAGGCTCTTCCTTGTCTTTCTCACTCAAGGTTGGTGCTCGACTACTTGAGCCACACCACTTTTGGCTTTCTGCTGATTAATTAGAGATAAAAGTTTCAAGGACTTCTGCTCAGGCTGGCTTCAAATCCTGATACTTAGTTCTCAGCCTCCTGAATAGCAGGGGTTACAGGCCCCTGGCTCCTGGATGGTATATTCTTACTGAATTGTGAATTCGATTTTGAAGTATAAGCCCCACATTTCTTCCCTCTATATATCATCTCTCCTTCTCTTTGTGGCCATAGGAAGAGAATGAACTAACTGCAAAATTCTTCTGAAACTCAGACTTCTTGTAGAACATCTAGTTACAAGAAGTCTCTGCTGCCAATTACACATTCAAATATAGTTTTGAAAGGGCAGTGGAGAAAAGGGGATCACTTCCACAGAACTTGAGTTAGAAATAATTCTCTGAGTATTCTTGGTGCTAGCTAGCTAGATAACTATACACACACACACACACACACACACACACACACACACACACACTTTGGTTTATCTGTCCTATTTTAATGTTTAACATTTCAATTCATTTTGCAAGTGACAGTTACTGGTTCATTTGATAATCACTAAACATTATTATCACCTTCTTACATGGGAGAAAAATGAGGTACAGAGAAATTTGATTTATTCAAGTTTCTAGCAGAGCTAAGATTCTTTTCAATCTTGAGTCAGATGACCTATTCCATGCTCTCACAGTGACCACATCATTGCTGGATTGAAGGTTATCATTATTAATATCTCATGGAGCCCTTTTTGCTAGCCCAGCAAACTTTTCTGTTTTCAAATTTGCATGAGGCCTTGTAATTTGTCACATTTACAAGGTCGCTTAAATGTTATCAGTGATAAGAAACTTAACAGAAGATTCGGAATTATTCTGATTTTACTAAATGTTTTTACCAGCGCCAAAATTCAGTATAATGACTACTGAATAACTGTTGTAGAATTACTAGTCTATCTAAAAACTGAAACTAAATCTGAAACTTCTAGGACTTCCAGTAATCTTCATGAGCTGGCTCAAACTTCTCTTGTAACATCCCTTCCTCTAACTAATTGATTCTCCCTATTTTGAGAAGACTCAAATCTCATTCTGTAAGATATCTCTGGTTAGCAACCTACAGGTATAGAACTAAAACTTTATGCAGATTGAAACTTTCTTCTAGACAATTCCCAGTGACATAAAGCCCATTGACTGATGTTTACGTAGACTGCTACCTCTACGTGATTGCCTTTACTCTCTTCTGGCCTTTACCCTTAGACTGTCATGATTTGCTGTTAGCTGTGCACCTGATGTTATCTCCCAAATCCTACTTTTCTTTCAAGTTTAAGTGCTCTGTCATCCATAATGCTTTGGCTAATTTTTTCCACTATGATTCTTTTTTTTTTTTTTTTTACTTCATTCTCTTAGAAAAAATCCGAGTTCCTCGCTCACAGCCTCTTCATCACAGCAGAGTTTTGAGTGTAATGGTAGTAACCTCAGAACACAGAGATGAGTATTTTACTCTGGAGAGGGAATAAGAGAGCTCTTCCTATTTCACTCTGGCCATAGTATTTGGGACAATTATTGAGTGTGTTTTGTCTTAGTGTGTTCCTATCATGTCCTATCATGCTTGAGCCTTGGCCGCCCAGTTTTGTGTGGAAATGAAGTAAAAGAAAGTGTTTGCCTCGTTTAAACAGTAGCACAGAAAGGTTTCTAAGCTCCTCACAGTCCATATCCATCCCATGCTAGATAAATCTGTGAACTAAGGCTATTTCCCAACTTGAAGATCAGGTTCACTAAATCCTGGCCATTATTTGAAATTATATGTGTGTGAACATGTTTGTGTGTGTTTATTTATTATAAAAATGGCCCTTTCTTTGGTTTTTACATTTACTTCAGCCAAAAGTATCTCTGGGCTGCTAGCAATGCCTTCATTCGCTGTCCAGATTAAGAACTTTTGAGCAGGGAGATTGAAAGCATATAGATATATTCATGCATTGTTAAATAGAGAATTTGCAAATGCCATACTTCTAAACATAAAATTGAATATGAAATGTAATCATTTATCCCAGAGATTCCATTGAGGAACAGCTGTTTAAGCCTTCTGGAAGACGTTTTTGGAAGTATGATTGGGAATCTATTTTGGATTTAACAGGCACCTTCTTGTATTTTCCTATATTTTTTTCTTCAACCCCATTAAAGGGTATCATCTGCTCTTGGTTTGGTATTTAACTTTAAATTACACTCTTACAATAAGGTCACCTCTCTTATGGAGTTCTGTGAAATTAAATCTAATTTTAAGACAAAGGAAGAACTCAATATATAGATACCACTCATCAAGTTTATGAAGGCTTATGTTGAAATGAATGTCTTGTGTTCTGTCACTTCTAGTGCCAAGAAATCATTTCATTAGTCCAATTAAATCCATTAGGGAATAATACAGAAAGTCACATTTAAGGGCTAAGATTTGCTGAGAGGATCCAGGTAGCCCTAAGCAACCTCAAGCCATGAGTGAGTTTGAACACTCTAGAACATTCTTACTGTTCAGAATGACTCAATAATTTGAAAGGACTGGGAGTGCCTGCCTAGGAAGCCTGAAGTCCTGAATTCAAATCTGATACTACTAGGAAAGGAAGGGGAACAGTTCTACTCAGACCAGAAAATGCCTCTCCTGAACTCTCAACCACTCAACACATGATCTTCAATCATTAGCACAAGGCTATGACAAATAAAAAGAATTCCATAAAAAAGACCCTAAAATTCAATTAAAAAGATCTTTCTGATAACAGTATACTAGGCTTCTCTTTTCTTCTATAACTTTGAAAAAATATGAATTAATTCCTAATGCAGAATGTATATGCCTCAGACCTGATCTACTTCAGAAAATAATGCCTACTTTCTTTTAGGGTTGGAGAAGTGATGGAAATGTCCATTTCCTCCTCCTTCTATTCTTCCTTCTCGTTTTTTTCTGTACTGATTTGAGTTCCAGTCCTGTCTTCATACTTTATCCAGTGACAGCCGACAGAACTGGTCCTGTTTCCCAAACTCATGAGGAACTCTGGCTACTTATTGTTCTGTAGTGTTCTCGTTAGTTCTTGACAATGCAAAAATATCTACCACATGAAAAAGAAGGTTTCAGGGACCTCCAAAAGAAGGAGTGCCTCTCCCATGGCATAGGAAGTAAAGTGCCAGATGAGAATCTCATGTTTTAAATACATGTGCATAAATAAATAAATAAGTGAATAGGCCTATGGACTTTGCCCAAAGAACTAATAGTAAAGTAAATGTACAGACTTTACTCATAATACAGTGTGAATAAGATCTTCCCACCTATAGAAGACTCAGAACACAATAATTCTACAACCCACTAGGTTCCCACTTAGCAAAAATGTGACGATTGGGAATGATGATGGTAATGATGATGATTGATGATGATGACAATGATAATGATTCTTTGTCTCCTTCGGGTGCTGAGGTTGGAGCCTGAAGCCTCATACATGCTGAGTAGAGCCATAACCCTTGCCCAGGATGTGAGATTTGTAGGATAATTTAACAGCTGCCACTTTCTTAGAAGTTGTAGTACAAGCTAAATGACCACCCCCGAGGCTTTTGCTTTAAAGTAAATTTATATAATCAGGAGGCAGATTTGGACTCACCTCCAGGATCCTGAAGGAGCATGTCAGCATCAAACCAGGGCACCCATGTGGCATGTTCATTTCGCACCTATCCCATCCCCTCTCTCGACTTGAGTATGATGGCAACAGTGCGGATGGGACATGTGGTCACTCTACTTGCCAAGTGGTTTCAGGAGGAAGAAATTTAAAATCACTGGTACTCATCTCCAGATGTTTTGATCATGAAGGAACCTGCTAATCATTGGCTCAAGAAAATGACAAAGAAGAGGCTGTCTTTTTGCTGGCAATGTCCCTAATTACAGTCAGTGTCCACGGGGATGTAAGTTGTCAGTCATACTTGGTAGTGTTTTAGGGGAAGAAAATAGGCACCCTGAGTTTGAGGGTAGTAGACAGTCCCTAGTTTCAGCTTCTTTTTCTTTCTTAACATTGTATTGGCATAGTTAGGATATTGTTATTTTTATTAATACTGAATAAGAAATCAGTAGGGCTGAATTCTACTGCTATAGCTCCAATTCAGTTCTCCCTACATCTTGGAAACAGCTTTATTGAAAATGACATTTACATACCATAACATTCATCACTTTAGCCATGTAAAATCCTGTGGGGGTTTTTCTCGTATATTCAAAAGCTGTGCTCATTCTACCCATTAAAATGTTGCGTTGCTTCAGATAAATCAGTGACTGAGTTTCCTCACATGTAAATTAAGAGTGGAGAAATACAGTCTTCATTCTTACTTTCAGTGATCTAGTTTCTGTGAAAAAAAATCCACATAGTATCATCTATGATAAATAGTTTGCCAGTTTCTGCTTTGTAAGATTGTCTGTCTGCCTGTTTTTCTCTATGTGTCTCTTTCTTGTTTTCTGTTCATACATAACACACATATTCTTTTTCCATGGTCTCTAAGCTTTTCATGTAAAACCCATTTCCATCACCAACCCTCCTTACTAATGCCATTCATCTTATCATAACAGAGACAGAGATTTGGGCTAAGAGTTGAGATATGGCTTGATGGGATGTCTTTAAGTTATTGTCTTTATCTCACACATCCATTTGCCCCCTGAACTCAATAGATATTATTGACTGTCATATACACAGTCACTCAGAAATAAACATATTTTAAAATGTAGGAAATGTTTTTCTGTGGCTAAGTGCCAGTTGGCTTTAAAAGGCTCAGCTATTTGGAAAATTTAAAAGTAAGAAATTTGCAGGGCAGAACTTTATTGTGATCACAGGATTAGTGTGCCATAAAGGACAAATATTATTGTTTTGAGTATCACATGATCTTGGTTGATTCATAATACAAGAACACAATTGCATATTGCTCTCCAGTAGGGAGTTATTTGTAAAATAAATGCATTGTCATAGTAAATTTTATTGGCCTGGGTAGCTTGTATCCATGAGATAGCCTCTGATAAATGACAAATATAAGTTGGGATATTTTCAAGCTAAGCAACATATGGTGAGTTCTGATAAGAACTTGTCTAATATAATAGATGGCTGAAGTCCATTTTGCAATGCAATCAGTTATATCCCTAATGTATTAATTATTTCCAAATATTTTACCTTAGCTTTGATAAGTAGACATTTCTGCTTTGTCTTGTTTATTTAATAAGGTATGATGTGATTGTTATTCTAGTTTTAGCATCCATAATACTGAACATGTTGACCATTCTGAAAGATGGGAAGAACATAGAGAGTGATTGTGTTCCTGTTAACAGAACTAAAAGACTTGGTGTTTCTTTTGCTGCAGTCTCAGTGGGATAACTATATCAGCACACAATCATAGAAGTACACACAGAAACTAGGTGTTATTTTCCTGCTGGCCTATAGATAATACTACAAAAATGTGATGCAATAGCAAACTATAATATGAAGTGAAATGAGAAGAACATATTTTCTCTTCTATACCAGGTTTATTACCTTTCAGGAAGGATAAGATCTGATGGCCATAAAATGTCTCTGAGATGGCTCATGTCCTTTTTGACACCTCAACTTGCATATGATGTAGCAGTCCACATCTGAATGTTTGCTCTTCACCCTTCCATTCTTCTAATAACATGAGCAGGGACTTGTTTAACTTTTATCATTTTGGATGTTTATTACTTCTTTTGGTCCCCTATGCTTTCAGTCCAGTTCATCATCCTTATTTCTCTAATACTGTTGTGCCAAGTCTAGTTGATATGGCTATGTACCAACCTCCACATCGCTCTCAAATTCAGACGACACATGGAATTTGACTTTCCCCTCATCATGAACTATCCCCACACTAGACTTTTGCCCAGATTGTTTCATGTCTTCATGTCCAATGACAATCCCATGCACCTTGAGTATAGTTCCTACATACCCAATTTTCTCTGAGGCAAAATCCTAGTTATGTCTGTTCTCACAATGTGTTTATTACCAACTTTTCATATGTTTTCTTTTTTCTGCTCTTTTTTTTCTGATATTGAGCTGTTAACCACTTCTAAACAATTGTCTTCCTCAAATTTAAAAAGAAACAACAATTGGTATATGTAGGGTCCATCCCTGGGAGGGCTCCCGGCAGATGCCCCCACCTGTTTAAGTCTGTGCCCAGTACCTGTGTTACCTAGGTACCAGGACACCTGGAAGCAGTTACCACCACCTTCTCTGAGCTCATATCCAATCCACCTGGCCATACCTCCTGCCTTTCCGTATATAATCTGGCTCAACATGAGTCCCCGCTCTCTTTTCCTTTTCTATTTTACTCTCTCTTGCTCCTTTCTCTCTTCTTCCCCTCTCTCTCCCCACACCTCCATCTTGTGTGGGCTGACAGTTTGCTTTCCCCCCAGCAAGCTCCTTTCTTCCTGAACCATTTGGTGGGTTTCCTTTCCTTTCTGGTGAACCTTACAGTACAATTTTTTTTCTGTTTAGTTAGACTCTAACAAGTCTACATAGGCTCCTATCAGGTTTTCATCTTAAACTTTTACACCTTTAGTTTGTAGAGCTTTTATACTGTAAATTGTCATCCTTAAGTCAAACCAATCACCTATTTTTCAGGTCTAAAATCCAGATATATAGGTCTTTTTCTTCTTACAAATTTGTGCTATCTATTCTTGGGATTCCAAAATATTAAGAATATACCATTTATATGGCATTGGTCATTTTCTGCTCACATTTCCCATAACAGCTATAACAAAACTTCAAATTACCTTTCTCCCTATTTTGTAGTACAAATTGAAGTTTTCAGCGGTAAACTACCATGCATAGACAACCTGTAATTCTTTTCCTTCAGCATCACAGGAAAACGAAATTCTTATAATGGAAGGCTGTTCTTTCTCACCATGATCTTATCATTTTAATTTTCCCTAAAATATTCCATCAATTCTAATTTATCTGTGTGGTGGGAGGGAGAGAGAGTGAGAGAGAGAGCAAGAGAGAGGAAGAGAGAGAGAGAGAGAAAGAATAAAGGGGTTTGAGTTCAGGGCATCACACTTGCTAAGCAGGCAATATATAACTGAGCCACACCTCCAGTCCCGCTTTTTTCTGCCAGGCTGTCTTCAAGTTGTGATCCTCCACATCCAAGCCACCTGAGTGGCTAGGGACAGAGAAATTAGTCATGAGTACTTAGCATTCAAATTTATCTTATTCACCTAAATGTCTAATATGTCTTTCTCTATATGCTTGTTCCATACAGATTTGACATAAAGTAAAAGCAAACTTCAGATGGCCCCAGCTTCTCTTTTGTATATTGCCTTTTCTCTAACCTCTTTCTTAAATCAGTCTTTACTTCTCCACTCCCTGTTCATCTCAGTGAGTCCTTCTTGGCAAATATTGGTAATTAACTTCTGTGTTTTTAAAGCACACCCGTATCTTCACAAACCTCATCTCATAGATGATTTTCATGACATTGATGACATAATTTAATCCCTTTTTATTTTCAGTATAAATAAATTTTGCTTTTTTCTTTACCCCTTGTTCTTGTTAAAACTCTCCACATCAAGGAAGATAAATGAATAATAGAATGGAAAGTGGCTGTTGGCAATGGCATTTATTTTGGATTTGGGGGTGTCTAGTCTTTTTGGGGGGGGCCCTCATGGGGCTTGAATTTAGGGCCTCAGCACTGTCCCTAAGCTCTTTTGCTCGTAGTTAGAGCTCTACAACTTTGAGCCACAATGCCACTTCCAATATTCTGGTGGTTAATTGGAGATAAGCCCAGGCTGGCTTTGCACCTCTGAACCTCAGATGTCAGCCTCCCAAGTTCCTAGGATTATAGGTGTGAGCCACCTATGCCCAGCTGCTTTGGTCTATTGACATCACACTGCTTCCTATACTGTTTTCCTGTTATGTCAGGGAAATACGCTACTTTAAAATTGGTGTGAAGGCTACCTTTCAGAAAATATGTTCAGGTGGCATGACTGTTGCATTACAATTAAATGAAAGCAAAGTCAAATAGAAAACCTAAACTGATAAATAAAAAAAGTCAATAAATATAGGTCTCTTTCATTTCTCTGCCCAGGCTAGCTTTGAACTGCAATCTTCAGATCTCAGCCTCCAGAGTAGCTAGGGTTATAGATGTGAGCCACTGGCACCTGGCTTTCATATCTTTATACATCTAAGAATAAGTTTTATAAGACAAAGTTAGTGGTTGACTTCCTTTGCCCTTCCTTCCTTTTCCTCTCCTCCTCTTCTTCTTTTTCTTTTTCCTCCCTTCCCTCTCACCTATCTTTTTTTCTCCTCCATTTCCTCCTCTTTCTTCTTTTCTTCCATTTTGTGTGGTTTAGGGGCTATAACTCAGGACCTATGTGTTGTCCCTGAGCTATTTTGCTCAAGGCTAGAACTCTACCATTTGAGCCATTCTTCCACTTCCTGCTTTTTGCTGGTTAACTAGAGATAAGAGAGGCATGGACTCTCCTGCCTGGGCTCCCTTGAACCATGATCCTCAAATCTCAGTGTCCTGAGTATCTAGGACTACAAGCATGAACCTTAAGCACACAGTTTGGTTGACTTTGGGTTTCATTACAATGCTAAAGTTCTATGGGTCTATAAAAGTAGGGCCAAAGCAGTGCATAGGCATGAAAGTGCTTTGTATTTTGAATGTGATATTACAACTCTCCTCCAAAATATGCATAAATGTCTCAACTCTTATTCAAGATAAAATAATTATTTTTACATCACATTAAAGTATGTTATTTTTGCACACCACAATTTATTATCTGACCTTTGCTCTTCCAACATGAGTAACCTATTTATTTAAGAGGAAGAAGATGGTGACAGCTGGTAGTTCATTTATTTCAAAAGTGGAGTTCCTATTTAATACATAAATATTTGAGACTTTCAAAGCAATCACAGCAAGTTTTCTTTCCACAGGAAATTTTTAAAGAAAATGATATAAGGACTGATTCCAATTATATTGAATATTTATGAGAGATTTTTTTTCTCTTCCCTTGAAACTTCATATTTTATTAAATAAAGATTGTGACTGAAGTCTTCCTTGCTTTCTTCCACTCAAATACATGCATTTTTTTTATTCACTGTGGTACTGGGGCTCATGTTTCAAATGAAATAAATGGCATGCCCTCTTGACATACAAACAAAATGCCAGCTCCTGTACATCAAGAAAGAATACATAAGAGTGGAGTATCTTCTGCATTTCTTTTGTCACTATGAGTGTTCCCTTCTCTTCTGTAGATTCAGGATGCTCCAGAGTACGTGGCATCTCGGTTGTATTGATGCTTTCAGCATTTGCATCTATGGATGCTCTAGACTTTTAGGATTTGCTTTCAATCTTTTTCATTTAGCCTTTCTCATGTCTTTTCTTTGAGCTGGAGGATCTGTTGCAGCCTGGCCATTTATATTCCATTTCTCATTTATGACTAGTCATGCCTCTGGAAATCTTCATGCATCTTAATATGGAGCTTAGGGGGCACTTGGCTTTTAGTTGGTGCAATTATCCTGGGTATTGTGTCATCCACAGCTGTTTCCCTGGCATTGTTTCTTAGGATCCCCTTAAGGGATCAGCTGTGCAAACTGTGAGTCTAATCTAACAAGGCGGGTATTTTGATCTATCTATCTATCTATCTATCTATCTATCTATCTATCTATCTATCTATCTATCTATCTATCTATCTATCTATCTATCTATCTATCTATCTATCTATCTATCTAACATCTACCTACGTACCTACCTACCTATCTATGTATCTTTTTCCTTTGGTCTCTTAAGACATTTTCTATTTACCCCATTCTCAGGGTTGGTGCTGACAATTATCACCCCTTGCTCAAACAAAGATGGCCGTTTTCGTGGGAATTTTGTCCTTGGCATCTTATGGTTTCAAGATTGGCTCAGGATGGGCTGGGGATATAGCCTAGTGGCAAGAGTGCCTGCCTCGGATACACGAGGCCCTAGGGTTCGATTCCCCAGCACCACATATACAGAAAACGGCCAGAAGCGGCGCTGTGGCTCAAGTGGCGGAGTGCTAGCCTTGAGCGGGAAGAAGCCAGGGACAGTGCTCAGGCCCTGAGTCCAAGGCCCAGGACTGGCCAAAAAAAAAAAAAAAAAAAAAAAAGATTGGCTCAGGAAAGGAACCCTCAAAATGAATTTCTTGGAAAATGCAGGAAGAAGGCTAGATGATTAGAGGAGAGTAACAGTTTCTGATGCATCTTGAATATAGCACATGAGAATTTATGTCTGGAAGAAGCCGATACATGTGTATGAAATCGTGCTGCTTGGATGCACTGCTTGCTGTATCACCAAATGAAGTAGTATTATCATGGACTTTGCTGCCCAGGCTGGTTTCAAACCCTGATCCTCAGATCTCATCCCTAATCTTCATGCAGACAGGGGGAGCTTTGTGTCTTATATTTCTCTTAAATACTTTTAATTGATCTGAAAGAGAAAAATGGGGCCTACAAATCTGAAAACACCAATCCAGATCTAGTTTTCATTCTATTGAACTATGTATTTGTGCACAGATCATGGAAATACTTCTGCTTGAGCCCCACAGAAAGGACTAAAATGGGGCTGAGAATGTGGCCTAGTGGTAAAGTGCTTGCCTGGCATGCATGAAGCCCTGGGTTGGATTCATCAGCACCACATAAACAGAAAAAAGTACTAAAATATTTACTGAAAGATAAATTATTTTTAAGATAAATCTATCATTAAATTTGACACTGAAATTTTGAAGCTTAAACTTCATGTCTGAGCCACTCATTTTATGATTTAATGTTCACACTTACCATGATGACAGTGAGTGCAGGGCTCTTGAGTAGCTTATGAATAAGGATCATCACCCATGAGCTCACTTCTAAATTTAAGGATGCTGAGAATATCAGAGAGATGTCTCATCTGTCCATGATGTAAACTCCCGCATCTTAGGTACTGATAAATCTGTATTTGGTGTAGAAATGAAGAGGAGTTATAGAATGTGGTTGATCTCTACACAATAACAATAAAAACCCAAAGTGGAAATAATTCTACTTTGGGAAAAGCCTCATTGGGTCAATAGGCCAGAAGGTCCAGATGCACTGGATTGGTCCAGCAGATCTGGGAGAAGACAGCTCTCTCTTGATGAATATTCTGTATTTTTCCTTACAAGAGGACCCACACAGAGTAAGTCTGAGATTATATTTATGATGGACAATAAGTATATGATGATAATATTTTGGATTTCATGAATTTTTTTTTGCAAGAGTTGTTATGTTTCTGTTATTTCTTGATAGCTGTTAGTGAGTATTGCTCTTTTTTTTTTTGACATGAAAAGCTCCTAGGAAGCTATTTCCAAATATTGTTCATTTCTTTTCTTCTATCATCACTTTCCAGCCCAATTTTTACCTTAAAATAAAAAAACTCAGGATGCTGAAAAGTCTGTTGCCTCATTTCCTGACAATGCTTGACACATTTCTCTATCATTTTCTTTACTCAAGCCTTTGATACTCAACACCAGCACTGTGCTGAGTATTTGCTATGCATTGGGAGGGAGAGATGAAAATACTAGGTGCTGTCTTTATGGAGCTCACAGACTGCCATCCATAGCCAAACAGTAAAGCACAGTGAAAAAAATTATTGTGATAAAAAAACCCCAAAGCATTGTAATCATATACAGTTTTGAAGCTTGGGTGAGAAGAAATGGCCAGAGAAAGATTCAGGAAGAGATACTGTCTAAACTGAGATTTAAATGAATGAGAAGTTATAATCACATGGGAAGATATTATTTATATTACACAGGGAGACATGTGGACAGGCATGAGAGAGAGAAAGCAATACTCTTTAGTAAACTAGATTTGGAGAAATTAGGAGTTTATTTTATTGAGATACAGGAAAAGGTTAACAAAGATAGGGAGAGAAAGAGATAATATCAAAATATTTTTTTCTCATTGCTACTCAATGTTAAACTGATTACCTATATAACTTAAATCAATATCTATATGACTTATTTAATTATTTATTTAATTATTATTCTTTGCTTGGTAAAGAGACAAGCTGTGTTTCTACATCTTTGCTTTAAAATTAAGAGATTCTACGTAAGATTCTAAGTACCAAGTAAGATTTGTTATATTGGGCCTCTTTTTTCTCATATTCAATTCTAAGTTTCTTTTAACTGGTAAAAATAAAATTATGTAAGCTTTTTGTAGCTCCAAGGCTGTGTAGCCGTTATCAAAGATATTATGGACATTCTGAAAAATATTCAAAATAGAGTATCATGTGATTCAACAATGTTACAACTGGGTAAATATATACCAAAGAAAGGAAATCAGAATGCTAAAGAGATAGCTTCTCCCTCCACACACACACACACACACACACACACACACACACACACACACATCACAGCATTATCCACTATAGCTAAGATTTAAAACTCAACATAGTATCAGTGAATGAATGGACAAAGAAACTATGCAACATATACACCCTGGAATTCTATTCAGTCTTGCAAAGAAGGAAACTTTGTCATTTTTGACAACTTGGGTGAACCAAGAGCATATTATGCTGAGTGAAATACGCCTGGCACAGATAAATACTGCATGATCTCATTCATATGTGGAATCTACATAAGATGAATTCACAGAAGCAGAGAGCACAATAGGAGTTATCATGGGCTGGGGAAGGGGAGTTGATTGGAGGGGTTCTGGTGAAAGGATATAAAATTTCATTTAAGAGAATGAATTCAAGAGATCTATTTTGTAGTATGGTGACTATGGTTAATCGCAATGCATTATGTACTTGAATTGCTAAGAGAGGAGATTGTAAGTGCTCCAAATAGCATAAAATGTAAAGATAAGTAAGTGAGATAAGGCGTACATTAATTAGCCTGATTTAGCCACTCAGCAATACGTATAAGTAGGTGTGAATGCATGTGTGTGTATCATGTTTTGTACTGTGAGTATATACAACTTTTTAATTTAAATTTTAAATATTTGAAAAACTCCAAAATCAGAGATAGACCCTGAGTAGTAGACAGTCATATCTTGTAGCAGAGGCCAAAGTTTAAGGATTTCAAATCACATTTGTTTCTAACACTTTGCAGGGCAGTTGGAAGAATGTCATTGTCAACAAAGAGGTGCTTCCGAGTGTCAGTCAGAAGTAGCCAGCCATTCACAAGGCCCTGGTCACTGCTTGGGAGTCGGTGGATGGCTTAGCCTATAGAAGGCCAGTTTCATGTTCCTTGACTCATTTGAGATTGCATCATTCATATTCTAAGAAGAAATTTAAAGCCATTTTGTTTAAGTAAACATTTTAGTAACATACCATGTTGCAAGGAACCTGAATCAAACTTCTAAACTATTGAGGGCTCTTATTGGAGCTCAAGGAAAAGGATATGGGATAAAATGGAGAAGTAATCATGACCTGGAAACCTTTTCAAACATGAAGGAAAAGCTACAGAGCTTAGCAGAAACGATGTCATACCACTGGTACTCCTGTTCCTAGGAAGCTAAGTACTGAGTGAACACATTAAAGATTCATGTTGTGTCCAGCTTGTTTCTGGCAAGCTGCTCTATTCACTTCCGCTATCTCCATGCCTTCCTTTCCACAGCAAGCTGTTCATGGTACTTTGTAGTGCTTGTTTTTGTTGGTTATAAGCTATTTTTACATATCTCCTTCTTACAGGGGTGAAAACTCATCCTTAGAGACTAAATAATGTCCAGTTTCATATCCTGGAACTATTAGCATGTTGGCAAATTGCATAAGCACTATTTGTTATCTAATTAATTCCAACCTCATGTTTGATACCACCTTCTATTTCTTGTCCAGGAAGACTGTTCTAATATTAAAAAGTAAGAATGGGAAAGCTCTGGTTTAGCACCCCCAAGTTCCTGAGTATAACACAGCAAACACACACACACACACACACACAGACACACACACACTTAGAAGGGATTAATATAATCAGTAGTATCAAAGGAAGGCAGAGATCAAAGTAAAACAAGGGTATAATCCAGAAGCATGGCACCAAGTCTGAAACATAGAAAAGGGCCAAGAGTCTATGCCATATCTGTGTGTGGATGTGGGTGTGGGTGTCTTGGTGTGAGTGTGGGTCTTGGGGTGCATGCACACATGCTGATACTCTGTGAAAACACCACAGCACCCTCTATTTCATTCCATTGGTCAGAATCAACTGCTGGCTTTTAATCTTCTAACACCAGATGATTTTAAGAGAATGTATGCTATAGCAACTGTATTTTGAAATCTCCTCTCAGTTAGCTAACCCAAAGATTAAAATGAACATTTACTTTAAAGTAAGTGAAAGGATTTTTTTGCAGCAAAATTATTACAAAGTAAATTAAAAAACAGATTTCAAAACAAATGATGTGAATTAAACTATTCAGAGGAAAGAAACCATATAAATGGGTGATATCTATGAAGAAACATTTTCAAGTCAATGAATAAGTAAATGAATAAGATTTTAATAGCAGTGAAATAGTTTTTTTTTCTACTGTAGGAAAATAGAATTAAAAAGGAGTAATGTGTTTGTTCTCCTAAGATTGTATGGAAATAGACATTTCCAGACTACCACATGAGTTTCTGGAAACCAATCTGGCATTTTTGGAACGTCTTGAAAATTTTTATTGTCCTAGGTCTCAATCAACTATTTCTCTTTGGAGCCTATTTTACAGAAGCAATTAGAGATGTGGGCCAATATGTATTTACAAAGGCACTGGTTGCAGCTGCCTTTCAACAATGAAATATTGGAAATAGCCTAGACATACTCCATGTGAAAGTGGCTGATTAAATAATAATGTCATCATAGGACAGAAAATCAACTACTTAGTCAGGTACCATCCAATAATTTTATTGTACATAAAAATATACTCAAGATAAGCTTTTGAGATATGAATGAAAACCAAAGTATTCTGAGTGTGTATGTGTGAACATGAAGGGAACACACCAAAATGTTAATGAACCTTGAAGTTGAGGTTGTAATTTTCTTCTTAGCCTTTTACTATGTTTTCCAACTCTTCTAAAATAACATTTCTCGTGGCGCATGAATGGAATGGTGTCCATTATTTAAAATATACATATTCTCTATAAAGATTTTTGTAAGAGAGTCTACTTTGGTTAACTGATCTTATAAATAATTCCAGTGAATTCTCAGAAACAATTTCCCTATTCTACTCCTGACATTCACATCTATGACAGAAGAGACAGAAGATAAATGTTGAAAAAAAAAGTCAATGTTCAAGGAGAAGAGGGTATCTTAAAGATTTTATGTGATTAATTAATTAGGAGATTTTTTATATAAAACTAGATAGTTCTAATTCTTCCAATACACATAGGAAAATCAAAACTTGATTGTACACCTGTAAAAAACAATTCTGCTTAAGATGGATAGTTCATCCCTAACCAGTGTACCAGTCATTATCTTCTGACTCAGATTTCCAGTGGCATTTACCATTCTGCTCTCCTATAACACTACTCATTTGTTCGTTGTCTACCTCCTGTCTTTAGACTATAAGAAACATAAGAAAAAATGTTTTCCTCACAAGTGTACGTTCATTGCTGAGGGCACAACCTAACATTTAGAAGAATCTCAATAAAGTTCTTGTTGGATGATAAATGATAAAAATGAATTCTTTATTGTCAAGCTTTTGATCTGTAGATTTTAAATAGTTTGGTCTTGAATTGTTAAGCATATTGGTGTAGTCTCTGACTCAGTTTGCCTCAGATTTAGATGTGGGAGTTTCATGGCTGCTGTTACCTCAGCACCTTGATTCTACCCACCAAATTTCTTTTTCTTTGAAGCAGAAGGCCCAGATGAGAAAGGTGTCAACTTTGGGGTACCTTGTGATGATTATATGCTGCTATTTTTTTTTCAATTTTAACTTTGCTTTCAAAGGTTAACTTTGTCTTTTTACCTTTATGGTACTGAACATGAAACCCAGAGCCTTGCCGGTATCAGGCAAGTGCTGTACCACTGAGCTCCAATCCTGCCCCAATGTTGACCTTTATATGGTACAAGCAACTCCATTACATGTAAATTTGACTGCCCCAGTACATTTTGCACCTATCTTCGGTTAGAGTAGAAAAGGTCTCAAAGCCTGATAATAATCATTCCTACTTAATTTAAATCTGTTCAGTAGCCATATTATGTGCACTTTTACATGGGTATAATATAATGACCTATTTTTCTAGCTAAGTTATTTGATTTCAATTGCCATTGGTAAAATACCTAATAGACGCTAGCCTGTTGTATTGCTTGTTTTGTATGGTCTACTAGCTCAAACTTTATCTTGACTTGATGAGGAGTGTGCTTTAATTCCATTTTTCAGATGCAGAGAGTGAGTGTAATACAATTCATTGACTCTTCTCAAGATAGATAGTTGCCTTTTCCTATTCCACATAAGGACATCTGTGTTTGGAAATACAACATTTTCTAAATGCTCACAAACACTAGGAACTAGATGTAGAGACCCTAGCACATAGTTAGGTCTCATTGAGAAGCTTGATTTTTTTTTTCTGTTGGTATTCCTCGTTTTTATTATCCAGTAGGAGACAGATACTAGTCTTGCCTGTCATTGGTGTGACAATTGACACCTCAATTGGTCCACTTTAAGCTGGTAAGCAAATGACATAGAAAAGGCAGAGAGGGAATCTGTGAAGGTGGTTTCCTTTGGGGAGCTCAGACCTGGTGTGTTGTTGAGCAAAGAGCCTTGCGCTCACTCTTTTCTCACTACTTGTCTCCAGTGCTGGTCTTCAGCCTGCTTGCCTCATTCTTCATACGTGTCCTCTAATGGAAACAGAGTTCACTCTATTCCATCTTTTTGACTTTTGAATTAATTTCCCTAATTGGTACAGAGAGGCCATTTGGGATATAAAACCACTTTAGTGCCTGACTGGGAAATTCCTGAAAGCTGTCGATGGAGAGTGTCGAGGGACTTGTCGAAGTCGATGCCCAGTTCTTTCAGCTTGGCTAGGTCAGGCCTTTTTTCTTGCACAGTATGTCATTAATTTGTCATATTTGGATATCAATACAGACTAGGTAAGGGGAAAAGGACAATTTGTAACCTGCACTTACATAGGCTCACAAAGAAGGCAGTACAAAACAAGAATGAAAAGAGGCTAATAATAAAGAGTCACAGAGTTCAAGAAGCTCTGAAAAACCATGGAAACCAATGATCCATTCTAACTGAATTTTAATTCTATAAGGAAAGGAGAGCAGAGGAGAGGAACAGGAGAATCTATAGCATAAAGGACAAAACATTCAGAGACCACTGTGGCAACCTGGGCAACATTTGGAGTTCTGGCTGCTTGATGACCTGACAATATTTTGAGGTGCCATCTGTAACAAGAAACCCAACCCAGGGGCAGCCCCCCATGCTCTTGATGGATCTTTTAAATCAGCTTCCTGCAGGGGAGTGTTTAATTGCATCTGTGATTGAGATGATCACTTTCATTGTGTTCAGCCCAGAGCTAGGGAGAGGGGGCCCTTCCTTGGGCAAGATTTGAATTGCAGGTTATTTGTCATAGCCATTATCAGTAGCGCTGTGACTGTCATCATCATTATCATCAGAAGGGAAGCGTTAAGCCTGTAATTACACGTGGCAGAGTGCTAAGTGAAATAGAAGGACGCACTTGGTTCTTGCAGGCCAGATGTGCATAATCATAATACACTTTATTCCAGGGCAGTCCAAGAGTAGAAGTTCATGCAGAAAGGAGGGTGAAGAGACAGAGTCAGTGAGCTGGTCTTGAAAAGATATAATTGTCTAAATTCTTACTTGAGAGCACCAAACTATCAGTGGAGACTTATAGTCTCTGAGTACTACCTCTAGATGACTGTATTCTTAGCATGATACTAAATACTGTTTTATTTAAGGCTTGTAGCAGACTTCCAAGGCTGTGGTTATTCCCAAACTACTTACTAGAGAGCAATGCTAAAGACACAGGACTAGTGAGAAAGAGAAAAGGGACAAAACCAGCCTGTTTGACATCAGGTCTACAAAAAAAGGTTCACATTGAACCTCCCTTGAAGCCTTGGCTCCACTCCATTGCAAAAACCCTTAGGGGACAGATTTGACTTATATCATATTACTTACTAGGAAATCCCAGGGAGCATCACATTCACAAATATGCAAAGCCTAACTAAACATAAAAAGCATGAAAGAGTGAGGAAGAATGAGGCTGACTTGGGAATAGTAGAACTTTTGAGATTAGCTCAGTAGTTTTCTTTTTCCTCTTGTATTTCAGTAATGCGGGAGAGGGAATAAAAAAGAAAGCAATGTAGAAGAGGAAGTGGTTAGTGTACTGAAAGTGAAGGAAAGTATTGCAAAAGTAACCCCTTCTACAGGGAGAGTGATTGAAGGCACTTAGAGGGGTTTGAATACTCTGAGAAGTAAAATGCAATTAAATCTGCTTTTATTCTGATTACTTACGTACACATGCATCATGGGTCTTAAAGTTGGGTGATAAGTAGGTTCAGGTTATTCTATTAGAAAGAATCAGTGATTACATGTTAATAAAACATCATTTACAACTCGATACCACATGTTCTGTTATATCTGTTCTCTTTTCCGTCTTTCTGTCTGTCTCTCGTTCCTAGTGTTGCATTGCTTTGCTTCTGCTTAGGCCTAGGGACCTGACACAGGGCTGCAGGCACCAGATGCTCTCCGGTTCACTGTTGTCTCATCATCCCTTTACAGAGGCTCTTGTTGGTCCTAGCTTGCCTGCCCCATGCCTGCAGGGTGTGTCTGCAGCAGCAGCAGAGCATTGAGATCCCATGGGTGCCCTCTTTCCTTTCTTCCTTTGCATATGAAACAAGCAATCTGTCATGTTGGCAATCATTGATACCTTGTGAACCCCAGACTTCCTTGCGTGTGCTGTTCCCTTGTCAACATGTGATGGACAGGAGGGATCAGGAAGTGCCTTGGACTGCTGTGGTGGACAGCTAGGGAGCACCCGAGATATAATGGGATCCGATGGGGTCACCTGCTCCCTGAATCCTCTGTAGGCTCATGAGGTGGTTGACTGAGGGTCTGTGTCCTGTACTTGGCAAGATCTTCAGTGTGACGAATGATGAAGATAAGTAAGTGTGATGCCCAATTAAGATCACTATGCACTTTCCCTTGTTCTTACTTAAGCCCTGCCTTTCTAGAACAACTTTACCCTTACGGGGGATAAAGATAGGATTCTGCATTGGGATGTTGAGGAATAAATAAAACCACATTCCATAGGATTCCATGATCCTTGTAAAGATGACATTCTCTCTTTTGGTGGTTTCCTTCTATGTGATTTGCCCTTCAGGTACTCTGAACTCTTTATTATTTCAGTGACAAGATTAAGGTTTGAAGCTAGCTTAGGCAACAGAATTTGAAAGACTCTTATCTTCAATTAATTCACCAAAGGGTGGGCTTGGAGGTACGGTTCTAAGGGTAGAGCACCAGCCCTGAGCAGAAACAACCAGCCAAGACTTGGCAAGGTTCTGAGTTCTAGTCTCAGTACCAACACACACACACACACACACACACACACACACACACACACACACACACACTCCAACAGAAACAACTCTGGAGTTTTTTGATCATTTGTTAAAGACTATTAGAAGCCATTAACAACAGAGCAGAAGACAGACATGAAAATGGCATTACAAAGTGCTTTAATGCCAGAGTTTATGCTGTCATGCTATCAATTCTTCACCCCCTAGCCCTGCAGTGCTATTTGCTTTGTTCACTCGTGTTCATTGTAGGGTGATAAGCACTGTGAATCCTCTCTTGGGGAGAGAACCAACTCCTGGGAGGACGCAGGGAGAAAAGTGAGCTGAGCCTCTGCGAACTGCCCCAGAGTACTCTAGGCTTGTCAACAGGATGGGCAAGACTAGCCAGCAACCTTCAGTGCAGAGGGGAATGTGATATTTATGTGATATTTAGTGGAACAAGCCTTATAAAGCTAGATAAAAATGTTTTATTTTAGGTCATTAAACTGTACATCATATAACCTTTAAAACAGCATACACTGTAAATCAGAAGCTTGGGTTTATAAGGTAGCTTATCATTCATTTAATAGGCACTATTATGGCATTTAGAACTCAGGTCACTGCTAACCTTTTTCTGGCTTAAATTAAGACATGATTCCCCTCTTGTTTGTTCCAGCAAGGAAAGGTCTGCCTGCTTGTGGGCTTCTGTAACTCCCATCCGGCCTGGTGCTCAGCCAGTGTCTCTGGGGTCATAGATACTGAGAGCTGAGTGCTCAGCGTGGAGCATGAAAAGTGTAGCATCCTCCACAGAGCACAGGTAGCCTCCCAACTACATTCCCATGTAAGGAACGCCTAATATAATACTTGTCCCTGGGGGCCACTTAACCCATGGACAGCACCCATTTTCAAATTTCAGTGAATGGATGGAATAGACATGTCTTTAACTGCCTTTTCAAAACACATGAGGTGATTTAAATGGATTTAAATGGATTTAAATGGTAGACGTCATATCCGGGATTCCATTCATTTTCTGTCATTCTTATTTAGGTCAAATCTGAAGCCATGTTTGGCATCTGTGGCTCATGCCTGCCATCCTAGCTACTCAAGAGTCTGAGGCCAGAGGATGGAGGTTTGAAGGAAAGTTGTGAGACTCTTACCTCCAATAAATCAACACAAATGCTGAGGAAGAGGTGTGATTCAAGTGGTGGAACAGCAGCTTCAAGTGAAAAGACTAATGGACAGTACATTGCCCTTGAGTTCAAACCCTGGTACAAGCACAAACACATACTCACATACACATACACACCACACAAAGGCAGGACACTTAAACCCATTGAATTTTATACTTGAAGATGGGAAAATGGTAAATTCCATATTATGCCTATTTCACCTAGACACACACAAAGAATAAAGACAAAACTCAGTACAACTCATATAATGAGTTCAGAGTGTGGGGACTTGCAGTGGGGTCATGCATGGTAGGAGAAAGACATGAGTGGGCTTTGAATGCTGGCACACTTCCATTTCTAGCCCTACAAATACCTCACTCTGCACATTCATTGAGCTGGGTCCTATGACTCACACTTTTTTTTTTGAGTTCAGTGTTTTCCTTTAATAAGACATTTATCAAATTAAAAATAGTGCTCCATAAATCTTCATTGATTTGATTTAATTGGACTGGGGTGTTGCCACAAGTATGAAAATTAACTATTCTTCAGCTGCCCCAGGGATTTGGGCAGAGATAATTGAATAAAATTATGTCACTGAATAATATTCCCATTATTTCTTTCTTGCAAGAACTGAATTAGATTAGGAAACACAGGGCAAGGTTTTGTTGTTTGTTGTTTGCATTTAAAACACAATGCTGCAGCTCTTTGAGGCTGCTCTACATCTTTGCAGCTGTGAATGTACACCCATTGGAGTGACAGCCAGGCAGTGGGGATCCACCAGTGGGCTGCCCTCTTATATACATATGCTGTCCTTCGATGTTCTACCACTGAGGTACTCTGTGAGACTGTGAGCTGCCTGTTCAGGGTGTGCTCTGGAAAGGATGGTCTGCAGAAGCGGGCACATGCTCTGAGGAGACTATAGGGAGTAACCCACCGTGACCTTGGAATACCAAGATTTGAAATATACCATCTTCCTGTGCCTCAGCAAAACAACTTACCAAACTTAAGTCCTGTCTCTTGATCAAATTCTTGTTTGGGATGTTTGTGGAGGAAGTGGTAGAAGCGAGAGAACAGTGATATTACTTCTCACCAGACTTTCTACTAATTTTCTAAGACTACCATACGAAAGTGCTACCGAATTGCACACTTAAATGGATCAGACGATAAATTGTATAGTATGTATATTGTACACACAGGACTGGGAGGGTCTTGAAACAAGAAAAATTAATTTCTTCCAGTTGTGAAGGAGAAATGTTAAAAGCAAGTTCACAGGAAGCCTACTTTTCTTCTGAAACATGAGAGGAAAATTTTTTCTTATCTCTTCCAACCTGGAGAGGCTCCTGTAGCCCTTTTCATTCCCGGGTTTGTAGCTACATCACTCCAACCTCTACCTCATCTCCATGTTTCATTCTTCTCTGTCTGTCTGCATGTCTGTCTTACAGGGGAAACCATCTTTTATTTTAATCTTGAGATATTTAAACCTATAATCTGTGACTCCATTCCCAAATGAAGCCACAGGCTTTGGAAGGATATTAGTTGTGAGAGGACCTCCTGCAGATACTGCCTGGAAAAGAAAATGAAAAAAGAACATTTGTATTAAAAAGTTGCTGCTGCCTGCAATAACTATAAGTGATTAAGGAAAGAGTGATTAAGGAAAGAGAGCCTGTTTTTGTTTCTCAGAGATTGCCACGGTCTGGAGTGGGAGACCAACCCATACTTCCTTGTTCAGTGAGTTATTATTAAGCTTCTGAGCTGTATCACACACCCTGCCAGGTACTGGGTGGAGGGTGGTAAAATAATCTGTCATCGTGACATTTATGGCCCAGTAGAGTAAACCAGTAACACCAAATCTGTTGGTGCGAATGATTTAAAAGGCAATAGAACATATCGTGAAAGACAGTCATATTGAAAGAAAGCCCAGATTTTGACATGGAGACTGCTAGAAAGTTTCCTCAGAGGAAATGATATTTAAGCTTCAAGCAATGGATAAGGAGGAATTAGCTGGATGCAAACTGGGATGTTCAGGTACAGAGGAGCAGTAAGGAAGCCACTATGGCTGCAACACTGCCCCATCGGGGGTCACTGCAGGGCACAAGAGGAAAAGTGTGTCACACAAGTCCAAGAGATGCAGGAAAGCTTTCATCGAGACCTGAAGAATCTCTTCAATAGCAAAACCTAGAAAATTTTAGGCAGAGGACCAGTAAGATCTGAATTGCATTTTGCGATGATCTCAATAAATTAGGAAAGTAATAGCCACAAGAGCAATGGGAGAAAAGTAAAATAACTTGGAACCTTGAGAGACTTCTGTGTCAAAACCATCCTGCCACTTTAGCTGACTGAGGGGTGTGTGTGTGTGTGTGTGTGTGTGTGTGTGTGTGTGTGTGTGTGTGTGTACCTCATGAATTATTTCTCTTAACCTGGTTTAAGAGAGTTTGTCTATCTCTACCATTAACAGACAGTTGTCTCTTAAATCAATCAAATGAAAGTGATATTAAAGTGGATCTTATCTAAAGTGTCCTAATGCCATTTTATCTTTTACTTTGTGTTTATTTGCTATTAAAACTTTTGAAATTATTTCCACCTTTAGAATCTAGATCTAGAATTTCATGTGTGTAGATGGGCATATCCTACTAGTTAGTTTGAATCTGAACACAATCATTGAAGAGCCTCATGGAGTAATAAGTCTCTTGGGTATATAATATAGTGCCTCTGACCCAGCAGATATGTTGCAAGAAAGCTGTGGGACACATTCCTTAAATCTCAAAGAAACACTGTTTGGCAAACACTTATTTTCCATCTAGGCAAGTCCTGAGTTTTAAGTGAAAGGATGAGCATTTTAGGAATGTTAGATATATAGAAATATGTGCCCTAAGGATGTAAATAATTTTATAACCATTCACTCTATTATAAACCATACAATCATGATCAGGTATGATAATTCACATCTGTAATCCCAGCTACTTTAAAGGTAGAGTGAGACAGATTGCAAGTTCATGGTTAGCCTGGGCAAAGTGAATGAGTGAGACCCTATCTCAAAAACAAAATAAAAAACAAAAGGCCTGGGGATATGGCCTAGTGGCAAGAGTGCTTGCCTCATATACATGAGGCCCTGGGTTCAATTCCCCAGTACCACATGTACAGAAAATGGCCAGAAGTGGCGCTGTGGCTCAAGTGGCAGAGTGCTAGCCTTGAGCAAAAAGAAGCCAGGGACAGTGCTCAGGCCCTGAGTCCAAGCCCCAGGACTGGCCAAATAAATAAATAAATAAACAAACAAACAAACAAATAAAAAACAAAAGAACTGAGGACATGGCTTAAGTGTTAGAGAATTTGTTTAGCAAGTCCAAGGCCCTTGGTTCAATCCTTAATATGACAATAAACAAACAAATTAGTCAGCAAATAAATCATTGAAAGAGAGAAACCATGCAGGCACAATTCTGATCCCCTAGTTGGGCGTGAGATCGCTCATAGAGGATTCGTGGGTGTGATTTCTTCCCATGGCTGAGCTTCTCACTGACTGAGCCAATGCTCTCATGGATCTATAGCAAACTGGCAGACAACCATGCAACAGCTGAACCCCATGGTCCTCTCAGCAGAAGTCCTCTTGTATGGCTACGCCTACCACTGGGCTCCCTCCCCATCCATAAAATGATGTATAGCCTCCACGTATTCTATGAGATATGTGAACAGCAGAGGTGGGCTTGAGGAGATAGCCTTGGCAGAGGGCCCCAGCACCGCCGCCCCCATCTGTGTAGTATTATTCACATGAGTAGGTTGCCTGCATTGAAGTCCACAAGCCCGTATGGCGACGTAGGGATCTGAAATTATTTCAAATGGGTTCCTGTGTAGTTACAACTCTGGGCTTGCAGTCTTTGTGATTTCAATTTGGAAAGTCACTCAAGTGAGTAATTTAATGTTGGGCTTTTCCTTCTATTTTCCTTTCAAGCGCACAAATTTCTAAAAATAATATTATCATGAAGAAACTTTGGCTGCCTTTAACAGGACAGAGGGAGATTTCAGTGCTGTGTGCTGCATCTAGACAGGAAAGGTTAGGTTAGACTGGCTAGGTCCTGGGTTTTAGCAAGACAAGTGCTGTAGTTGTGATGCCAACTTTTAACTATCTCAATCTGAGAGAGATAAATCACTTTATCTTCAAATACACAACGAAGCTTCATCCGAAGGCAAACTTGACACCTTCACTAAAGGACACTATTTTCTTTGTTAGGATTATACTAATACTCCTCATTTATATCTTCTGCCTCCAGTTGTCTCTCCACGTGTGATGGAGATTACAGAGATATCTCTGATCGCTTTTTAGAATCACCTAGAATTCATCTGGCTTCATTTTCTACCCAGGTGAAACATGCATATAAGTTGAAAGAACTTTAACATTCTACGAGGCCTTTATCTAAATACCTTTCATCTGCACTTTATTCCTCTCTTTCCAATAAGTAATTAATTCTTATATTCCTATAATTAGATCCATCTGGAAAATTTCTCTATATCTGTAAGTAATATGTTTGTATTATTCCTTTTATAATTTTACATTTGAGACCTAATCTACTGACTTCCTGTTTTGACAAACATAAATGTGGTTTTCCTTTTTACCCCTTCATGCATCTGCCTTCACCAGGTGTATACCTTCCTCTCATCCCAACCTGGTTATGCCTTCATTTTGCATCAAACAATATTTAATGTTTATCACATTATTGAATGGGGCTATATTATTAGTCCCAGGTGTTAAAATTGTCTGTTTTGTTTTCATGGTAATTGAATGTACCTTTCCATCCATCACTTACCTAACTTTATATCCTTCCAATTGTCCATAGATAACTGACAGCCTTTTCTTCTTGAAGAGTGATTATACAGACTCTTGATTTTCTCTGTATGGATGGGTTGGCTGCTACAGAACTGGCACTTTTGTCACTACCATTAAAAAGGTCCCCTGCTCTTCACATGCCCACCACACACACACACACACACACACACACACACACACACACACACACACACAGTCTATATGATCTATCTATCTATCTATCTATCTATCTATCATCTATTATCTATCTATATATGTTGTCACCCATTCTCTGAATCCTTCAGCACGTTTATGAAGTAGATTCATGCAGGATAAAATCAAAGTTTTGCATATCAGAAAGCTGACTGCATTAAAGCTGTTTGCACCAAGTAGGGGAAGAGCTACTATCTGTGTAGTGTATCTTGGTTGTCAGGGCTCCTGCTTGATCTTTTCAAAGGATTCCTTGCAGGCAGCTGCCCACCTTGTCACTGTAATAGCAGTCTATTGTGCAGCCTGTGATAAGGAATACCTGTCAATAGGTGGACAGAGGTTTTGTTTTCCTAAGACTGAGGCAACTTATGTAGAAAAAAAAGAACACTAGACCCAGGAGAAGGTCTCCTAACCAAGAAGTGCTCAAAAAGGTAGTTTGTGTCAGGGTTAGAGCACTGGTGATCAGGTATTACGGTAATCAGGACACATCCATTCCCACTGGACACAGAATTTCCCCTTATAGTCCCTCTCTGTCTTTAGACTGTTAGCAGTGGAGTTAATAGGCAAGGATTTTATCTTTCTAAATTGGAGAAGCAATGGATTAAACAAAGAAGATGGTCTGCGTGCTGGTGGCTCACACTTGTAATCATATCTCCTAACTATTGAGGAGGCTGAGATCTGAGGATTGTGGTTCAAAACCAGCTCACAGGAAAATCTGTGAGACCCTTATCTCCAATTAGAGTTGTAGCTCAACTGGTAGAGTGGTAGTCTTAAGCACAAATGCTCAAGGACAGCACCTGTGCCCTGAGTTCAAGGTACCAAGAGAAAAAGAAAAAAATAAAGTTAATTTCATATTTTTCAAACGTATCACTTTCCACTGTTTCCCAGGCTTCATGGTGCACTAAATTTTCTAAAAATATTTGGATATATTTCTTTCATTTCTTTTGTTATTTTGGAAAAAATCTTTAAAAGGTTTATATTTGAACTTTTATACTAGAACCCAGGTCTCCTAACTCCAAATGTCATCATTTGATGCAAAATGCAACCAGTAGTGTCAGGAAGGCTCAAGTTCATGTCCTCAGTCAGCCACCTTCTTTTAGCTGACTGGCATGGTCTTGAGATGGATGAGGTGTCTCTCTTTGTGCCAGACTTCACTCTGAAGTACAATGGAGATGATGGCAGTAACTAAATAATTGGCCAGATATTGGGAAATTTTAACTTAAGCAGAAGACTAAAAAAGTGACTCAGAAAAGGGAATCAATATTGATGTTATCATCATTATTTATCAAAATTCTGGACAGAATACTGCCAGGTTTGGGAAACTTCCGGTGCTTCAATTTCCCTTGTGTCAGAAATTTCTAAGCATTAAATAAATAGGTGTCTCTCCCATATAATGCAAGATTTGATAAAGATTTTCCCTTAGTTTGATACTAGAATTAGTGGCTTTAATATTGTAGCAATAATAGCTATTATTCAAAAGAGAAGTCCAAAGATTTGGAAGTCAGTATTTTACTTTTATTTGCCTATGGGCAGGTGATATCCTTCACCCTTTTTCTGTCATTTGATGTTTAAAATAATGTTATTATTTTGAAGATAACTATGGTTAATGAACATTTTTAATAGGCTTAACAGAGATGTGTTTTATTTTCCTGGGACTATTATGGGCTAGTTGACTAGAAAGGCTACAAGAGTTGGAATAAGGATTTAGAAACAAGACAATGCGTTTTGACATGAAGCTGACAGTTTAATGAATAACAGATTTTCAAGATCCTACATTTTTGATTGCTTTTCCTATTTTTTGTTTGCTTCATTCATCTCATGGAAAAAATAATCACATTGATAATATTACCAAAGTCTGCAGTTAGATATAAAAACATTTTCTTTTAAACGACAAAACTATTGAGCTTGTGAGTTTATGACCCAAAGATACTTTATTTTTCAATTTTAATTTCTTTATGTCGAAATTACCAAACCCACTAAACTGAATGAAAATGAGACCAGGAAGCACTGCCTCTCTATCAAGTGCAACCAAATACAGCTGGATGGGAGAGCCCAAAAGACTAATTATGCCAGTGGTGCTGGCTAGAATGGCAGCATGCTTTACGATTTGGTTATGTCTGGACTATGGTTTTTAAAATATCTTTGAGTTTTGAAAACCCAGAACAATGTATTTATAACCCATGGTCCATCAGCTTTACTGTGGCTTTCATTTTATAGACAAAGAATGGTTTTGCATTTGCAGTGAATTAGTTGTTTATTTTCCCAATTCGCCCATTTCATTAGAGTGATACAATTTATTTACCTAATGGCAATCATTTTCTCCCCCACCCCAATTCCTGATCAATGCTTGGCTTAAACTAAAGGAGTTTCATTTTGGAGATGTTGAGCGGATAGGGTTAAGTTAATACCATTTTTGCATTGATTAAGATTTGAAGTGTCCTGTGTGATTTTTTGTAAAATTATAATTCTCTCTCTCTTCCTGTTATTCTCTCTCTCTTTCTCCAAGAAACTGTTTGAAGAGAAGCTGATAAAAGCATTCATAGTTGTTGTTGGTATACATTATTTGAGCTCTTTGGCCTTTACAAATAAACATCTCTATGTTATCACAGGTAGCTCATAAGCGATGGCATTCAGCGGGTGCCTTACCATGTTTAAAGGTTTCTCTGCATGGTGTTTTTATTTCTATCCTCTATTTCTTTAGGAAGGTAGTTTGTCTTTCTTCTCCCAAGACTGTAATACATGCAACTGGGAGGATCATTTTACTTTAATGCACCTCCAACAACTGTTGAGAGGCAATGAAAACACATGAGTACAAACTAGGTGAAAGATGATTTCCTTAACTCTGTTAAGATAGATGCGTTACATAGAGAGAGACCACTCAAGTGTCTGGATATAGAGAATTACAGTGTTGTGTCTCTGTCATGTCATTTCATTTTGTACTCACATGAGCAATCACAGGAATGTAATAGCTAGCATATCAGTTATGAAAGGGCCTAAATGAGGGCCTATGGATGGATGAGTTCCAGTCACCATTAACTAGGGTCTTGAAGGATGATTGCATTGACCTGTTGCGTCTTCATGCAAACAAGTATCTGACAGCTGTCAAAGGGACAGATTGGTCTCTAGAATCTCCAGGGATTTGTGGGAACAGCCTCTACTTGGAGAAGTGACTACAAACATTAATGGTCTCTGAGAACCACAAATATGAAAGCATGTAATTCTGAGTCCTGCTTAACCAGAGGGTCAAATTCAGGGGAAAAAATGGACTTTCAACCAGTGAATTTGCTTAGTTTCTTTTACTTTTCTTTCCTTCTAAGAATAATGTCTATCTTGAATAAAATTGTAATAATAAAAAATATGAAATTTTAGCACAGTAGGCAACAGAGGGAGCTTAATTTAATAGTCTGTCTCGTTGTTGTTGGTTAATTTTCTGGCTTTATAATCATGTCCAAATTTATAAGGCAACTCAGGCTAATGCTGACTCTTTTTGTGATCCGGGTGATTCTGTTTCCTCTATAAATTTGTGAAGTAGTCTAAACTTTGCTGAGTTACCTATTCAGATTTGTATTGCATTGAAAACTTTTTAGTGTAATTACATTTTTAGATTAAGCTACAGGCAGTAAGTTACTGATCTTAGAATGAAGAGCTGTGGCGTACAATGGATTAGCTATTTAGGAGCTATATGGACAGTCCAAGTTAAATCTCGTATTTAGATCTTGAAGGGACTCAGCAATCAGCTTGCTCAACATTTTCTTTGCCAACCAAGAAAGTGATTACAGGGAAAAGGAATTGTTCAAGGCCACCCATTCAGGATGGGATAATCAGGAGTAGAAATCACAGCTTTCAATATTTTATGAATGCCCTGAATTATTGACTTAAGTGTTGAGAAGACCCACTTTATTTCAAAGAAGATTTCATAACAAAATTTCTATATGCCCAAATAATCTATTCCCAAGATTATTGTATGAATCTTCTTGAATATTGTATGAAAGGTTCCCCAGGGAGATGTTGGTAATAACCAGAGAAATGTTTTATTGTTGCAAAAAGAAGGAGACATAAGATACTATCAGCAAGGGAGTAGAGAGCAGATGTTCATCTCCCTGTAACAGTTCATAACAAGCAGTTCATCTCCCCATAACAAACAATGATTTAGTTCATGGTGACACATGGGAAAAGATGGACTACAGTGTCATTTGAAAGAATACTGCTACATTATTTATTATTATTATTATTTATTAAGAATATTGCTACATTATTTACCGCTTGCCTTTATTTATTGATCTATTATCATTAAAAAAAAATCCAATACCAGCTATGGTAGATAGTTAAAAATACTCTTAGAAAAGTTTCTGAAATAGTTATTTGCAAGTACTGGTCTCTAAACATGGGATTCTGTATGCTGACTTTACATAATTAACTACTGGCATTGTTCAAGGGCATTCTATCAAAGCTGGTATTGGCTGAAGGCATTATGACCATTGAGGCTGACACTGGCAGAATTCAGACTTTCTTAAATAGATGGACATGTATGTATGTGTGGAGATCAGCAAAACAAGTTGTGACCTCGAAAGATTAGGAGACTTGACCAAGTCTTACAATGATTTTGTGCATGAGTCCTGGAAAGCGGCATTGCCTGGCTCACACAGATGGTCACAGTTTATTGAAAGAAATAACCCACCACTACTCCCTACCCTAGAAGTTAGGCATTTTTAGACATCATTGGTTTTCTGGAGCAGGCTGTTTAATCTTTATCCTGTTTCAAACAAACCACTAGACTGACAATACCACCCAACAAAAGAATAAAATTTGCCCATCTATCATTAAGATAATTGTTATTGATTAGTCTCCATGTGCTTTTCTGCTTTTTTTGTTTTGTTTTTAAGTGTTGGTTATAAATCACATCCACAACAGGCACTGAGCCTGTATTTGTGTCTATTATGTGGCTCTGATAAGGGCTAGCAGCATTTCTCACCTTCCTGATGGGAATTATTGAGATTGATTGAAGCTCTTTGCTTGTCCTATCCCAGACACTGTGTAATGAATGCTTCATCATTTTAATACATGCAAATGTGAGGGTGTGTGTTTGACTGGGAGGTGAGAGAACAAAAGGGATTAGGAGTTCACTTGGAAGTACAAATTAATTTATTGCATTGCTAACTGGCCTCCAAGGAGTGAGGGGGGAGAGTCTTCAAAATGAAAGGAAAAATAAAATACACAAAAGAAAGCATTATGCCATGGTTTCCAGAGGTTGATAACACCAGTTAATGGTTACAAAAAGAATACTCGATCATATGTCAGAGACTCAGTTTTGTGTTGATTTCAGCAGTTTACATCTCTCACTGTATAGCCAGAGGGTTAAGATGAGATTGCCAGATAGTATTCCCTTTGTATACACAGAACTATATATGCACATACATGTAGATTACAATGATACTGAAATTTTGACGCAGTCACGTGCATCCTATGGCCAACTTTATGATATTATTTATTTATGATATAGCAGGAAAGGAATTTTACTCCCTAAGCAATGTCATTCACAATCTACAACAATTGCCTATTATACATGTTTCTTCCTTGACTTCGCATTGATCATTTTGATTGTTTTCTAATATTTTGCTACATTTATGCGAGGTAATTTTCTTGTCTATCTCCCTAATAATAGACAGTCAACCTATCACTGTTGTCTTGGATTTGCTATGATATCAAACACTATAATGAGACATTTTTATATATTCTTAGTGAATTTTTCCTATTGTCTTCTTGAAATACTTTTTTTTTTTTTTTAGGAATAGTGCCCATATCTTTTTACGGCTTTAGATATGCATTACTGTCTTCAGAAACATTTTCTGCTCCCAATATCTAGCATAGCAACTCCATAAATGGTTGCTGAATTTAATTAAGCGTAGCCTTCTATTAAACTGTCATAACTCTTGATGTTACCCCACTAAGTCAAACAGTTATAGCTACTCATGCCTTAAGCTAAGTAAAAGATTTTGACTCCCCTCTTCCACCAGATGATACTATTTTGAATAGGTTTTTAAAAATGGGAAGTGAACCTGTACCCTGGCAGTAGAGAAGTCGCGACAGATAAATTACGTATTCATGACCAGCCTGGGCAAGCCTTGACAAGATTTCAGGGAGAGAGTCATAATATTAGTATGAAGGTATTCAAGAACTTTTGTTCCGTGGGGTCAGGGGAAGATTTGGGTGTGAGAAAATTATTGAAAGAAAAGGCTAGGGAACTCCGAAATAAACATAGATTGTCTTGGATCCAGTCAGGATTTATTCTCTAAAGATATTTAGAGGAATCACTAAAAGATATTCACACCTCTAACTATTATGTGATCTGCTTATTTGCTTTTATTTATTTATTTATTTATTTATTTATTTATTTATTTTTGCAGTCCTGGGCTTGGACTCAGTGCCTGAGCACTGTCCCTGGCTTCTTTTTGCACAAGGCTAGCACTCTGCTACTTGCGCTACAGCACCATTTCTGGCCGTTTTCTGTATATGTGGTGTTGGGGAGTTGAACCCTGGGCTTCCTGTGTACATAGCAAGAACTCTTGCCACTAGGCCATATTCCCAGCCCCCTATTTGCTCTTATTTCTACACGTTACTTCTGAGCAGGAAGTTGGCTGTCAACATGTACTCATGCCATTTTCTTTCCTACAGTCTGTGGCTATACGAATAGTGCTGAGTTATGTGATCTACAAAGGTAAAAAAAAACAACAAAATTCTATGTAGCCCTTTACAGAAAAACTTTGCAAACCTCTGTTGATGAGGAATGAATCCAGGATGAGAGGTCTGGAGCCACAGATATTATGCAAACTTAAAGTCAGTGACTACACAAATTACAAATAGCTGTAGACTTCAGCTTCAGTTTCTTGCTTGCTAAAATCAACATAAAGATACTTTTAGCAAATGATGGGTGTAAATATTGAAAGAGGTAACATCGATCAAGATGCATTGTATTCATAAACTGCTTTGGGAATGGCAACTCCTTTGTACAACAACTTAAAGATAATTAAAAAATTAAAAAGTAAATTGTAAGCATAAAAAATATAATTTTTGTGACAGGCTCATGTGTTAATCCTTTGTTCTTCCTTTAAGAAGAAAATTCCAAAACCAGAATTAGCATTTATCTAGTAGTTGCTTGCAAGCTGACATGATGGGGTCAATTGAAGATCCATGAACCTATGTACATTTTTATTTAAAAAGTGTATGTGAATGAGTAATTCACAAAATCTAAACCACCAAAGCCGAGCTTCTGTAAACTTCCTCATTTTAGCTATGGCTGCGCTAAACTCCTAGTTGCTGACATCAGCACTAACTGGAGAGCTTTTCTGGGTGTATCTGTCAGTGTTAGATCACTGAACCCATCACTACTAGGCAGAAGGGCAGAAAGTGTGAGTCACGGAGCACAATGGAGCGGGAGGCCCCTGAGATCCCAGCTCCATGCTTCATCCTGCCATCATTCTTCATGGAAAGGCCCATGGTGTTAACAGGGTGTAAGTACTTGCAGTCCTTTCTACCATGATTGGTGTGTTGTCTTTGTCATTTTTCACAGTCACTTTGCAGATTGACAGGGAGATGTGCTGCTTTTCCATCTATAATCTCCTGCCCTCAGACCAATCATGTTTTTGGCCCATTTGGTTTTAGTTCATTGCCAGTCTGTGCAACCAGCCTGTAGCCAGCACTTGGTAGCCATTGCCAAGTGAAAGTCCAATCAACACTGGCCTTTAATCAGCATTTGAAGAAGTGTCTACTAATGAGTAAGCGGCATTTTGATAGGAATGTGGCATAATTACCTTTAATATAAATTGAAGGACTAAAAATCTAGAGGGAGAAAAAATGTTTTACATGATATAAAGCAAAAAATCTAAATATTCAATTTCAATATAATTAATTCCAGTTCTTACTCTTTAGATAAGTTTTAGGCTATTACTATACATGAATAGTGGCTCAGGAGAATATTGCTTTGCTTTAATTCATAGTAAAATTTTCCTTATTAGGGACAATATGAAAATTTGTTGAAGATTGAATAAGGTAATTTCAAGAAAATTTGCTAGGTAGACACTTATTCAAAAATAATTGAAAACAAGGTTACATAATGTTAGGAATTTATGTGATATTGACATGGTACCGTGGCCAGGATATGTCAATTCCCAACTCCAAGAGTTCCAGTGACCCAGATTTCCTAAAAATCAGTGAAAAAATTCATGTTGCAAGAAGCTTTTAGACCATGCTGTCTGTATTTCAATAAAAAATGGAAGAAGTGCTATTTCCATTCATTGTATACATCTTTCTGTGTAAATTAAAGAACAAAGTCAATTAACCGTTTTCACATTCTTTAAGGCATTATGAAAATGATGATAGGGAAATAATGCATGATTTGTGTAGCATCAGTTGTCCAAACGTATTTTCCACAAAATTCCTGATCCGCATTGCCCAGGAAACCTTTGGGAAAGGACGGCAGGCCATATGTGTGTTTGACTGGGATGAGATAGAGAACAAGGTCTGTGGTCCTTGGGCTGAAAGACTCTCAGTGGGAATTAGGAAGTTGGAGTGTTTAGATATTTGATAGTATGTGCGAAGGAATGAATGGATGCATGCATGCACTTAATGGACAGCTTCATTTGTCTGTATAGCCTATTGACGCACCCTGTGGTTAAGGCTTATAAATATTAATTTCATTCCCAAAGAGAATGGAGGGAGGAAGAGATCAGGGTACATGATATCAGCTTCAAGCTTTGATTCCACTCACTGTGAAGAAGAGCACCATATTTGAAGAACATGGGTCAAATGGACTAGTGAACAAATAGAGGCCACATTTATACTTTTCCCATTGTTTTTTTTGTAACAATGGTTTATATATACTGTTTGTTTTATGCATCCATATATTACCTCTACTTTTGCACCCTGGTATACAAAGCCAAAAAAAGCTGGCCCTTGACACACAAAAGTAGTCATCTATTATCTCAGAATATGTAATGACTTATTACCAATATCAGTATTAATAAGCTTTATTTTGCTTGGTAATAAATTTGAACATTCTGGTCATTGGTTGAAAACCAAAAGAATATGGCCCCAATTTGCTTTAAAACTTGTGCTGTGAAATTTTTCAACATGTTATTCCTCCCAATTATGTTTTAGTTGGCTTGTATAAAAGATATGTATTAAATAACTCTGTGTTTTAGAAGAACTACTAAGGACTGTGAAAGATAGGCCAATATGATTCATTTCTGCCTCCTGGACTTTTTGGTAAAGTAGGGAGAAATTCTGAGATTTGCCCTGTAGGAAAATCAAAGCCACAAGAGATAACTGGATCTATGACTTCCAAGACCTTGTTCGGTCACTGGTCACTCCTTTTCAGTGACAACTTCTTACTGTCAGAAAGGGCCTAGAAAGAGGTATATAGCTATGTTTACCACTTTGTAAAATGGGAGGGCTGGGAATATGGCCTAGTGGTAGAGTGCTTGCCTCACGTACAAGAAGCCCTGGGTTCAATTCCTCATCATCACATATATAGAAAAAAGCAAGAAGTGGCACTGTGGCTCAAGTGGTAGAGTGCTGGCATTGAGCAAAAAGAAGCCAGGGACAGTGCTCAGGCCCTGAGTCCCAAACCCCAGCACTGGCAAAAAAACAAAAACAATAAGATGGGATCCCAGTAACAATATTATTTGTTATTATTTTAAACTATATTATTTGTTATTATTTTAAACTAATACTTGTGATTTAAAATGAATTCTGCAACACAGTTGAGGTCAGATTACATGGGAAGTCTAGTAACTTCCTTTAGCATGGGGCTCCAACCTGCTGGTATAGTTGGTGCTGGGTTCTAACCACTGAATTCCAGAAAAGGCTACAATCAGAACATTTCTACAAGTTATAACAGCTAACTGCTGCATGCAAATAATAGTCCTTTTAAATAAGAGTCACACATGTGACTTGTGTTTAGTTGTTTTTTTTTCAGGTGAAGACATATGACTAGAGTCCTTTATCATTAAAATTCACACAAAGTTTGTATAGCATTCAGAAGTTTTGATTTTTTTTCCTAACTTGCAATCCATCGAACCTAAATCACCATCTAATAAAACAAGTTGATTGACAAGCATCTCTAGCAAATGCTGACATCCTGAGCATTTTAAAACTCACCGACTCTTGGTTCCAAAGCTGACGTTTGTTTCAGGTATTATTGTGGTGGATTTCCTTCTTGATATCATTCATAGACTAAGCAGGAAAATACCACCTTTCTGCTGAGACAAGATACAGAAAACAACACGACAAAATGAATGACAGCATTTAAATGAAAACTTTGGCTCTCCATTTTGAGAGAATTGGAACTTGTTATAATACACATGTTTTATCAGTCTGAATTTCTACATCAGATATTATGGCACAATGTCAACCACCAGGTTTGCTGAACTTTTAAGGTTTACTCTAGACCTGCCAGACTTTTATGGAATTAATCCTTCATCATTGTAATAGGAGCTTCCACAGATGAATACTTCATTTCTCATGAATCACAATAAAAGCAGTACATGCTTTGTCAGCAGAGTGACCTCTGTGGTCCTTTATCTTCCAGAGAAAAAGATTAGACTCTCTGTTTTATGGCTAATGAGGTAGGCAGTTGTCTCTTGACACTTCCAGTAACTGTACCTCTTTGTGGTCTCATTTCAGTCATGATAAACTGATCACCAGCTACTTACAGCAAATCTCTCCATATTGTGAGATTACTCCTAAATCTGAGGGCAATTTTTCACTAAGTAGCAAAAAGTGGCAGATGTGAAGACCTAGATTACTATCATTATGGCAATGACAATATCTAGAAGTTAGCTAGTCCAACCTTCCTTTTGGACTAATAACTTGATTGATTCCCACTAGTATTTCCCATACTCAGAAGGTCAGTGAATAGCAGGTCAAACAAAAAAAAAATCTCCTTCTCTTGGACTGAAGGTTTTTATTTGTTATTGACAGAGTTTTAATTTTTATATATGAAATATATATATATATTTCTTCATTTCATTCTTTATCACCTGTGCTCTTGCACTAGAATATAAGACCTAAATAGGGATTTTTGTGCTGAAGTAGGTTTTTCTTTGTTGTTTTTTACAGTTGTACCCCCCATCTTTAACAATGCCTGCTACAGGCTATCCTCAATAAGTAATAGATGGATGAATGAATAGTATGGGGATATTTTTAAGATCTTTCCTACTATTATTAAACATTACATTAGAAACAAATTAGTATTTCAAACTGCATTATTTCAATTACATTTTATCAATGTGCTTTTTCCCCTTTGGACTTCACATAATTACACTTTCATACTTTACAGAAATTTCTGCCCAAATGCTATAATTTACCACTAAAATACAAGTAATTTTTTTCTAAAATTATAGAAAACTATGGCACTCAGTACCAATCAGTTACCCTTTAAGAAATATATAACATAGACCAATAAAATTTGAAAGGTTATGGAAGAATCTTTATTTTTTAATAATGACTCCAATATAGGTTATAAACTAAGAACACTAGCCTATAGATAATAAAGAAAATCACTATTAATAAACAAACGAATACTTTATTGGAATGAAAGCGTTTCTTGGGAACAGTTATGGGCAATGATTATGGTTTTTCATTTTCTGCCCATACTTTCTTATTTGTACATAGTAAACATGAGTACCTTGATTCAAAATAAGATACTAGACGTTAATGGGTACCTTCATAATTATGAACATTTCAAGTGCTTGTTCGTTTATTTACCTCCCATTCCAGGGGAGATGTTTCTATATCCTGAGTATCCACTAAATCATACAGTTTTTTCAAAGTACTCTTAAGAATCCTATCATTATTATAGTTGACTATTGCACTTTCATAAAATGTCATCCCTTCTTACACTGGGGAATAACACAAAGGAGGAGAAAGCTAGCTTACATTTCACCACACTGAGAGAGGAAAAGGTTTAAAGCCAGGGCAGATTAAGCAATACATCAAAGTTTCCTTTTAAGTGTTAATTTTGCATGAGGCCTGGGATATGATAACCTAGATGTTAGGCTATGTTACCTGTTGAGCTGGAAAAAAAAATCCATTACAATCTTCTGAGTATCACACAGCAAAATCAAACCTTGGTTTAGATATTTAGCTCCTGAAAGTAGAAAAGCATGAGAAAGTGACTCCTGCCATTCCAACTTTGCCCTTATCATTTCTCTTTACCATAGGATTTAGCCAAGGGACACTCAGACAGTTGCCTGGGGCAGACTTCTTGCCCTATTAAAAAAAAGCCTCAGATCTACACCACCAAGCTTTCTCTGCTTTTCTGAAGATACCTGTGTACTCTGAATTTCTAATGTGGAGCTTCTTTGTGGGCTCGCTAAGAGATTTCTGCTGGGGCAGCTGCTTCTTGAACTCTACATCTTGCATTTCTATTTCTGAATTTTGTTTCTTGTGTTGTAAAAGGAAAAGAAAAAGAAAATTCACTGTGTGAAGAGTAAATCAGGTTGAGCAACCATTCTGGGACATTCGGTGGAGGTGTGAGAGGTCAGGAACATGCCCTGATGTTAAAATCACTTTCTGATCGAGCTACAATAGCATTCCCAGAATTCACTCGTATCTGTGGTTCTATGACAACTGAATAGGGCATGACAAATTCATGTGCTGAGTCCTTACTTTTTTCACGGTCTCAAGAAAGAATTTTATGGGGAATAGGCTGGCCAGAAAACATGCAAGATAACAAGGCCCAGTTAAAACTTGCATTTGAAGGGCAAGGGTGTAGCTCAGTTGGAGTGCTTGCCTAGTGTATTTTGTACTTTCATCATCAGTGTGACAGAATTACAGTCATAAGCAAGTTAAAAGGAGGAAAACTTTATTTGGGCTCACAGCTTTTAAGCGAGTTCGTTCGATGCTTGTGTGGCCCCAAGTGTTTGGGCTGAACATCACTGCAGAAATGTGTGATGCAGGGGCTGGGAATATGGCCTAGTGGCAAGAGTGCTTGCCTCGTATACATGAGGCTCTGGGTTCGATTCCCCAGCACCACATATACAGAAAATGGCCAGAAGTGGCGCTGTGGCTCAAGTGGCCAGAGTGCTAGCCTTGAGCAAAAAAGAAGCCAGGGACAGTGCTCAGTTCATGGCCTAGAACTGGCCAAAAAAAAAAAAAGAAAAAAAAAAAGAAATGTGTGATGCAGAACTGTTCATCCCATCGTGAACAGGGAGCAGAGACAGGACGGGAAGGGGCCGGAGTAGATTTGCAAAAAGACAAGCCAGGTGAATGTCTACACTGCCCATACTCTGTAAATTACAATTTTATTACTATGCTCTGATCTGAAAGAAGAGTCATGTGTCTGCAGAATACTGTATTAAGTAAAAATTTCTTTTGAGGAGAGGGTTGTTATGTTTATATCCAGTGAAACTCTTTGGTAAATTCTTAAATAAATTCCAAGGAATGTTCTAAATGTCCAGTTCACTGTGGAATTTCTTCTTGTGTTGAACTGAGTTGCATCACTGTTACCAGAAAAATGGATACAATGGAGGAGATACTAGATATGGTAGCAATAGTCCTCTTTCTGGTCATTTTTCTCCGTTTTTCTTCAGCCTTTCCAAAAAGTACGGAGTGAGCTTTTGATAAAATTAGTACTGGAAAAAAACAAAACACACCAGACTCAGTTATGTGCCTTTCTAGTTATTCTTATAACTTTCATAGCCCTATTAAAAAAAACAACAATTAACCCAAATGACACGGATGTTCCAAACACATAAAACTATGATAAAAATCTTACCAGGAATCTCAATATCATAGTCTGACTAGCATAGGAATATCACATTCTACTCTGGGTCAGCAGATGCTTTAGAGCGTAGTTCTCAAGTTTTAGTGAATTAAGAGTTCTCTTAAAGATGTTTAAAAGCCCAGGTTACTGGGCTTTCCCTCCTATTCTTGCCAATTGATAGGTGTAGGATAGGACTGATGACTGCATTTCTAACAGGATCTAGGTGGTGTCGCTCCTGCTACTCTGGGGACATGGGTAAGTGAGGTGTTTTGAAACCTCTTGTTTCAGAATTTATGTATTTTTAAAATCACAGTAAATATTTTAGTTTGCATTAGCATCAACTAGCTGTGCAAACATTCGTTTATACACACAATATATTTTATGAGTCACCACTTCCATTCTGTTCCCCTCACCCATCCAAAACAAATCTTGGCAAACTTCATTATTCCATTTTCATACATAAGCATAAAGAATTTTGATGATATTTGCCTCTTTTACCATTCACCTCCCCCACACATACTAGTTCCCACATTCCAGAAGGGTACATTTTAACCTCCAACATCCAGTTTTATTAAAGTACATGTTATTTGCTCAAAGGGGCTTTACCATGTCAGCACACACCCGTAAAGCTATGTGCATCTGTTTAGTTTACGAACTCGTTTTATGCAACCTTTGTCTTGAACTGGATCACTTGGGTTAAAATGGCTGTCTTCATAGTCATTCATTTTCCTGAGAATACCATATTTGCATCCTTCCTTGGGCCTGCATAATACTGAACTGATATTCTTGCATCCTAAACTCAGTATTGTTTGTGTATACTTAGTTCCAATTTGTTTGTTTTAAAAATTCCCTGCTCTATTTCTTAGCCTTGTAAGATTTTGTCAGGCCTGAAGACTAGAATTACAATTGCATCTATCATTTAGGTTTGATGCCTAAAAAGTGCATTTTACTGCATCGTCCACAGAGTTATTTTAATTGCTTTCAATATAGATCTTTTTATTTATCTTAACACAAAAAGAAGCAGATGTGGTGGCATGTATTTATAAAAAAGAGGTGGGTGGCAGACTTTTCTAAGTTGATTATAAGGATTTGGGCATTATCAAAAATTACAAGCATCCCAAATGAAAGTATAATTCAAAGGAGATGAAATTATGCAAAGCAAGCACTATGGGGACCTGTATGACATTTTTTTTAATCTTAAAACCTTTCTGGAGCCTCTTTCCACTTCCATACTACATATCATAAGTTTCATGTTTTACCTTTTATTGCCTTAATAAGGTTTTGCATTTTGGACTTCGTAAGGGATTTCTGACTCCATGGGGAATTATTTTTCATGCTCAAAAATATTTGATGTTGTAGATAAAATGTCAAACCTTAAAAACCCCATTTTAGGTAAGACTTGCCCTGTGATGGACTGGGCTTTGAAATGAACGAGAATGTGATAAAGAGAGCAAGCACAAAGGGATGGAAGCTTACTGGATTCATTTATTTATTTCAACTTGATCTTTAGGAAAGACTCTAAAACACATTGAGTATTGTTTCTACTTCTAGATACTCAGATAAGATAAACTTGAAATGTCCTTGTCAGGAATTATGTCAGATGCTTATTCATATCTGACAAAACTGACATAAAAAAATCGGTGATTGTATTTTCTCCTCAGTTACAAAAAACGAAACAAAACACCTCTATTCTCTTGGAAAACATGGTGTTTGTTTCCCCAATCTGTTTAGAAACTACTCTTTTAGAGAAGAAGAAGCAAAAGAGAGAAGGAGGAAATTATCTAATGATGATCTAATTCTTACATTTTGTTTGTCTCAGATCAAAACAGATGAGGAAAGCTAAGCTGCTGAACATTGTTTCCATACACAGATGACTTTATGTCTACCCTCAGTATTTCAGGAAGAGAGGTATAGAGAGGCGTTCTCTCTCTCTCTCTCTCTCTCTCTCTCTCTCTCTCTCTCTCTCTCCCCCCCCTCCCTCTCTCCCCCTCTCTCTCTCTCTCTGACTGATGCTGGTAGTGTGGCCTATTATTCTACCACTTGAGCCACACCTTCAGTTCCACTTTTGCTTCTTGCTGGCTAATGAGTCTCTTGTATTTATCTGCCAAGGCTAGCTCTGAATTGGGATCCTCAGATCTCAGTCTCCCAAGTAGTTAGCAGTACAGGTGGAAGTAATTGACAGGTTGAAACAAATAGATTCTTCAAGTAAACTCTGCATCCCTTTTAGGGGGACAAATTTCTTAAAGGATGAAAATTTAGCTTTTGGTATTTGGGGATGTATTTCTCCACAAATATAATTGCCTTAAGTAATTTTTATAACAGGAACAAAAGGATTGCTTCTTTTGTGTCTGTGTGGTGCTGAGGATTTTGAGCCAGAGGTTTGCACATGCCCTTATTAGCTAAATTATCTAGCATGAAGTTTCCACTCTAGCCCACGAGTTGCTTACTTTATGAACTAGGCTAGGAAATGTATTTCAGAGTTCAGGGGAATCCACATCTTAAGATCTTAAAAATAGAAGTCAAGCAAAATCTTCTTCCAATAGGTTTTCTCCTGGATAAAATCCTACCATCTTGTTTTCATATGAGCTCCTGCTCAGCACTGTACAGTGGGCAGTGTAGTATGTGCTCTCAAATGCTTGCTTCTGTTGATTTGTAATGACCTCTTGTCCTCAGGGCCCTGTATGTCAGGAGCAACTGTATGTTTAGCAGTCTCAGAGTCTAAATCCCAGACGAGAACTTTTTGAGCTTCACACTCCAAAATTCTTTCTAAAACTTTTGTACATTCACATTTTTCATCTTTCTTTTATATTCTTCCTCTCACCAAATATAATTGACTTAAGCTGATTCTCAGAAGAGATTATTTTATAAAATAATTTAATATTAATATATGATGTGCTGGTGGGAAAAATATCTCCAAGAGGAACCAATACCTATGAGAAAAGGAGAAGTGGTATCTTAAACTGAAATCAATGTGGTTATTGTACAACTGGGACATTTTTAAGACATGTGAAATACTTTATGAAAGAATTAGAGGAGTCTTGTGCCTAGCGTTGGCAAAAACTTTGGAAAGGAGACCATTAGAGACAAGTTTACTATTTCTCAAAGAACTCTTTTTACTTAGGTTCACTTTTCCCCCTAACAACTCAGTATGTAACACAAGTTATTGAAAGCAAAGAGGTTCCTTTATTTCGAGTCATATATTCAAAATATAATTGTTATAAGGAACACTAAAAAACTCAAATTGCCAGCAAATTACAAGGGTAATTGTATAACAGAAAAGTTAATCTTTATTTAACTTTCCTAAACCATGTTCTCACAGCAGTGAAAACTGTCATAACCTCACTGTTTCAGAGCAAGTGGATTATTTATTTGTGATAATAGGCACATATGCTCATTAGCATGCTGTCATAAACAGCTGTGTTAAATGCATTGTATGCTCTGTGATATAAATAAGGTGCTCCACATGGGGTTATGTTTAAAATATAGGCTTGAGGAAGAACAAAAAAGCAATAAATGCTTTTAATATAGTTGCCTGGCCTTGCACTCTAAATTTATTTCTCCTGTATTAGTGCTCCTTCTATGGAAATTGTGGAAATTACTCTAGTGAAATATGTTGGCATTCACCTACATTAGAACTTGGTTCTGCTTTCTCATCTTTATTGTGTCTCTAGCCAGGTGTTTGCTGGCTAATGTTTATTTCTTGTAAAGGAGAACACCAGAAGAAAGTAAAGGAGGTGAGGAGGGCCTTATGACAAAGTCGATCCACAATTAAATCAGCTTAGAGCAAGATTCAACTAAGGGGTGTGCTTCCCATATTGTATTGTCAAATATTTCCAAACTGGATGTTGAGCTTCAAGATCATCCAGTTCAATGTCCCCATTTTGCAGTTGGGAAAACAGAGTTCTAAGGGGTTAAACAAGCTTTCTAAGTCACACATGTTCAAATAATGAAGCCAGAACTACAGATTAGAGAATCAGACTCCCACTTTGATCAACTTCCCATGAAGAGAACAGGTTGCTTCACTATCATGAGCTTGGCTACACAGAAAGATCTGCAGAGAGAAAGAACTTAATTGACAGGGAAGAGAGTAGGCTGATAGCCATTGGGATCTTCTTCGATATTATTTTGCATAGATTTAAATACTCATGTTTATCTTGCTTTTTATATCAATTTGAGCCAAGTTCCAGATGTTTCTTTGTGCATGTGGCCTAGTTGGATAGAGTGAGTATATGCCAGGGAGAAACGGAAGTCATAGGGGTAAAGTAACAGATTTTGAGCAGGAGAATTACAGGTGTATCTTTATTGGAAATTCGGATCCTTGAACTCAGAGCCGATACAGTCCATTAGCTTTTTGCTCAAGGCTGATGCTCTACCACTTGAGCCACAATTCTATTTCCAGATTTTTTTGGTACTTAATCCTCCAAGAGTTTCAAGGACTTTCCTGCCTGGGCTGACTTAGAACTGCAATCCCCAGATCTCAGTCTCCTGAGTAGCGAGGATGAGCTTCTGGCCAGGTGGTGCTTGCTGTCAAATGATAGAAGGCTGCAAAGTTTTTAGAAAGTATACCTAGAAGCATTCTTATTACAGATAAATTAAATACGTTAATGAAATTGAGGTTATCATCAGAGCAAAATGAAGGTTAAAACATAATTTAGGGGTATTTTTAATAAAATGAAATGATGCTTCAAAAGCATAATCTTCACAAAAAAGGAAAATGTCCATTACTTCTACACTTTCATGAAAATTGGTTCAAGATAAAATGTGATTAAACAGTGTAAAGAGAATTCAGTTCAGCTCTACGCATGATCCAATATTGAAAACAAGATATTAAGGGTCAATATAGAATCTTTACTCACAGAAATTGCTCAAAATTAAAAGTACTTGGGCATGAATTATTTAGATATACCTTTATTTGAGCAAAATGTCAGCCCTTTGACCTCCTAAGCTCTCCTCAAGGTCTTTCAGTGGATAAGCAAATCTTCTGACAAATGCCAATCTTAAAAAATATGCATTTTAGTTATGTTTGCTTCATTCTCACACACATAACAGGCACTTAAGTGACTTTTTAGTCCTCCTGTTGATTCCTTGTGTTCATTTTTATTTATGGAAAACAAATCCAATCCAACTTTAATGTCCTTTTACCTATTCAGGCCCATGACAAACATTCAGATAGAAATTAAGGCACTTCAGGGATTTTGCGTAGTAGCTTTATTACTTGTTCCTGCCAGTGAGAATAACCTGTTTTCAAATACACCTGAGCTTTGCTCTAAGAAACTTCATCCACAGTTAATTTCAATTTTTATAAAATAACACTCAGTGTAGATATTATAATCAGAATGCAGAAATATAAAGAGTTTTCTAAAACTTAACTAAGACATTTTTATGTTTCTACTTTAAAATATCTTGTTTAGGCTGGGCGCTGGTGGCTCATGCCTGTAACCCTAGCTACTCAAGCGTCTGAGATCTGAGGATCCTGGTTCAAAGTCATCCCAGGAAAGTCTGTGAGACTCTTATCTCCAATTAGCTACCAAAAAGAAAACAGAAGTGGCACTGTGGCTCAAGTGATAGAGTGCTAGCCTTGAACTGAAGAGCTCAGGGACAACACCCAGGCCCATACTTCAAACCCCATGATACCCCCCCCAAAAAAAATCTGTTTATGAAATCATAACATTCAATGCATATCATAAGAAACTAGGAAAATTGAGGGAGATGTGACTTTGGGAATGATAGGGGACAACGTTGACAGGCAAAATCAATCAAGATGTCTCATAAACTGACATGACAACTGAAGACAGTTTTTGCAACTACTTCATACAACTTTTTTTTTACAACTACCTAAAGATAAATTTTTTTAAAAAGATTTGAAGAGAAAAACAAACACAAAGTAAATGGTGTCATTTAATCTGGAAAATAGTCATTATTTTAAAATTAAATTTCAAGTATTGGTCTGTATGTAATGATACCCACTATCTGAGAGTTATAATTCTTTTTTTAAAATAACAATGTAAATCTTTACTGCTTACTTTCTACAGTTGTCATTTACTTTATATTTTGAAACTTCAGCCCTTAAACATGTCAAAGCATTGCATATTCCATTCCATCTTACATATGCCTTTAATTTATTGTTTGAGAATTGGCTTATCTTTATGAGTAGAATATGCAACCCACTATTTTTGCCTAAAGTAGAAGTAGTGTACACATTTTTTTTTGCTAATTGTCTTGCATTCTTTCTCAAGTTTTAAATTCTTTTAAAGTCGAGGCCACTGTTTTTTTCTGTATGACTGGGGTCCTGCTGTTCACATTCATTATTGCCCAAATAGGTACTTCTCTTGTTTATTACAATGTCCTTAAGCATATTTGTTCTTGGACACTTTTCAAAGTCCTCAGCTGTTTGCAAGGGTTTATAAAGGAAAAGCATGGGATTGAAGGCTGAGATTTCCTTAAATGCATGAACATGTTTCCCTGTGCTTTCTTTCCTAGGATTCCAAATCAAAGCTTTCACATCCCTGCGCTTTCTGTCTGAGCCTTCGGATGCCATCACCATGCGGGGAGGAAATGTGCTCCTCAACTGCTCCGCAGAGTCCGACCGGGGAATTCCAGTGATCAAGTGGAAGAAAGATGGCATCCACCTAGCCTTGGGGACGGATGAGAGGAAGCAACAACTCCCAAATGGCTCTCTGTTGATACAGAACATCCTCCATTCCAGACATCATAAGCCAGACGAGGGACTGTACCAATGCGAAGCGTCCTTGGGAGATGCTGGGTCAATTATTAGTCGGACAGCGAAAGTTGCTGTAGCAGGTATGAGGGTCTCTTCTTGGCCTCTTCCCACCATCTTTGTTCCTCCAGCTCTTTCATTTGAATGTTTTAAATTAAGTGTATGTTTATAATTTCAATCTGGCTCCCACCCACGAGAGAAAACATGGGCCCTTTGTCTCTCTGAGCCTGACTTATTTCACTTAACATAATTTTTCCCAGGCTCAACTCTTTTCTTTATAAGAGTTAAGAAATCATCTTAGTAGAAAAATAACATTTAATTTTTTAAAAAAATTAATTGAAACAATTGTCTTGTAGGTATTATAGTTTGATATTTTGATATATATAATATGCATTCTAGAAGGCTCTTACTGAGCTCATTAACACATACATCACCTCTCATACTTATCACTTTTATGGTATCACTTTATTCTCTGCTTAATTTTTAGATTCCTTAAGCAAGTAGAATTACACAACATTTGTTCCATGATGGACTTCCCTAATTTAATGTAATTTCCTGTAGGCTCACCAATGTTTAAAAAAAATTAAGATTTCCTTGATTTTATGGCTTAATAATATTCCATGGTGTATATATTCCACATATTATTTTTTCACTTGTGAGTGCAACCTTGTTTCAATTGCTTAACTGTTGTAAACAGTGCTTCATTGAACAAAAGTAGTTGTACCTTTACTATGCTGATCTCTTTCATCTGTGTGTGTGTGTGTGTGTATCTACTTATACAATTGCTACAACACATATCAATTCTTAGTTTTCTGACATGTCTCCATACATTTCCCAAGATGGCTAAACTTAGAAATGCCCACCAGTGATTACATTTTTAACAGATATGAAGTATGTTCAACCATTCACATCTCAGCTTTTGGTTTACTTTTCTGCTTCAATTAGCTTGGGAAACAGTAGAAAAATAGCATAATGAGTTAAAAAACTTTTTAGCACAACCAAAGCAAATTCAGGTTCATTTGCTGTTATATCTGTGGGAAGACCTTTTATTAAAAGAAAGATATTTGGGAAATTTTTTCCCAGTTATAAAAGTTCAAATTCTCTTTTATAGCTTTGCCAAGGTTGAACTTTTGTAGAATTGTGGGGTTTCTTTTTTGCCTTCAGAGCAATTAATTTTATTTTAATTGGAATGTCATAACCTATCACATGTAAATCTCCAGGGAGAAACAACAATCTTCACTAGTGCTTCTACATATATTTCTGCTTGCTGACATGTCAGCTCAAAAGCACACTGTGAAGATGAACATACTTCTTTTCTGAATGTACTTGTCATGTAGACCCCGAGTGAGTACTGTAAAATATCCCAGATTAAAAAAAAATCCCAGATTCCATAATGTTGCCAGATCAGACCCATTCTTTTTGTGAGGAAAAAATATTGCATTTCTTCTGGACCCTGCTGTGTGGGACCAGTTATGAAAGGAATAATATTTTGTTTATGATTTTTCTATAATCATTTGACTAAATGTCAGGGTATGATATACGTATGTATATATATGATATATATATATGTGTATATATAATATTAAATTAGACAAATGTAGCCTGGGAAAAAATCTTAACCTTAAAATCATAACCATAAAAATCTTAAATCATCAAATGACTAAACAGATTTGAAGGACTGTCTACAAACTCATTCTTTAAATTTCAACTTAAATAAAATGGAACTATAGGCTGTTCTCTAGCCATTTAATTTGATCCCAGGGGTTCCTGTGAAGAGCTAGAGGAAAGGAGGCAATAATGGCAATGATTAGCATGACCGGCCAGGACCACTGCTCCCTCATGCCCTTTCCTTGTCGCTCAGCTAAATCAAAACCCAGAAGAGGTGATTTTGTCAAATAACGGACAGTTCCCCAAACCCTCTTTTCTGTATCTTCTTTTATGACTAATGACTCTAACGGAATGTTTTCTATGTGGAAATTCTAACTCCAAGGTTTAGTTCTAGAAGATGAGGCCTTTGGAGGTAATTAGAGCATGAAGGTGATCAGTAATGTCAGCAAGGGGAATCCAGACAACTCTCTCCCTCTTTCTGTCCTGTTGTAGAACAATAGAAAACCTGCATTCTGTGGCTCAGAGGAGGAACCACCCCTGAAACCAGACATGCCAGTACCTTGATCTCATGTTTCCAGCTTCCAGGACTATGAGAAATCAACACTTAGTGTTTATAGGCTACCTACTTTATGATGCTTTTTAGCAGTCCATACTAAGACAAGCTCTTTCATATTCTGTTAAACCAGATGTGACTTCAGCAGAGGAACCTGGCTGGGTAGGGGCTTCAGCCTCAGGTAGAATGTTTGTTCATTCTGGTTTACCCTGCATTGGCCTGAGCTTACTATTTGAAAATCCTGTATCCAAGGAAGCCCCTCAGGTAGTATGTTTCGTTCTCCTACCGGGAGGTAATTCTGCCTGCTGTAGCAAGAGCGATCTTCCAAGGTAGATGAGGTGATATGCTGATAGGACAAGCAAGGCTTAAACCACCTGGTATTTTTTAGTGATGGATGTGTAAAATTTGATTGATGGTGCATAAAGTGTGGAGAGAACTGAAAAGGAATGATAATTATGATTGATTAAGAGGAAAAAGTGGGAAACAAAGTGGCAAAGGGAGGGCAACAGTTGAAATTCTAGAATGCTCCATAGGAAATGGGAAGAGTGCACTTACACTTTCTGTAACCAGTGAATTTCTACAGTCTCCAATCCCACCCACCCTTTGCCTACAGTGCCAAAGCAGCTCTGCTGATTCGAATGAATCAGGCTGGCATTTTGATGCCCTATTACAAAAGGCAGCTGCATCTGCACCGTTAATGAAAATGGCCCGATTTGTTGCCGTTTCTGTTTCCCTGCAATCTAGATTCACTTTTATGGGCTCACTGTTTCAATGGTAAAATGAAGAATGATTCCTTGACTGTGAGATATTAAAATAAAGTGGCTTTGACTTTAGTATTCTGTACAAGGATAGGCTCAGAGATTCAGTGGTTGGGTTGCAATCTAATATTAGATTGTATCATTTGAAGGCAATAAGGCTGTTCACAGCATTTTAAACACTCACCGTGCTGTTTGGCAACACAGAATACATCAATGTTATGTCTACTGAGGTTAAGACTGCCAAACCACTAGAATTCACAAGGGGCATATATCTTCCTTGTAATAAAGACCACAGACCTGATTTAATCATCTCATTTTTAAAGCATTAGTTGTCAATAAACCAGTCATGACTAAAAGGTAACATCAGCTTTGCTCAGGTAAGAAAAAAATACACTCTGTTCTGTACCCTCCGTGTGGGGCTTGCCCCCAGTTCCATTTCCCAAAGCATCCTTTGATAAAAGAAAGCAATGTGCTAAATTAAATCTGTCTTTAATCAGAGTGGCTCATGTGCCATTTATTTGATTCTCTTGAAACTTCTTAAGTACTTTTAAAACTCATTGGGTACACTTGGCTGGAGAGGGAAGAGAAATAGAGACAGATAATTGGAGGACTATCATTGTATCCCATACCTTATTAAAAGCCAGAATGAAAACATGTGAATGAGCGTGGGTAATTCTGTTCATTTTGGGTTGTTAGTAAAGAATGTCTAGGCTGTCAAACCTCGATTCAAAAACAACTCCACCAGTCTTAGCTGAAACTAAACGTTTTATTTTTATAAAATTAGTTCTGATCTAAAAAAGAAAAAAAACTGTAGTCTCTCTTTTCCAAATGTATCTCTGTTTACTACTAAAATTGAGTTTGGAGATAGAAACAGAACTTCTTTCACCCACTACATCGTGTATCAAAAAAAACCCACCAATTATTCTTATACCATGTAGTAAAGCTTTAGACTTGTTATCCTTCTTTCACTTCCCTCTTTTTTCTTTCTCTTTCTCTTTTCTTCTTTATTGGATTTGACCAGATTAAACTTTCAAACACTTGATAGACTAAGCTAAAATAATTTGCTTTCCATCTCAATACTCTACAAATTGATCAACTATGAAGGATTTGGGGAATTACAAAATGAATATGCTGAAGTATTCATATGCTACCGGAGAAGAAAAGACATTCATCAGTTCCACTGCCCCTACTGTTAAGATAAACTTGCAGGGCTGGGAATATGGCCTAGTGGCAAGAGTGCTTGCCTTGTATACATGAAGCCCAGAGTTTGATTCCCCAGCACCACATATATAGAAAATGGCCAGAAGTGGCGCTGTGGCTCAAGTGACAGAGTGCTACCTTTGAGCACAAAGAAGCCAGTGACAGTGCTGGGGCCCTGAGTTCAAGGCCCAGGACTGCTTCCCCTGCCCCCCCCCCCGAAAAAAAAGCTAAACTTGCATCTGGCTAAGTACATCTTCCCTAAATCAAGATGTTGATAGAAAACAGAACAGATGAGGGTAAGCAGCTTCGTTTGGGCAGAGTGGAAATCAGTTTCTCATTCTGGATGCATAGTATTTCCTTATTTCCTTGCTTCTTAGTACAAGGATTTGAGTTGAAGGCACTGAATAATATCTTATTTAGTAATCAGGAAGTCACTTGATTTTGTTGAACTAAACTCTCTACAATATAAACTGTGGGAAAATAATAACAATAGGAATTGATTTTACTTACCAATTTAGTCCTTTCAAAGTATCAATTCTATTGGAAACATTTGGAGGTTTTCAGCATATATTAAATAATGCTACATTATAAATCTGAAAATCTGAGAACATGTAAGAACTTTTTAAATCAAGCTTATAAATAATCTTCTAAGAACCCAGTTTGGTACCTTTGACCTTTGAAAGTGATTTTATGATTCAGGCCAAGTATGCACACCCCCTCCCCCCCTTCTTGAAGATCAAGAAATAAAAATAAAAGACCAACTAAACTGTACTTACCTGAGTTGTTATTTCATTCATGGACATGTTTTTTCCTTTTTTATAATAATAGATGTTTCAAGATGCAAATTATCCCACCATGCTTTTAAATAATACAGGCATTGTAATTAAAATTCCCCTGTGTTTTTTAAAAAAATAATTAGTTACTTGAGGAGTTTGTTTCAGTGAATTTCCTTCTAGAATGCCTCCCATTTAAATGAGTTATGAAATAATTAGCCAAGGGATATTATGGTGAGAGAAACTAGAAAGAAGCATTTTTGTGAAATGATAACCTGACCTTTACATTCTTGCTTAAAATGAAGCAGGGGGAAAAAGAGCTTGTCTAAAGGGAAAGGAGAATAAACTGCATTGCCTTGGGTCACTCAAATGTTATATAAAGGAAACAGCGAGAAAAATGCTCATATTCCTTCTCTCTACAGGAGCAAATATAAGAATCTTACCGAGAAGGTCAAGTTCATTCAGTGAGGTAGTTTGGAAAATGCATCCCAGGGCCCTTGAATACTTAGGAAATTCTACTTAAGTAAGCTTCAGTTACAGAGGAAAGCTTTTCATTTCACACAGAAAGGAATATTGTTTATGTACACATGGTGAGCAGGGAAATAAATTGTTCTGACTCTGTCATTCTTAATGATCTTAATTATCTCCACTTAGCTAAATGTGCCTATTGTTTTGTGGTTGAAACATGAAAAAGGATGAACATGTAAGAAAGAAGTGTAGTGTTATACGCACCTGTTTTGTGTATATACTAACATTATTTTTTAGTTCCACTGTCAAATAAAACTGCAATAATCACCAATATTGCCCTAGTGCCTACGCACCCATATATCCCCCATCCACAACCTAAATAATTGCATTTTACAGAACAGTGTTTTAGTTGTCTCATTCTAAGTCCATTAACTCTCCAGTAGAATTAGAGTAGAAAAGTATTCCTGAAAAATATGCAAATATGCAGAGTGGAACGACATCTATATTACAGAAATTGCAATAGAGAAACTTGACAGAGCTTTTATAGAAAAAAACACCAACAAAACAACTTAAAAAATTTTTCCAGTCTTTCCCTTTCTTTTCTTTGTTATAAATTCTTCCTCTTGTTACAATAAAAATAGCTAATTATTCACTCTACATTTAATCAGTATCTTAAGAGCACTGTTCTTTTATGAGTCTCTTAAGTTATCCAATGTAAGGTCATGGCTATGACTGTATTGAACACAGAGGTATAATAACTAAAATACATAATCAATCATATCCACCAAGAGCTTTTCAATTCTGGAAGACCTTTTCAGGGTATTAAAAACTTAATTTCCTTATTAAAGGTGAAGCTAACAAAGGTTTAAATCATAGGAGAGAAAGAGTAACATCTCTCTAATAAAGGACAAATTAACAAAGAAATGTATATATATTTTACCATGGTGATAGAAGGTTCTGGCACCTTTAGAAGTGAAGAGACAAAGACCTAGATGTATGAGGGAAAGGCTAGGATCATATGTTGTGTCAGATGAAGGAAATGAAGAGTGTGGACAGACAAGATCTGACTATCTGAGTCATGGTATGATGGTAAGAAACCAGAGGGAACTCAGCAAGGCTTGTTAATACCAATGCATTTCTGTATCTCTCTCTTGTCTTTTGTCTGGGTTTGGGGTGTGCCTACCTTATCTGAGGATCTTATAATATTTTGTTAGGAGTGGTAGATCACAGAATTCTTTTACAGACTGCTCTTACATAGAAAACCAGAAATCAAGAAGGCTTCCCTGATGATATTATGACTGATAATAAATTCTGTAAGACATTTTTACCTCTATGAATTGTATCTACTATTGGTATTCCCCCCTTATTTTAAAGGCCACATAAAAATTTACAATTTAAATGTAGTATTATATCATTGTTTTGAGTTACACTATTTATATTACATACAAAGTTTTCTATAAAGTAAGGGGATGCTCAAACTTAGAGAATGTTCAAAAAATAGTAAATTAGAACAAATCCTGGAAAATTTAAATGTATATGCTATCTAAGCCATCATAATCTCTTACAATAAACATATTTATTTGAAAAAGGTCACTACAAACTGTAAACTCAATTATTTACTCCCTCTCAAAATTATTCTAATAGCCTAACTTCTTTGTATAATCTCTATATAATCTAAGAAAAATAACTAGTTGATCATTTATCACCTAATTATTGGATGTCTATTGTTAAACTTGAGAGAAATATTCAGAAAGAGCAACTAGAATTCCTGAAGCAGCCACATGTTCTTAATATAGCAAATAACTTTATTTTTGGACCTGAAATGATGAATGTAGCATGGAATACTGACAAAACAATAATCACAACCTTTGTCTGTTGGTACTAGAGTTTGAACACAGGGCCTTGCATTTGCCCTGCTTCCTTGGCTGTCTGTCTTCCACTTGAGTCATGCTTCCAGCCTGGGGTTTTGATGGTTATTTTGGAAATGATGTCTCAGTGACTACTCTACCTGTCATGGTTTCAAACCATAATTCTCCAGATCTCAATCTTCTTAGTAGCTGGACTTACAGGTTGGAGCCATCAGCATCAAGTTGACAAATATTTTAAACAGCACTTAAAATAACTATATTAGTCCTCAAGTTTGTCTCCTTATTTTACAGTACACTGAAAATGAATACAACCCCCCATCCTCAGTGCAATAGCCAAAAGATGTTTGGGAAGATTCCTATTAAAAGGCAAAGCCATAGTATCAGAGGTCAGAATATTTCCCACTGAAAAGCCTGATTTGCAAACCTCCCACAGCACCTGAAGAGCAGCCCTTTTGTACACAGAATTCATCAGGGTTCCTTAACTGGGGCTTATCTCTGCATGGAACTCAGGTAAGGAGGCACCTGTGCTAACTGGATCATTTCTCTCATTTCTCTGGGGAGAGTTAAGAACCAGGATTTTGTTCATCTGAGTAGTAGTAGATTCTTATCTCAGAACCATAGTGTGTATTAATCAGAGAGGAAATTTATGTGGGGAGTTTGATAGTTATCAGTATGTAATGGAGGTATGCACAGGAGTGGATTTGTATTTTACTATATTGCATTGTTTTTATATTTCCTATTAGGCTTGCTAAATGATTGGCATTACACTCTTTATATCCTAATGTAGCCCATTTAAAGATATTTAGACCCAACTACAGAATACAAACATATACTTTTCCAATTAGGTGTCTCTCTGTAAGCCTCTGTATCTATTGAACATCACAGTCACAAAATCCACGTACTAATATTATTCCATTACAAATATTTATAAAAATTGCTTTCAATACAAGAAAAAAATAGAACAAATTCTTGTTGTAACCCTGAGGCTTTACCACCCTTAAAAAAGGCTACTTATCAAGTTCATTTACTAAGTTTCTACCTGGAATGTTGTGGCCCCAATGAGAAGCCTACTAGAGGAAGCGTATTAAAGATTAATAAAGTCTATATAACTCTAACATTAAATTTCAGTGCTGGTTGATTTTATTGGATTGGATTTTTGTAGCCGCTTTTGCAAGGGAATTCATTTCTAAAAACTAGAACATGACATATAACTAATCATTATTTCTTTGATCAGGGACTTGTTCCAGGGGTATCTTTCAAGTCCCACAATGCATTGAACACTTTATAAAATAATTCTGTGGGTATTTCTTCAAGGTTATTTCTGTTGTAGTCCTATCTCAGAGGGTACCTAGCTTTAGAGAATACAATTGGGGAAAATGTGAACATACACAAGGACTTGTCCCAGGCATGTTGCACGCATCTGAAAAGTGCTTACTTGTTTTTTGTTGGCGAATCATTCCTATATCATAAAGTTTAACCTCTGAAAACATAAAATCTTATCATTATTAGTCATAGTGTTTTAAAAGAATCACCACTAATTTCTACACATTCACATTACCTCCGTTCCTTCCTTTTTCTCACACTCTGGAAAGCAATAATTAATATTTGGCCTTTACTGTTTGTTTAAAACATAAATGGCAGTGTCTCCTTACCACATGAATATTATCCATGAGCTATACTTTCACTTAATGATACATCTTAGAGATCTTTGGATGTTCTTCTGGATGAGTCTCATATGTTTAAATTCGTGCCTAGTAGCTCATGGGCATTCAAATTATAATAGTTTTATACTTGTTGCTAATTTTCCGGTGTTGCTAATATTAGTGTATCAACCTGAATTCTATTTAATATGCATCTTTTAGACATGTTCTTTAAAGAAACTAGCAATGTGTCTGCTGAGTCGGGATCAGAGCATTTTAGTAGATCCTAAGAGATTCAGGAATATTCTGTCAGCTTGGACCTCAAATCTCAAAAGCCACAATTTCTCTTATTTTCATGAAATAGGCAAATACAGCCAGTGCCTCCCTGACTTCTGAGTGTCATGGGAATCTGTTGTTTGATTCATAGGAGTAAGGATGACGTGTCAGTCATAGAGCCCGAGGGGGATAATCTTACACAGACTGTGCTAGAGGATTACATCTTGTCCTATCATTCTATAGTGCTGATGATTCTCTTTTCCTATTTCTGTGCAAGTATCTAGTTGCAGTACTGAGTGAACTGACTTCAGACTGAGGTCTATGCTGAAATTTTCTAAACTCTACATGCTGTGTCAGTGGCACTGATTTATGTTAGTATAGCATGAGAATTTGTTCTGGTGAACAACAGGCCTATGCCTCCACATCCTCGGCCAAACACACATATCCCTTTAATTTTGCCAGCACTTAGCTCAACATACATCTTGTGGTGTGTACAGCTTTGCACACTTCATTCTGTGTGTCTTTCCCATCCACCATTCTAACTCTTACATTTTGTCCATGACTCAGTCTCACAGCTTCACTTCAGGAATCTTGAACTGCCCTGGAGCTGAGGAGAGGTTACCTCCACATGAACCTGGTAGCCCTGTGTTGTATCGTGGAACTTAACCACACTGTATCCTTATAATGCTTTTACACACGTGCATCAACCCCTCAGCTGCTCAGTAGCTTTATAACAAGGGGACAGTGTTTTCCTTATTAGGTCATTGTAACAATATAATACTTACCAAAGTACCCGGAAAGTAGTACGGATGACTAGGTTTGTACCAGGTGGTCCCTGAGCAGGCATGCAAGGTCCTGGGTGCCTCTTAAAAGCTTTTAGTGCCACAACTGTAGGATCATCATCAGAATGAAGAAATCATGATGACTACACTAGAAAATAACTGAATAATATTCAGTGTGTGAGTTTACTCTTGGATGGTACTAGAACTTATCTTTTAATTCTGTTAGTAAAAGTCAGATGTATAGTTGTCATTTGCAGAGATTTAGCAAAACCTGGGACTTAGTCTCTTCTCAAGAAAGAAGTTGGCCAGTGACTAGCTAATCTTTATCATTTTGTGAAAATAAATGATCACTAAAGCTAGACACAAGTTCCTTGGGTTAAGAGATTCAGGCTAATGATAATTTAGATTATTTTAGCTATGTTTTCAGATAAATTTTGATTACTTTGAATTGATAGAGAAAAAGTATCCTCATTTTATGCTTGTGGTCTACTTGTCTTAAAAATACAAATAGTTATCCTGATTTGCCAAAGGACCTAAATTTGTTTCTACCCACAAAGCTATCTTTTCTTTATCCTATTTCCCCCTGAATTTGGATAAAAGTCTATAATACAAATGGGTCTGATTGTAAAAGGCTCTTTGGAAGTCTTTTCTTAGAAACTATCTTAATGGTTACCAGTATTTATGTTGTTCATGTAGTGATGTAAATAATTTTTTTACATTACCAAAATGCTTATAACCTAACATACCTTTAGAAAAATGTGAATGGGACTGCAGGATAATGCTCTCCCAGTACGCATTTTAGTGCCGTTCAAGGGAAATGCAGGATGGAGAATGTGTGCTAGGCCTAAGGACCATAACAAGGATGTTTATAAATGAAGTAACACTACAAATGGCACCAGAGTCTGGAGGAGGGAAGCAATTTGGTGAAATATAAGATGCTAAATGTTTTAATTTTCTTCTGTGCCAGTAAAATCTTGTAAAACAAGGTGACATATTAAATTTTCTATACTACACTGGCTCCAAGAGCCTGTCAACATTTTCATTATAAACTCTATTTTCAGAGCTTTAGAACTCAGCTTTAAGAATTCACTCTGGCCTGACATTTGGAGTGCAAGGTCTTACCTGGGGAACATGTGTTTCCCATACTTTAAAAATTATGAGTTTATCCATTGCTCAGTTCATAACAAGTAACCTTTTCATACGTTAGTGCTTGGCTGCTGAGCTTCAGAAATTGGAGGCACAGGGTTTACATGGGGGGAGGTCACCAGTGGAGGAAAATCTACAGATGTCATCAACACAGTTCAGGGCTACCAATTTTTATTACTAACTCTTATGGTCATTCCAATAACTAAGCCAGAAACAGGAGGGGTAGTAGTCCTGCTACACTGCCCTCAACATTTTGGAGTAGGTTTCAGGCTAACCAGTGTACATGGTCTGCTAAATATCCACAAATAAGAGTCTGATGGATGGGAGAATTATTACCATAAAAATCTATGTTCCTAAGTTGTTCTAACATTGCTCTTTTTCTTTGCTGTTTGTTGTTATTAGTGGTGATTGTGTGTGAGTGTGTGTGTGTGTCTCTGTCTGTGTGTGTGTGGATGGTTATTCTCTTCTCTCCCTCCATTGCTGGTTTGTTATTGTTGTTATAGTGTGTGTGTGTGTGTGTGTGTCTGTGTGTGTGTCTGTGTCTGTGTCTGTGTGTAGACGGATATTCTCTTCCTCCTTTTGGATGTTTCCTTTACTTTTGATTCAACATCTTTCTATGCAAAGAAAAATATTTATTATCATGAAGACGCAACCCTTGATATATCTTGAATATCAATTACCTAAAATAGCTTCCCCAAAAAATGGAATGTGGGCTATGCAAAAGCACGTGGCATTGTCACCCTGGAAATGGGCCAGCAAGGCTTTAGTTCTAGGTTATTGAGGAGACCTCTAAGAAATCAGCATTTCCTAGTATAGATTCAGCATCACACTTTCCAAATTTACCTTATAAGATGGCTGACAAGTTGGCGTTAGAAAAATTTCAGCACATGTTCTTTTTGTTGTTGTTGTTGGTGGTGGTGGTGGTTGTAGGACTTGAACTCAGGGCTTGGGCACTGTCCCTGAGTGCTTTTACTCAAGGCTAGCACTCTACCACTTTGAGCCCCAGCTCCACTTCTGGTGTTTGAGTGGTTAATCAGAGATAAGAGTCTCACAAACAGATTTTTGTTGTGGGGCTGACTTCAAACCTCAGATCTCAGATGTCATACTTCAGCCTGAGCCACCTGTTCCAGATTTCTTTTTGTGTGACGACCAATACTGCATCATTGACTTAAAGCTGTGATGTATACTCCCACAGCTGTTCTGCAAATAATGTCCCTTAGAAAAGAGACTGGGACCTAAGTGACTTGCTATTGAATAGCCATGCAAGGTTCAGAGCTTAGGTCTTTGGGGATCTGTACTGTTTTCTCTTCTCTATCATGCCTTTCTTTTTCTTTCTACAATCACATCCATTTCCCTTTGCAAAATTTCTTTTTGCTGTACTGTACTCAATGCCTTGCATATTCCCAACAGGTGATCTACCACTCGACCCATTCCTATGGTCCTATATTTCATGCAATGCCTACCTTGTTAGGTTGACTTCACATTTCAGAGGAGATTTTTTTTTTATTAATTGGACATAAATTTTTTTACAAGGTGTTGTGCAAAGAGGGTGCAGTTACATAGTAGGGCAGTGTGTACATTTCTTATGATATCTTACGACCTGTTTTTCTATCCCTTGTCTAGGTCAGGTTGACATATATGCAATATACAATGTATCAAGAACATATACAGTATTCACAGACTTGGTCTCTACTGTCTCTCCGTCTCCCTTTGTTAACAGTCATATATCAGGGAGATCATGCCCCTTTGTTTTCTGTGTTCTAGGCTTGTCTCACTCAACATTATTTGTTCGAGTTCTGACCATTTCCCTGCGAGTAACAGTATTTCACCATTCCTAATCGCTATGTAGTATTCCATTGTGTATAAGTACCATATTTTTTGGATCCATTCGTCTGTGGAGGGGCATCTGGGTTGTTTCCATATTTTAGCTATTGTGAATTGTGCCGCGATAAACATGGAAGTACAAATGCCTTTTTGATATCTTGGATTTTGCTGTTTAGGATAGATGCCTAGGAGTGGTATGGCTGGGTCATAGGGTAGGTCTATATTGAGCTTTTTGAGAAACCTCCATACTGTTCTCCAAAGTGGTTGTACTAATTTGCACTCCCACCAACAATGGAGAAGGGTTCCTCTTTCCCCACAGCCCCTCCAGCATTTGTTGTTTCCTGAGTTCAGAGTATAGGCCATTCTAACTGGGGTGAGGTGGTATCTCAGGGTTGTTTTTATTTGCATTTCCTTTACTAGCAGGGATGTTGAGCATTTCCTCAGAGGAGATTTTTATAGTATAAGGATTCTCAAATTAAAAATGTTAATATAAAATCATGCCAAGTTGATGTCTCAAAGTACTATATCTTTAAATAAAAAAAAACTTAGAAACAGAATTAGATTTTACATCACTTTCTTTCTTTATTGTCACCTCTTTTCCCCTATTCCTCTTAGTCTACAGGAATGGAAACATATCTAACCAACTAAGTGGACAGGGAAATGTGAATTCAACCTCTTTCTGTCTTCCCTGCCTTCCCTTTCCCTCTTTCTCTCCCATCTTTCTCATTTTCTTTATCTCCTTTTCTCTATTTCACTCACTCACGCACTCTCTCTCTCTCTCTCTCTCTCTCTCTCTCTCTCTCTCATTCTTTCACCAACTGTCATTATGTGTCAAAGTCCATCCACCTTGGCACAAATAATAGAATGTATTCTTCTTTGTTGAATAACATTCCAAATATAGCTACTCGTCCATTAATGGATGATTGGATTATTTTAATAACAGTGTGTAATCTTTCTTGATCAACTTCTTTTACTTGTAATGCACATGAAAGGGTCTCTTGTATCTTTGCATGGCTTAAACTTTATTTCCAGCTTCTGTCATGGCATATAGTTGTAGTCAGATACATGGGACACTGAGACAGAAGAAACATGTAACCCCAGGAAATTGAAGCCAGCTTGGGTAACCCAGTGAGGCCCAATTTGTAAAATGTAGCACTAAATAACCTTCCTATTTTAATACTACATTTTCTGTTAGTCTACTGAAAACATCTTAGTTGCTTTCATGTTTTGGTGATTTTAGTTTACTGTAAACATCACAGCAAGATTTTGTGCAGGCTTATTTTATAACTCATCTGAATAAATACCATTGAGAATTATTGCTAAATAGTATGAAGAGGTATGTTTAGTTTTGAAAGAAACTTCAAAACTATCTTCCAAGATAACTTACATTTTTCATTCCCCCTAGCAATTACAGAGAGTTCCTGCTGTTGAGTGTTCTGCACTGAGGACATTCTGATAGATGTAGAGTGACATTTATGTGTTAATTTAATTTTCAATAATATAATGGCATCTACAGAAAGTGTCTTCTTTGGTCAGGTTCCTATTCATGCTTTTTGCTCAGTTTTAAAATTGTATTTTTTTTTTTGCTCATGTTTGACTAGTAAGATTTTATTTGGTCTATTTTGCATGCCATTTTATTTCCAATTATTTATTATACAAATATCTCCCTGTGTATAGCATTGGTCTCATTCTTCTGACTATGTCTTTCCCATAGCAGGTATTGCTTTTTCATTTTAATGTAATTTAGCCTATCAATTGTTCCTTAATGGGTTATGTCATTAATGCTGCCCCAAAATGATTCTTAGACCTTACTTGTTTAGATTTACCCCTGTGATGTCTTCTGGGAGTTTTATAATTTCACATTTTACCTTTAGTTCTGTGATTCATTTTTGAGTTTAAATTTTCCAAAAATGTGTAAGATCTAAACATAGATTCTTAGTATTTTTGAATATGGATAGCCATTAGATTCAGTGGTAAGTTTTTTTAAAGTTTCTACAATATTGCTTTTGTTTCTTGTTCTATAAAACGTTGGCTTCTTCATCCTCTTGATTATTGTTACCATCAAAACAGAAGCTAAGAACATTTCAACTCTACTTTGTCTGCAAAGGCCTATTAATTAACTTGCTGTCTATTTCATACCTACAGGCCAGATTTGACCTTCTAAAACATTTGAAGTTGTTGAAGGATTAACTTTTTTTTTCTGGAGAGAAAGTCAGCCTTTAATTTAATCTGATAATTCTGTATATTCTGGCTTTCTCCTCCTATCCTTACTTACTTTTGCTTGTCCTTCCCGTGTGACTTTCTTCCTGCCAATTCCATCACACATAACCATCATCCATAATGGCTTTGGTGTTCCTCTCTATTTAATGTGTCTCAGCTCATTCTTATGGGTGGTATCTGGAGATTCTTAACTCAGTGGCTTTGGTTTAGTTTATTATTGTGTTCATTTTACGAAGCTCCATACAGATGTCACTTTCTCTGGCACTTATTGAGATTTGGGTTCTAATTGATCGCTCTCAGACACTGTGACTCGGGGGGCCTTCTCAGAATTTACCGATGGCAGTATTATCATTGCCTCCCATCTGCATTCTCATTAGACTGTGTGCTTGTGATCCTAGAGGAAATCACCTGTCTCATCACCACTGCTGTGTTCACAGGGAGCACACTGTCAATGTCAATGGGCGTTTCACAGGATGTGGACCCTGCATAGACTCAAGGAGTCAGTTAAGTGGCAAGAATGGAACTACAGAGGAAAAGAGTTTAGGGTTGAGTTTGTGGTTACAAGAGTTCAGAATTTCTCTTTACTGAGAATCCAGTAATGAAATCACCAAGAAAAAGACTTAAGTGCCAGTGTGTAGTGCAAATCTAGAGAGCAGGGATTTAAAGTCATAGCATTTCGATTTGGAAAAGATAAATGCCCAGACTTAATATGTAATGATCTTAAACCTAGAGCATTAAAGGACTCAAGGTTCATCTTCCTTGTACATCCTGAGGTTCATCTTCCTTGTGCGTCTTACAGTCTAGAGATAATTCTGTTTCTTATAGATGGTTTCTGATATGCTCAGGAAGATAAGACAGTCAATGTTCTTGGCCTTTCAGCCCCAACAGGACTTCACATTGAAAGAATGGGAGCTTTAATCTTCTCTGTTTTTAAGGAGGAACCTATTTTCTCTTTCTGAAAGCAGTGTTCAAATATTCTGAAGTTTCTTTTCAAGCTTCAACAGGCCAGATTTATTCAGAGTCCACTGGGAAGAAATGAGCCCTGGAGTGGCCTGGTGTTAGCTGTTGTCAGCAAAAAGATGGACATAGAATGTGGCATGAGGTAGATAGAAAGGGAGACCCCACACACACACACACACACACACACACACACACACACACACACCATATAATATGTAATACACTATGTATATTATATATAGTTAAATGCAGTAAAGGAGAGTACTTATTCACAAAAAAAGTCTTTCAAATACAAATATATGTATATATAATGTCATTACTCTTCAATTCAGTTTTAAAATTCACATTTAATTTAGAAGGAAATATGTCTGGGTGAGTTCCTGGTTAGCTGATGTTTGGGATTTCTCCCTTAGATGGTCATTAGCCTCTTTCTAGAAAGGAAGAATAGCCTTAGTTTTCTCTGTTATAGTCCAAGTGTGGGCAAATTATCTGAAAATAATTTAGAGAAATACTCGTTTAGTCAAACACTCGTTAGCCAATGTCCAGAACCTGGAAACATGTGTAGACCATTAACATTCTTCTCATACAAGTTATAGAGTTTCCTAATGAAGTTTCCTTGATGAACCTGATCTATTTTAAGGAGATGGGAACTTTTCCCCTTCTCTTAGTCTGTCACTTGCTCTCACTGTCTCTTCTTTACTTCTCTTTCTCCCTCTTTCTATGTCTCTTTCTCTCTCCCTGGCTCGGTCTCCTCCGTCTCTTTCTCTCCCTTTCATTCTCCAGTTAACCATTCTCACATTGTGATCATATTTAGTACTTATGAAAATTACTTATGAGAATTTTTTGAAAACAAAAGATCAAAGCCACGTGCTTCAATGAAGTTGTCATGTTTTCTAGTTCTCTGGGTGATTTTGCCATTTATCAAAGATAATATGCATATAATTTCAAGTTTCCAGAAAATAACAGCAAGTTTTATGGCTATATGATTTCTTTTAATTTCTGCAATACAATTATGAGCTATATGATGCCTTCTTTTATATGGAATTATTTTACTACTAATTATAAGATCCTATTTATTATGAAATATCGAAATGATGACCACTTGGGTAAATGGTTATTTTGTCAATTCATACTGAACACTACTTGGTTTGGGAACTTTATGTCAACTGTCATTCTTTCAAGAACATTCCAGGCACCATGATTAAAAACACTCAGTAAACCATGAATATCAAGAGAATAATAGCTACAGGTTTATAAGTGTGAATTGTGTGACACTCGCAATTTATTTTTGAGAGAACCTGATTATATGCATCTCTGTGGACCACAGTGGTTTATGGAGGAAGTGATATGCTGATTTGTGTTAGAGTTTTAATAACTTGAGAGTTTAAAATTTATTTCGCCTTTAGATTGTTCTCTTTGGCTGATAGTTAAAGTCTAAAGTACTTAGAGAAACCACCCTGGGAGGATGTAAAGGATGTAATAATAAGCATAAAAGGCAAAGGGTGAAAGCACTCTTGGGTCTATGTCATAGCAAGCTATGTTTTTTTCCTTAAAGAGGTAACAGCTAAGATTCGATAGAACTCTGCCTTCAAAACATTTCAGTCCAAAAGAGCACACGATCCATCACAGAACCATTTTATTTTATTTTATTATTTGGTTTTGTTGGTTGTGATCATTGCTTATTCCTTCATGGTCAAGATTCAGGGACAGCTAAAATTCCACATGGAATGTTTTAGCGTCTTCTGTGTGTTTGAAATTTAAGTCATTGCAGCACAGTATGTATCTTCCTCCTTGTTTTCACACAAATTTCCTGCTTAAAGATATACCACATTAGGAGTAGATATGTGGCTCAAAGGATAGCATTTGTCTTAAATGTAGGAGGCCCTTGGGTCTTAGTTGGTTAGGAAGATTATCAGACTTGAACTCTGCTTACTATAAATGGATAAGGAACTCAGTATGGTTCTGGCAACCACTCAGCACCAGAATGCAGTTGTTTGCCGAGTAGGATTTCTTGAATCTACTAGTGTTCTTTGAGAAAATCCTCTTCTTTGATTTTTTGGGATTAAACAATATTCTCTAAGTATTCTCTAATAGTAAGTAGAAAGGAAGCCAACTGTAGATACAGCTGAGTGGATACATCATTAATATTCCCTCTGGTGCACTCTTCCCTGATACCATCTAGGATTTTGGGGGGACTCAAGTTTCTTTGGAATTCCACCAAGCATATGAAGATGATCTTTCCCAGCAACCCATGTGAGCATGCTCTAAGGCAGTTAGCAAAACACTTCCATGTGCCTCAGAAACGCTTGGAGGGTTCATTGGAACAGACTGCATCCCAAGAGTCTCTGCTTCACTCTGCCTGGTTGGGGCCCAGAAGCTTGCAGCTCTGACAATTTCCTCAGTGATATTCATGTTGATGATAAGGATACACACTCACAGAACTGTTGTTCCAAGCCACAGTTTACCTAACTAGCCTGAATATCACAAACATCTGGGGCTTTTATTCCAGAAGTGTATCCCAAGCCCCACAGTAATTTGGTGATTACTAATTGGTACATTTAACAAGTATCTCTGGGATTGTCATCTGGGAAAATTCTTCGACTATGACTTTATCAGCCTTCATTCATCTGTCATCCCTGGCATCTGACAACTGTTTTTGTTTTGTTTTAAATTGATTGTTACCAGCATTTGTCTGCACCCATGTACCTGTGGATATGATCCCCAAAGGGCCACATTAAGGAAAAAAATACAAGTTATTTGTCTCTGAGGTAGAAATGCTTTCTCCTTTTCGGGGTGCCCTATTTTTGTATAACTGTTTCCAAAACTGTTCTCTCTCTCTCAGAGTGTCTCTTATAAAGACAGTTACCATTACATTCAGGGTTCATTTGCATATCTCTAAGTGATTTCAAGATCCATGATTTAATTATATCTATCATCACATCTAGGAAGCTGTGTTGTTATTTATTTATCATTTGTTTGTTTGTTTGTTTGTTTGCCAGTCCTAGGGCTTGGACTCAAGGCCTGAACACTGGTCCCTGGCTTCTTTTTGCTGAAGTCTAAGTACTCTACCACTTGAGACACAGCACTTCTTCCAGCGTTTTCTGTTTATGTGGTGCTAATGAGTGGAATTCAGGGCTCCATGCATGCTAGGCAAGCACTCTACCACTAAGCCATATTCCCAGCCCGGAAGCTATGTTTTTTAAAAACATATTTTCATGTGCATACAATCTGGAGACTAGAATATGGACAAATTGTTTCCCCTCTTGGGGAGACAAATAGTGCATTCAAGGTTAGAAAATCAGAGATAACAATAATAAAGGAGGAATTCCATAAAAGCACCTGTACAGATGACCTGAACATAGCCTATGACAAACCATAGCCAATGCAAATCTATGAGACACAGTTCCCACAAAAAAGAAATTTGGTAAATTTGCTTGGATTTTTGAGAGAGTGAATAAGAGTATACGTGTACTGTAAGCAAAAAGAAAGAAAGAAAGGATATATCTGCCTAAAAAAATTCAAAGATAGTGCAAAATACCAAAAGTGTTTTTTAATGATACTTGGTAATGCAATTAGGGATGTTTATATAAATCTAAACATGTAAACAACATAAGTTCTGACCTCTGTGAGTCAAGCTACATACAAAGAACAAGCTAATATTAAGTCTCCATTGAAATGGTAACAGTGTCTATGGCTGGAGTTAGATTGCAAAATGAAAGAGATAAAAAACAGTAAATATGAATAGTACTAGCTTCTTCTCACTAAATACTCCTGAACTCAACCGTATTATCTATCACTGATAGAAAAAGAAATACAAAATCACAAGCATACTAATTAAAAGTATCAATGCAGCTAGATGCCAGTGGCTCCCTCCTAAACTCCTGGCTAAACTAAAGGCTGAACCCTGGAGGATCACATTTTAAAGCCAATCTAGGCAGAGAAGTCTGGGAGAACTCCATCTTTAAGTAACCAGTAAAATCTGGGCTGGGCACATGACTTGAGTGGTAGAGTGCTAGCCAGGAGCACAAAACCCCAGAAGAATAAAAAATACTGCATTTAAACCCCAGTACAAGCACATACATACAAAAGTTCTAGTGGTAACCAATATAGCTATTTCAGGCAAAGGAGAATGGGTCATAAAGTGAATTAATTCATACTCTTATCATAGAAGTCAGTAAGTAGTTGATAGATCAAGAAACAAATATACTATGTACAGATGTAGAAAAATGTCACAAAGAGAACTTCTGAAAATTGGGTATGGGAAATTGAAACTATAGCACAGAAGCAAATGTTCTAAATATATACATTGCAGTTTGCTTGGGCATTCCTGTAGGACTTTCATGAATGGGAGAGGAAGCAGGTGTTTATACCATACTTTATGGACAAAAGTAATGTGAAGAAAAATAATATCAGACAAGTAATATAGAGAATCTATAACATTTTCTTCTATTCTGTGGTTTGGTCTTTTAAGGACTCATGGGCTGCCTACAACAAATAGCACTATAAAAATTATTTATTTTAATCTTACATTGCCTATATAACTACTTCTTAAATTATACTGACCATGAATTTTTGGTAGATATTGACTGATATTTCAGAAAAATGCAATGGAATGGAATATAAAATAAAAATATTCTGAATACAAATGAAGCTTTTACATTAGACTCAACACACATAAAATTTACCTGTCAAACTGTTAGGAAAAAATTTAAAAGCTCTGTGTGTGTGTGTGTGTATTTGGTGTAATGCATGCGGGTGACATGAAATTTGCACACTGGAACAACTGAGAAAAGTAAGGTTTTAGCATTGTCCTGTTTTTCAGCTTTTTAAAAATTACTTAATAGTGTTGCTTTTCCCTGTCTCACTTAAGAAATCATTTTCTACCCCACAGTTGTTTAGATATTCTGTTTCATTATGTCCTAAAATTTTACCATTTCTGTTTCCATGTTCAGGCATCAAAATGCTATTCTATGGGTTGGCACATCAAGTTGAAAATTAGGGTGTTTTTTCCCCCTTATCAATATCTACCTCATCAGTTGATAGCATCATCCTTAGCTGGCCAGTGTTCTATGAGGATTTCATCTAAGGGGCCATTGTGATTGGAGGGTTGTGGAACTCAGCCTCCTGCATCAGTGCTCTCTGCATCTAGCACTGTACCAAGACAATGTCAATTTGATAAGCCTGGATCAATAGCACCTAAGTTTGATAACCCAACACTAAAATAACTTGATGATTTTGGAAACCTCTCTTCCTGCCTTGTTCTTCTATAAGTATCTTGGCCTTTGTTAGTCCTTGACATTTCTATAAAACTTCAGTTCACTTTGATGGGTTTTCCAAGAACTATGCTGAGATTTTGATTGGAATTATATTACTTATAAACTCTGGGGAAAGGAATTAATATCTTTACAGTTCTGGGATTTCAAGTCTATGAATATTTATGTATTCATTTTATCTTTTATGATTTTGAGGTATTATTAATTAACTATACAGAATCTGTCTTCTCTTTATTTAGGGTTATTTATACCATATTTATTTTTCACTTATGCTTAAAATAGTACTATGAATTGTCATTTATGTTTACTGAGATTTCAATATAGAGAAGGGCATATATATGTATATATGTACACACACATGTATATATAAGGTAAACGAGCAGCTCAGTTCTTTTATTATTTGAAGTTAAGTGGAGCAAAGATAGTATAATTGTCATGTGCTCAATTGTACATAGTAAGGGATTTCATCATGAAGTTTCCACACATTCAGGAAATGTATTTTAGTGATATTCAGCCATGTTTTGTATGCTCTTATCTCTCCTCTTACCAAACTTATGAGTCCTTGGCATAGTAGAGAAGAAGTAGTAATTCAGTTATTTGTTATTATACTTCCTTGGCTTGACCTTGTACAATAATAATGTGAAATAAGTAAATCTCATTGAAGTTTTAAGCAAATAATTGTTAAGCCAGTTTTTTAAAAAAATAATTACTTACTTATTGTCAAAGTAATGTACAGAGGGGTTACAGTTTCATACATAAGGCAGTGAATACATTTCTTGTACAATTTGTTACCTCCTCCCTCATTTCCCCCCTCCCCCCTTCCCCTATCCCTCTCCCCCCATGAGCTGTTCAGTTGGTTTACACCAAATGCTTTTCTAAGTATTGCTTTTGGATTATCTCTCGATTTTGATATTCTCTTTCCCTTCCCTAGTTCTAATACCAGTATATACAGTATCCAAGGTACTCAGATGAGAAACAGTGATAGCATGGGGACAACCACAGGAAGGGGATACAAGAGGATCATCAATAACAAAAAAAGCTACCCTTTCACATGGCATGTTTAAAGTAATTACAACAGTGATATAACACTCATTTCCATAACATGAAGTTCATTTCACTTAGCATCATCTTATGTGTTCATAAGGGCACAGCTATTGGGCTCTTGTCATCCTCCACTGTGACTAAGCTAAACCTGTGCTAACTATTCCCTATGAGGGAAACCATAGAGTCCATGTTTCTTTGGGTCTGGCTCACTTCACTTAGTATGATTTTTTCCAAGTCCTTCCATTTCCTTACAAATGGGGCAATGTCATTCTTTCTGATAGAGGCATAAAATTCCATTGTGTATATGTAACACATTTTCCTGATCCATTTGTCTGCTGAAGGGCATCTGGATTGATTCCATATTTTGGCAATGCTGGGGGGAATGTGGCCAAAAGGGAACCCTACTTTATTGTTGGTGGGAATGTAAACTTCTTCAACCACTCTGGAAAGCATTATGGAGATTCCTCAGAAGGCTAAACATAGAGCTTCCCTATGACTCAGCAGACCCACGCTTGGGCATCTACCCAAAAGATTACAAACAAGAACACACTAAAGCCACCAGCACAACAATGTTCCTTGCAGGTTTTTTAAAATTTTATTGTAGAGCTGATGTTCAGAGGGGTACAGAAGTAGTAAGTACATTTCTTTTTGAACAGTGCTACCTCCTCCCTCATTTTCTCCTACTTTTACCCTCCTGACATCCTCCTCCTCCCTTACTCTTTATGATTCTTTCTTTCTTTTTTTTTCTCCCTTTTGTTTATTCCCTAAACCAGATTTTTGTCACACAATATCCTCTTCTTCACGCATGGCAATATTCATGATTTGAGTTATCTATAACAAACCATAAAGCAATGAAAGAAAAAACAAAATTATCCAGCTAAAAAACTTATAGACAAAGCCATCAAAAATGATGACTGATAGAAACATAGAATTCTATGTACATTTGTGTGAAGGCTATATGAAGATGGGCAGACATGCAGAAATACGAAAGAGTTTGGTACAATGGTACTAAATTGAGGGTAACTTAACCAAAACAGTACTCAGATTCTCTTTGACACACTTATCCTAATCACTCCTTCTTTCCTGTTTTAAGGCACGATCAGGGTCACAGGTTCAAAGTACTTTTGGGGAAGTATTCTCAGAGATGCCACAGAATTCCTGAAATCTTGCTATATTACCTGGATGAATATAAGTCATAGGAAAGAACTGAATTACACAGTGAATAAACATCTATTGAATATTGATGGGGTTTGAATAAGCACTGGGAGGTCTTTCCCTTGACATGGTAAATAGCATAGAAGGATAGGTGGAAGGAAATGAATTCCAACTTGTATTTACATGGAAGCCAACTATTTTGTACTTTACCCTGCACTTTAGTGTCATTTTACTGTCTAGATTCCAGTGTTATTTTTCTTCTGCTACTGATCATTTTTGAAACTGTGATCACTTTATTACATTTACCACTTTATTACATTTTATTACATTTGTCTCTCATGAAGATGAATAAACAGCCATAGAAGTCCTTGAGATTTGTGTCAGTTTGAAATACTGTTTTCACTTGTAGCTTTAAAGGATTTAATGGATGTCCTCGAGAACTACAGCAACAACAAAAACTCCCATCACTCCAAAATGGATTTTATATCCATCTATATATATGTGAATAGAGCAAATATAGCTTACATACTTTGTTTTTCAAATGTTACCAGGATGTTTTTTAAGTCTGAGTGTTTAAGCAGAGTTGATTGGTTATTGTGTTTGAGTAACCAACAATTTGCAGCAATAAGGAACAATGAATAACTTTTCAAAAGAAAAATAATTCCTGAATGAAGAAAGGCCATTTTCTCATGAAGATAGTTGACTGGAACAAGGAAAGAAAACACATTAGAGTCAATGCATTTCCAGAGCTAAGCACAAGGGTACTTCCTAAACAAAAGGATCTTTACAAATAAGGTTGCACTTCAAAGAAACTCTTTTCAGGGAAGTCTTACTTAGTTGAACAACTTTCTTCAAATGCAATTCATTCTGAAGATCTGGAACGGAATGATACTGTCTCTAGACAGCCAAGAAGACAATGTCAGTTTTACTGTGATGGCTTTGGTAACACAGGTTGTTTTGCTTTGAACTTTTTACCTTTAATCGTTGCAAGAGAAGTGCTTGCAGTATTCAGACATCAAGAGAACAAATTTGAACTTCTATTCCTTTTTCATTTTTTTGTGTTTCATTTATATTTTTATTATCTTTAGTTGTACAAAGGCATTATTATTGAACAAATCAGTTTATAAGTTCCAAGTATCTTAATCAATGTCATTCCCTTCATTGTTCTCTCCATGTTCCCCAGCCCAATCCTCCCCTCAATTTTCTTAGTTTCACAGAATATATACTGGATACATTCACAGAATATATACTGGATACACTCTGCTCTCTTCTTTGCTTCATTTGTCTACCCACCCTTCTTTAATCTTCCCCCCATAACTTTCTTTTTTTTTTTTTGGCCAGTCCTGGGCCTTGGACTCAGGGCCTGAGCACTGTCCCTGGCTTCTTCTTGCTCAAGGCTAGCACTCTGCCTCTTGAGCCACAGCGCCGCTTCTGGCCGTTTTCTGTATATGTGGTGCTGGGGAATCGAACCTAGGGCCTCGTGTATCCGAGGCAGGCACTCTTGCCACTAGGCTATATCCCCAGCCCCCCCATAACTTTCTAATACCAATTTCCTGGTGGTAGTTTTGTTGGGCTGTGAGTTACTTTTTTTTTCTAAGAAATTATACCATTTGAATTCTTCCCTGCAAATACTGTACTCCAGTTGAATACATTTGTGTACATTTGCATGTAACATCATATGTGATTACTTGTATATTTATAAATTAGTTCTAGCTTCACATATGAGTGAAAATGTTTATCCTTTGTCCTTTTGGGCCTAGCTTACTTCACTTAATATACATTTTTTAGGTCTATTCATTTCCTTGCAAACGATATAATATCCTTAATTACTGATGAATAAAATTCCATATGTGTATGTTTGTGTATATCACATTTTCTTATCCTTTTGTCAATTACAGAACATCTGAGCATGTTTCCTACCTTGACTGTGGTGAATAGTGAAGCAGTGAACATGGTTGCCCAGGTGGCTTTACTGTATCTTGGTTTATAAACTTTTGCATAAATGCCCAGAGGCAGTATTACTGGATCATAGGGTAGTTCTAGTTTAGTTTTATATGGAATATCCAAACTGCTTTTCAAAGTGATTGAACCAGTTTACATTTCTACCCCAAATGTATTCAGGCTCCTTTTACCCCATATCCACATTAGCATCTGTTATTGTTTATATTCCTGATGATGGTCATAGGGTGAATTGTAATCGCTCTGTTGTGGAGATTTGTATTTTCTTTATAACCAAGAGATGCTGAGCATTTTTAAAGTATCTATTGGCCATTTTAACTTCTTCCTTTAAGAAGTTTTTACTTACTTCATTAGCTTGTTTGTTAACTTTGTTGTTGATTCTTTAAGTGTTTTGTTTCTTGCACTGCTTTTACATTCTGGATATTAGACCATTATCTGATGTAAAGATGGCACAGATCTTCTCCCATCAGTATGTTATATTTGTAGCTTGTTAACTATGTCCTTTGCCATGTAGAAACTTCTTAATTTGATGCAATCTCATTTGTCAATTCTTCCTGTGATTTGCTAAATACCTGGAAATATATTCAAAAAATTCTTGCTTGTCCTGAGAAGTTCTTATGTCTCTCCTAATCCTTCTTGTAATATTTTCATGATTTCAGGTCTTACATTGAGGTCTTTTATCCATTGTAAATTGATATTAACAGAATGGCAGCTTGGGATCCAGTTTCAATTTTCTACATATGGCTATCCAACACCATTTGTTCAAGAGGCTCTATTATTTTTCTTACATTTTTGCTTCATTATCAAATATTGGATGGCCACATACCTGTGGATTTATTTCTGGATCTTCTCTTTTGTTTCACTGGTACTCAGGCCAGGTTTTGAGCTTAAACAAGCTTCTTGTTGTTACTATAGCTCTGCAGTACAGTTCAAAGACTGGAAATAGTATGCATTCAGCACTACTTCTTTTTAATATTTTTTCCCCCAAGATTGCGCTCATGACTTTGGACCTTTCATGGTTTCCTATGAATTTGGGGATTGTTTTCCCTATCTTGAGACTGATATTAGAACACAGAATACAAAGTTTTGGCAAATATTGCTTTCTTGGCTACAGGTATCATCAGATTGGACATGGATAATCTGAGCTGAAGAGAAAGTAAGCAGGGTGAGTGCTGGTGGTTTTACAGGGATTTTCTTCTCAGTTGAAATTATAACACTAAAATTGGTAATCAAGGAGTGTGTAAGTGTGTGTGTGTGAGTGTGTGTGTGTGCGCGTGCTTGGGGCTTTTGGGCTAGAGGTATCATGAAGAAGTGAAGAATTAGGGCAAAAGATAAAAGAAAGGAGAAGACAATAAGAGAGGATTTTTAGTCGATACAAGACCTCTGATTCAAATGTTTGGTTAATGTTTGAAACAGAACAGTAACTACTATTAGCAATTCCCATGACATAGGTATAGGTTGTGAAGTTTCATAAACATTGGCCTGGTTCTGTAATTCTTGAAGTCTGAAAGTAGCTTCTTCACAGCTATTGATCTGTCATCATTCAATATAGGACAGCAGTCTCTTCTGATGTGTATAGTAGGACATGGTACTCTGTGTTGAACTGCAGTGGGTTGTACTGCTTGGTGATTTTGAAATCTGTTGAGTATTTAACTCTTCTTTTAGAAAAAAAATTTTGAAGTGTGATCAAGGGTAACTCAGCATTTTTTGCTCTATGATATGATGAAGTTTTATTCTTGAATGGACATTTAACAAGGAAACCCAAAAAGAAAGAAAAGATAGAGAAGCATTGGGACCACCTCAGTACTGCACAGCTATTCACAAAGTATAACAGAATTTGAACTCAGTTCACCCCTCACATCATTGTGCTTAATCAGGACCATCAAATGCTGTATCAAATAATTTCTACACTTTTACTTAAAGATCTGAACTTAACTCACTTTCAAAATACTTCTGTGGAACCCAGCTGGCCCTACTGATCAATAACAGAGAAGATTTCAAATGCACTGGCACTCTAGTGATAGAATGACTGTTGCCAGGAGCTTAGCATAATATTCATTTCTTAATCAATTACAAGAAAATACTCCAAGTTATAGTGGTAACTTGATCTCTTGTATTGCTAATAGCAATATAATTAATAGTAGCTATTATAAGTGAATTAATTATAGAACCAGTTTTGACAATGGCAAGGTTTGGGTCACTACAAATGGAAAAGTACTATTTTCAGATAATTTTCTTCTTTTACTTGTCCGGAATCTACTTAAATAAAAGAATGAAATGTTCTCCACCTTAAATCATTAACAACTATCAAGGCATTAAGATAAAATAGATGTCAACAGCAGTTGTGAAATTAGCTTAACATTCTGGATTGCATTTTTCATGATGACTATGACAGTATTCACTTGTGTGTGGTATTTAGTGGACTGGATAAATTCATTGTTGCAGTTGTTGCAAAATTAGTTGTTCCTAGTGAAAAAAGATATGTGTAGGTTCTATTCAAAATGTACCTTAAGCAAAATTTGTTATGGAAATCTAAGAGTTCCCCAGTTAATACTTGTCATCCCAGTGCTTACAGAATCAAATGCAATATGGCATGCAATGTTTTACGTATAAACTGTCAAACAAAATATATTCTAGTATTTTGAATTTCTGTTTAGGCTTTAGGGACAATGATGGATTAAAAAAGAAAGTGTTCCACTTTTCTAATGGGAAATATAAGGCAATGTTTTACAAAACGACATTCCCAGTGCAGTTTGAATAGCATTCTATCTTTGCTATATGTGTGTGTGTGTGTGCTTTATTCGTTGACTCAGGGTTTCTTTTCTAGAATGAGTGCAACAAAGCTCAAACATTTGCTAGGATTTAGACTGGTGTTCTTCTTGGCTAAAAATGAAGTTGATGATTTGATTATATATGGATATAAATATGTTTGAAAGCAATCTTTGTGATAACATTTGCAACCCCAAACAGATGTTCCGTACTTTTTTATGGATCACTGACTGCTTATAAATAGCAAAAATATATGCTATGTTAACATATTTTATTGTATTCAGAAGGGCATTGTGTTCTTGAGAGACAGCAATGAGAGTTGATTAGGATTGAAAGCATCAGGGTACTTTTTCCTAATGTATCAGATGCTGTGGCATAGCAAACAATTTTAAAAATCTGTGGTTGAAAACAACCTTTCATTTCATGATTTGGTGTGTCAGCTGAATGGTTCTTCTGAACTAATCAGACCGGTATACCTGTATTCAGCTGGTATATGGAGAGGGGTGGCTTGTTTATTATGGGGTTGGCTGGAAAGGGGAGGATTTTTCTCCAGATTTTCCTATCTTCCAACAAGATCCTTTAGGATGTTTAAGATGTCCCATAAAGATGGCTGTGTTAGATGACTGAGAGTCTAAAGTGCACCAGGTCTCTCTCTCTTGAGCCCATCACTGGACTTCAGTGAAGATTCTGCATGCTTAGCTAATCAAACTACCAGAAAGCCAACCAGATTTTAAGGAATAGAGAAACATAATCCTCCCATTGAAACAGGGAGAGTCTACAAGTAATTTTACATTTGATCATGATTAATATTGTAATTTCAAACCAAATATCCAAGAAAGTAGTTTTAGTAATATTCAGAAACACAGCTATAATTGTAATAGCCCATATAATATTCTGGGAACTCACTAAATTCTGGACACTGCTGAATCTGTGGATGGATTTGCTCAATTTGCACAAAACAATACATGGTAAATACTATAGTAAATACTAAATATTCTATGGACTGTCTCACATGGGGTTATTATTGTTACAAAATGGTAATATGTCTAAAAATAGATTTCCTCAGCCAAATAAATATGGAGAAGGTAAAGTTTTAAGTGGCTAAGAAAGACACTATCCATCCTGTGCTATCCTCAAAATTACCACTATAATAATTATGTACAATAAGTCTTACAGAGGGAAGACTATGAACCATGTTTTCCAAGTCTGGAAGCTGGGAACCTGCTTTTCATGGGTGCTCTTTTAGAATTTCTCCTGTTAGAGATGGTCTGTAGAACTCAACTTATACAGGGCTGTGATACTGAATTTAGGGTTGACTGGAAACCAAATAACTACAATTTTTATAAGGACTATATGTCTGCCACTGACATTATAAAGAAATAGGTAAAATGGAGTTATTAACTTCTTCAGTCTTTTTGTCGGCATAAAACACTGATCTTATAGCCATGTTCAAGTTAAGCCAGAACTCTGAATCACCTGCAAGGTTTTTAGGTAATTTTATCTGCATTGTAATATTATTTCCTTTTTAAATTAGCTTAAGTTGATTGCACAGGGGAGTTCAATTATGATATGTCTATACATTCATATAATAAACAGTCAATTTCTCCCCCTCGATTATACTTTTTCTCATCTCCATTTCAAAGCAATTTCTCATAGGTTACATTATCCTACTTTCAGCATGCATATGATGTACTTAGATTACATCCACCTCTCAACTTATCTTTTCACCTCCTTGTACCCTACTTTCTTTCTCCACAAAAGTCCCACCATTTTACATACCTGTCAATAACTACTGCCTTTGCAGTTGCTCTTTATGTTTCAGAGTCCTGCACAACATCATCATGCTAACTTGGCTGAGAGCAAATAGTACTGCAGCACAGCAATAAGATTCTGAGCTCAAATTATACCTGTGTCAAATTTCTTCTGAATCATTTACCTCAAGATAAGTAAATTAGGCAGATTACCTCTGAACATGCAAATGAGGCTAGCTTGAGGAAAGTTATCTTCAGCTCTTCAGTGTTTAATATCAGGTATTTAATATTGCTATTGTTGGAGTAACCAAGTTGATTCTAAAATCAATGTTAGGTTAGATACAAAAATTTTAAATAACCAGGCCGAATAGATAAAGTATTATCACAAAAAGCTTCACTTAATCATGTGTGTTTATTTGTGTGTCTATGTATGTGTATGTCTCTCTGGTTATTTATATATATTTGGCAGTTTTCTTTTGAGAGTCAGTACATTCTTTTGTCTCGAGTGTTCACTGGTTTCTCTGGTAGTTTGGTAAATGATAAATAGTTATTTATTTTAAGTGGAAAAAATGTCTTTATTATATTTAACCCTCAAAAACCACATAGGGAAATTTATTCATCATTAATTTTTATGAATGAGAACTGAGACACTGAAGGAAGGATATAAATTCTAGTTACCCATAGAAAAAGTCAGAGGTGAGATTTCATCCTGAATCTGTTTTCTTGGAAGACCTAGAATTTAAGAAACCAGTGGAATGAGTAACAGGATATGTTCATTATGCCCAGTGCTGAAATACCTGATTTGTGTGTCTCCACGGTGGGCCTGGAGTCCCTGGACACAGCTTAGCTGTGACCCTAAGTGTCCTGTTTTTACTTTCAAACATGTTTTCACACATTATTTCCTGGACACGTACATGGCTGTAGCTGATGAGACGGGGTGGTGAGAGGAATGGAGGAGAGTCTCTGCACTTGAACCTGTGCACCAGACCAGAAGAGAAGGCCAGCATACCTGCCAGTAAGCAACTTTAGCCGAGCCTTATTTTTTCAGAGAAAAATCTTAAATCTTTTATTTCACAGGAAAAAAAAATTGCTATATGTGAATTCCAGTTTGGAGGTGAGACGGAGTTTCAAAAGATTCGGAATCCTATTTTAGCCCAGAAGCAGCAATAGTTAGGTTCACTCAAGGCCAATTCAAGGCTTCTGGCTGGCTACCTAGAGCTCTGTTCAGTGTCTAAGAAACAATTTGAGAGCACAGGGTAAGGTAAATGGCCCATTATATAATGAGTCCAGGCTAACCATACAGAAGTAATCACAATCGTATTCATGAGCGGTTACCTAAACTTGCTGTTAATCACTGAGACACATAAACATCCACACATGATGAACACACTAAATTTATTTATATTTGAATGTGCTTCAAAAGGAACCAAAGTCAATATCCTAATACTGGTTGCCTCACAGAGCTATGGCAAGGCTTACCTAAAAGTGCACACCTGTCTAGCCACCTGTTCAACATATTGGAAATACTCAACGTGTAAGTTCTTGCTTTCCTTGTACTTAGCTCTTTCAACTCAAATATGGTTGTTTCAGGATGAGTAAAGTTGAACTTACATAATCAAGTAAATGATGTATTATCTTAATGTCTGGTACCAAAATTTACCCTAGGAAAATTTATCAGTGATAACATCTTAATAAACCATTGTGGGAGATGTAACTCAGAGGACTGAATATCAAGGAAAATAGGAAGTAATAAGAGAAGATTAAATTAATAAGAGTGAGAAAATTGTGGGAATGATGGCTTTGCTCCCACCAAAGGGAAGGTGGATGGAGTAGATGGGGAAGCTGAAGAGCTGAGGATAGAGAGTGAGGTGAAACCACACAAGCTAAATGAGAGGCACAGTTCTTTTACAGAAGGTTAGAGAAGGGCATCTTAACATGGAAACATCTATTTTTCCAATTTAAAACTATTTATATTGATTTCATTGAAGTTCTAACAAAAATCAAATCTTAAGCTTATGACACTGATAAATAACAGATATTATTAATATGTTTCATGTCCTCTCTAGATGATCATAAGGATAACAGTCATGCAAGAGTGGACGTAAAATAAATTTCAAGAATGTAAGACACTCTAGCATTCTTAGAAAGCTGAGTATATTGAGGATCCAATGCTTTTGAAGGAATCTTAGGAGACTGGCATTTTCAGACTATGCGGATTACATATTTCATTGAAAGTCCACTTAAGTGTAGTGGTCCAGAGATAGTTCAGAATGATGTTTGTTTGTATGGAGACACAAACTGAAGATATTAATATTCTTAAGGGTTATATATTTCAGGTATATTTGAAGTATACTCCTTAATTTTTGACATCAGAATAATTGTGGCTTGAATAAACCAGAAGTTGCAGTGGTGAGTCAGTTTTGGATCTCTTTTTTCTTGGTAGACTCTATAAAGGGTAGTTTTAGGTTCATAGCAAAATTGAGTTAATAGTAGTAGATAGGAGAATTTCATTTCATTTGGAGTCTTGACACATTCAAATTTCCTTCCCTGTCCACAGTCTCTACCCTTCAGTATACTTTTTTTGCTTGATGAAGAACCTGTGCTGACACAGACGTGTAACTCATATTCCATAGTTTACAGTAAGTTTACTCTTGGCAAATTTTCAGCTTTTATGTAGTTTTATTTTCAGTTGACACCTAATAATATATATCTATGAGATGCAGTGTGATCTTTCAATCCAGGTATTTATTGTCAATGATTAACCTTGGTGATTTAGCATATCCATCACTGCATGCATGTACGTATCATTTCTTAGAGGTAAAGACATTTAAAATCTTCCCTTGTAGCTACTTGGAAATATCAGTGGGAGATATAGGAGAGGTTGGTCAGGTGGTACAAAGTTACAGTAACGAGGAGGAATAACACTTGCTTTTTAATCTACAAATTTCAATTAGATTTCTAGGTTCAGGGAACCATCTTTATTGTGACATCTCTCCTCTGGCTATGTAACTATAGCAAAGCTGTAGATGGGGAAATGAAAAACACAGCTATTTCTCAGACACATCATCAGCCTGGCTGTGCTATTAATACATTCATTTATATTACACACTGTGTCACAAAGAAAGCTGTGAACATATAAACTCTCCTAGTTGATTGTTTTAAAATAAAAGCAGCAATGATAGCAACTATTAGTTAGCAAAGGATCCACAGACAGCAGCTGCCTGAGGGTTTAAAGGAGAAACATTATTACAACTGTATCCTCAGGATCTGCTTTTCATTAAATATCATCCTGAAATAAATCAATTCCATCATATTCTTCCCTTTTGCCCCTGGACTGCTTTCTACAAAAATCTATAATAATCTTATAACGCTTGGTATTTCTGAACCAACTATCTACAAACAGGTGTTTATCCTCCTTGCCAAATGCTGCCTTCACATAGGTGTGGGTTTAATATGATTTTATGCTTTCCTGTTATAAATAAAAGATCATCCAATTATATGCCCCTACCTCAGTATTCCTTGTGCATGCAAGGGCTGGGGGTTGGGAGTATCTCTTGGTCCAGGCTTCTGAGATCCATCCTTTCTCTTGTGTTAATTCTGACTGATGTTACATTAACTGGTTCAGCAACCCTGGCTTTGTGGTTGCTATGGCCACTGATACTTTGGGTTGCTAAAACCCACACGGCTTCGGTTCTGATGGCCAACTGACTACTGTCAGTCCCTAGCAAGCCTGCCTGGGGATGAAGGCTAATTTCAGAAGCTTAGGTGCTTTATGAGAAGTGGAAAAGGCAGACTCACACAATTATATAAAATTTAGGAAGATCAGACTTTAGATACTAGGCACCAGAATTTATTACAACTTGAAAGAGCTTATTCTTTTCTTTTTGCTGTTTGTTTCTTATTCAAACTCTTTGAGCTTCATTTTTCACAGGGACTATGTCAAATGGTATATGGTAGGAATTGATGTGTAAATCGTTAGGAATGACTATGTAGTGACATACTGGTGGACGGCCTGTAACTCTGAGTGATTCAGTCAACATTTGGCAGGTTTTTCTCTTCCTCTATTTCCCGCCCAACGAACCAAAATTTCTCACAACCTTTGGTGTTTTGTCGTTTGTCATGAGTAACAAAAAAAAATTGTTCTATCAATGTAAAATATATCAGTATGAGAGAGAGAGAGAGAGAGAGAGAGAGAGAGAGAGAGAGAGAGAAACTGACCATACAGAGAAAAATAGAAGCTCCATAATTTGGAAAGAATAAGGATAAAGAACACTACTCCAAAATTCCTAAGCCCAAAGGCATATCTACTTCCACCTGCTGGTGGCAGATACCTGTTGCCTTGCTATATGGCTGCATCACTTCATTCTTTGAGATGTCTTAACAAGCGTCAGCCTATAAAATGATGGTCCTTTCCCATTTCACATCCTTATTGGTGTTGATCTCCCTTTACCTTTGTTTGGCAGTTTCTTTATTTTTACTCTTTTCCTTCCTCGTTCTCCTTGCTTTCTTTTCTTGCTGGTTCAAAAGCCATGAGGTATTCAGGATTTTTAGCTGACTCCATAACTAAGTGTAGGTTTTATAGCTATGTGGTCAGATAGTATTAACTAAAAGTATTTTCACTTTTGCTAAGTCTAGGTTTTCATCTACAAAGCTTATGCCTTTAGAATCCTGCTTTCTAGACTAAATCACATGCTAAACAGTAATTATGTTTCTCTTGGAATTACTATAATTACCTCAGGTATGGGTTTGAGTACAGCAGGATCCAGAACTTATATTTAATCCCAGCTGTCAAATATCATTTTATTAAAAAATTAACCACCAATACAATAAATGAAGGGTTGGTTATTGTAGGGCTCACCAGGAATCCTGGCTATTCTGGAGGGAGAGAAAGGAGGATTGGGATTGGAGGCTAGTACTAGCAAAAGTGAGCAAAAAGAGACCTTGCCTCCTAAAAGAAAATAACCAAACCAAAACTAGAAATATGGTAGATTTGTGGGATGGCAATAGAAAGGCCTAAAGCAGGGAAGAGATCCTAGCAGCTGTCTATGGGAAAACTGTTCATGAAGGAGGTGTGTGGGATGGCCAAGCCACACAGGAAGGGTCTTGCTTTAGCATCGGAAAATGACCAACAGTTTGGTACATGAGGTAAAACACAGATAGGTGATAAATGAAAATGGTGTAGAAAGTCATCTTATTCAGTACATATAACATTCATTTGAAATACAGTAGAAGGCCCATGTTGCTTAAGAACTGAGAAACACTCCTTCCCCAAGAATCATTGCAGACCATATGGTGATTTCAGAAGTAGTGCTAGTGTCAGCAGTGATTGGAGGGCCTGATGGAGTTGAGAGACCTTGGGTATTAGGAACCAGGAGTGTTGTCCTTACAGCAGGAAGAAAACCCAGCAGGAAGAAAAGAGCACATTAAAGAAGTACACTGTTTAGGGTAAAAAGTAGGTTTTATTAAAAGTATTCCTGTGAGGCCAACACATCGTAGAGGATTCCAGTGGCTGCCACAGCCACCAGCTGGGTCCTTTGTTGGATAACTGAGCAGGGAACATTTTTGGCATGAAACGTGGGGTCTGTCCTCAGCTCTGCCTAAGTAGGCCTGAACACATGCATGTGCATGTATCGCCTCGAGGTGGGGAAGGTAGAGTCTGCGCAGTGGAGAGAAAGGGGCCAGGTACACACTTGATAAATCCTTTTTGGTCTCCTGTAGGAGATCATAGGTCATATGGTAGTCTAGGGGTCATATAGTGGTCTAGAGGTCATTTGTGGTTCTGTGGTTAAGCATATACACACTGGGTCTTGAAATGAAGGTATTGATCCTTCTGAGAACCTAGGGTGGTTGTTAATTTGGACTTTCTCAGATGTGGGGTTCATATGTAGGCCTTCTTTTCTTCCCATGCATGTGTCTGGCTACCTACTTATCTAGCATATGTAAACAGGATCATTTTGTGACAGAAATGATGAACCATGCAGTTTTCTTCAGTACTTGGGACTGAACCCAGAACCTCTTTCCATTTGAGCTACATCCCTTGATGTTCCTTTGTGCTTTGCAAAAGGGTCACTGTGAGTTTACCTGATGAGCTAGGCTTAATAATAGCTGTACAACACCAGGTATAGCCTTGTTCTTATCACCTGCCCTACACATGCATTCTTGTCAATCAGATTGCACTAAGCTTGTGATAAAATTTGAGTTCATATGTTATTATGTGTGACAGTCTTTGATGGGTTGGGTTCACTATTGGAATGAGCCAATTTATTTTAAGGAGATTGATCATGAAGTGATTCAAGGAAAAAAGAATGTCCAACTCAATTGGTGTTAGAGAATGAGAGCACTTCATATTGTGGAGGTGCTCATAACTCAGGAACAAATACCTTAGAAAGCTAATAACTACATTGGGGCTGCAAATATTTTCATACGTTGAATTAGGTGGTGGATAGAATATTACTTTTCTACTTGAGAAAAAAGTTAACAAATTTAGCATTATATAACAATCACAATCTTAGTAGACTCAAAAGAAAAAGAATCAATATGGTCCATCACCATACTTCATGTTTCTTTATAGCTTTTCATTATTTTTTTATCTAAGATCTGAATTTCTTCTTAACAGATGTTCCTGCTTCAACTCTTACTCTAACTCTCTTACATAATTTACATCAATCACACTTTCAATTACCTTTACCTTATCAACAAAATATATTTGATGAAGCCAAGAAAAGGAAAAAAGAAATACAAAGCTAACCAAAATTACAACTCAATCCATTTGGAATGTCCTTTTTGTAATCCTAATTTATGTTTTGTATTTTGTGAAATGAGGAAACCCAAAATTATTTTGAAGAGTATCTTCTAAAAAAATTCTACTTTTAAATTGAGAACCAGAGAAAAATGTAAGAATAATTTGAGAAGAAAAATAGGGTTTGTTGAGTTAGGCAAAAATAACATTTTAGAGGTTGATTGCATAATTGACTGAGAAATAATTCAGTGTAGAGCATTTTGTCTTTTCATTATTTTTTTTATTTTTTTATTTTTTGGCCAGTCCTGGGCCTTGGACTCAGGGCCTGAGCACTGTCCCTGGCTTCTTCCTGCTCAAGGCTAGCACTCTGCCACTTGAGCCACAGCGCCGCTTCTGGCCATTTTCTGTATATGTGGTGCTGGGGAATCGAACCTAGGGCCTCGTGTATCCGAGGCAGGCACTCTTGCCACTAGGCTATATCCCCAGCCCATGTCTTTTCATTATTTAGGGGTACAAAATGGGAGATTTCTAATTCATCTCAGCTACACTTTCTGATATTATTTTCATTGTGTATTTAATAGATATGTTTCACTTCACTTTGCATAAAAATCTATTATTTTAAATTATTTGCCCTTCCCAATGACATATATATACACAATAATGATATATATCATACTTATAAAATATAATTTTTTTCTATACACTTAGGTTAGCAAAGTAATTGTTATGTCAGCCAATGAGGAAGACAAGTTTCTCTAGTAGAACTAATAATTCACTTACTTATGTTTGTGCTCACCTTAACGCCTTAAAGCCCAGAGAAGAGAAAACTTGGCAGGAAAAGTTATCATCTCAACTTAAAAAATAATGATTTCATCTGATTGCCAAAACCTGGGAATAACCCAAGATCTCTTTTCAAAGCCCAAGGGCATGTATTTCCAGAGAACTCAGCAGTTTAAATAGTGCTTAAGAGTTTACATTTAATTAAATTGGATCCAGGTAATCAGGGCCTGGGTCTGAGTTCTCGCCTGCTGTGTGCTAGCTACACTGTCTGTACCCAAAGGCAAAGCTCCATTAAAATTCAACAGATCTTAACAACTGCTAAACACTATGGGGTTGAGTCTGATAATGTATCAGGCTGGGAACTTAAGCCTCTGGGTAAAGACAGGCCAGAATTCAGAGAGTGTTAGCAATGATCACCAGGAATCCCCAGGCAAAACCCTAGTCTCCTGAAATTACACAGCAGGTGAGGTCAGAGGTCTTTAGTGAAGGGCTCTATTTGGTATATGAAAAGAGCAAAAATGTGCCGCTTATAAAACTGCAATGAAGGCAGTGAATAGGCTAATAATATGCATGTTTCAAAGGAATATAATGTATTTCTCTGCAATAAAGCTGAAATTATTTAATCATTCTCTATAAAAACATCATATAATGTCTGGTTGTTTTGCTTCATAATCTTAAGTATTTTTTTTTTTAGAATTGAGCATTGATCTCTTGGTGATTGTTGCTCTTTTAAAGTATTGTACTTCCTAATCTTGAAGAACACCTAATGCCACATAAATATGAATGCCCATTTTTGGAAGGCATTTACTTGCATTTGCAGATGTTATATGCATGTTTACTAAATTCTCAGCAAAGACATATAGTCTTCGGGATCATTTTAGGAAAATGTATCAGTAAAGGTGTATCTGTGCACTTAAAGTGAGGCACAAAAGGTCCCTGGACAGAAAGATGTGCTAGAGACCAAATAATACAGGGATACTACCTGTAAATCTGCCATGTGATAACTGTTGGAGGGAGAGGGGAAAATACTTCTTTAACGGGGCTAAACTATAAGAGAAGTTTGTCCTCTTCTGTAATTAAATAAAAATTAATCCTATGAATTAGTAAGTTAGTTGAGGTACTTGATCAATGGCGAATATACAATTAAGGAATATCCTTTCATTAAAGAAACTAACTTCAAGAATTTGGACAAAACTGACCTCTGTAAATGAAGTATGGTCTAGGCAAGTTTAATAACATATACAGGATTTTCCTAGTATCTATGATATAAAAGAAATCATTTTCTAGGATCAATATAATCTGGATACCATTTAATATCTACTACTAACACCAAAGGAATCCCATGGAAATCCTATTTGAGTCATGAGTCCAAAGAGTATGTAAGTGTACCATAGATATAAAGTCAAATATTTGACAAGTATTTGACATACATGACCTAAAGGATCTCACCTAATTCTATGACATGTTCTCATATTTATAAGGAATAGAACAACATTATTTGACTAAGACATAGAAATATAGACAATTATTTGAGAAATTCTTCAAACAAGTAGGTAACAAGCAGGTGAAATATCTGTTGGATCGCAATGAACTGGGGTGAATAGAGTTCAAGGAGACAATGTGTATTAGGGGAAAGGCACAATGTAGAATGCAGGGTGACCCAAAAGATGACCTTCTTGCCAGTCTGCCTGCACAGTGTGTCCCTTCAAGAGTACCACCTGTCCTGGGGATGACTGGGGATGTGGGCTGTTTCCATGTCATCCATCCTCAGCATAAATGCAGGATAGTGACAATTTTAAAGCTAGGATGAGTAAGATGAAGGTATTGCATGACATTTGTATCAAATTAACAGGTCATGGATTTCTCAGGGCTATACTAAATGTTCTTCTGGCTATGTGTGAAGGTATTCTGGATGAAAGTAACATTTTATTCAGAAGGCTAAGTAAAGCATATTGCTTTCCCCAGTATGGCAGGGCCTCATTCATTCTGTTGAAAGCCTGGATCAAACAAAAGTTACCAAGGAAGAGGTAAATTTGTTTGCCTGACTGCTAGGTTTGCCTTCATCTCATTCAGATGAAAACACTGATTTATCTTGGATCTCACATCAGCCAGCCATCATCCAGGAGGAAGTCCCACTGTCAGCATTCTCAGACTGAAATTGGAACTGTACATGGATTCTACTGAGTCTTCAGCTTGCTGTATGTAGATCTTTGTTTTTCTTAGCCTTCTGATATGTTTTTATAAATCTTTACAGCATTCAGTTTTTTTCTGAGAGATGGGAGGTAGTGGGTTTTGAACTCAGAGCCTCATGTATGTAGCAAGCTGACGCACTACCACTGAGCCACACTTTCAGCAAGAAATAAATCTTATTGGTTCTGTTGCTCTGGAGATCCAATATGGGTCCTTATTCAGTCATTCTTCTGAAGATGTGCTATACTTGGGGAACCGTGGGACTGCATTCTAGTGTAGGCACGCTGCCTATCAGGACTCTCAGAGAGCCACAAGACCCACTTATCAATGAGGGTGCTAAAGTAATGGATGCCAGCCAATCTGTATTGGAAAAAAGACTTGTATACACACATTGTGTTTCATGGATTATTATCATCACTTGGCTGTTGGAGAAAGCCACAGTACAGTCTCTCCTTGGGAGAAAGAGACCTTGCTGCTAGCTGGCATCTGATCCAGACAATCTGGATGGAATACCAGGGTTCCTTTTATACCATTTTTATCCTTTTATCATCTGACAATGGGCTAGACGTGATGACCTATGAGTAACATGATGGAAATTATGATGTTTCCGAGAAGCACAGCAACTAAGAAATGGTCACTATAGAAAATAAAAAATAGTAATAGTAGGTTCATTATCTGGTGCTCTTGATCCTCCGCCCACCTCCCATTTTTATAGTTTATAAAGGATTTGCATTGAAAAGTAGTTGGAAATATAAATCAATTCAAATCCAAGGACTTTGGAATACCAAGAAGGCTTGGTTAATCTCAGTGTGATGAGAATGTAGAGACTTTCAGCAAGTAATAAAATAAAACACAGGATTGTATTAGAAAAAGTAATTGAGTGTGCGTGATTCTCTGGAGAGAAGAAAACACAGGCAAGCAGATTAGTGAAGATGCAGCCACAGGGATCCATCAAGTGACTAGGACTCTGGGATGGGGTGGTGACAGGGTTAATAACTAAGAAAGGGTAATTCTTAGAGTTGCCCCCATAGATGGGTCAATCAAATGTGATTCGTTGGAAATGGATGATGAAGGACAAAGGACAAAGATGGCTTGAAATTTGAAAAATGGAGTGACTAGAGAAAATGTAATTTCAGTTAGGAGCATCAAATTAGATAAATCTTTTGCAGGCCAAAGATGGTAAGTGATATTGTGGTGAGAGGCAACATTCAAATAAGACTAAATGATGTAAAGAATGACTGAATGGAAACTTAGATAATGACATTGCTTCAGTTGTGCCCCACCTCCATTACTATTTTGAAGCCCTCTTGATGAATCTGTGTTTGGAAATTGGGTAAACAATAAATGGTAAGGGTTAAATGAGGTCATAATAGCCAAGGAAAGAGAGGAGCCCTCAACCCCCAGAACCAAGTAACTCTCACCTTGATTTTGTACTTGTACTTTCCAGAAGTGTGAGAATATTTTGTTGTATTGTTGTTTAGGTCAACCAGTCTGTGATTTTTTTTTGTTATGCAGGCCAAGCTAATGAAATAGAACAAGCTTATGAAATAGAACAATTATATTTTATGCTGTCTAATGAATAAGTTGCCCTTTAGGTGGGGAATGAGATCGTATCAACCAAGTAAATACAATAATGATTTACTATTTACTATTTTCTAGATTATATGAGGATGTTATGGAAATATTGTGTCAAAGACATTGATAATGCCAGATGAACTTACTTTAGAATATTTTAGCTTGAGTATCACAGAGAGTGATAGAATATTTTAAAAAATCATGACATTTACACATTTACAACTGAGAACAACTTTATTGGAGCACAAGTAGCAACCACTTGTAACATAACTAGCAGAATGAAAAAACAACTACTGTGTTGGAATAATAATGATAATAATATTCATTACTGATAATTATTGAGCACTTGGTTGTACCACGTCTTTTCTATGCATTCATATCATTTGATTAATTTTTAATATCTTAGTATCTGTTTCTATTCTCAGGGGAACTGAGGCAGGGTGAGAAGCAGTAACCTGTTCAAACACACACAGGTATAAAGAAAATTAGGAGCAGTGATAAACAAGACTTATTTAGTTATTTTTTTTTTTTTTTATTTCTGGTCAACCACAAACACAAATTCTGAATTTGTAGGTAGGGAAAATGAGGTAGAGTTTAAGCCATATGACAAAGGCAATGTAGATTTCAAAATATTGCCAATGCAATTTCTTCCTTTAAGCAAATTTCTTCTTTTATCCCAGGACCAGTCAAGAGAAAATGTCTTTCTATACTCAAATTAGTGCATTTGTTTTATGGTTTAGATAAAATATGATAAGAGATTGTATTTAGTTTTAAAAGCAGTATCTATTATCTCAGAACTTTTAGTTCTTACCTGCCAGTCTATCTGCCTCTCTGCTTCCCTCTTGTTATATGGTGGCCCCTCCCCACTTCCCATTTGTTGGCTCTTCCCTGTGTCTATCTCACCAACCTTCCCACATGTTCATTACTTCCTTTCCCCTCTTATCAAGCAAGACTCACTCCTCTCCTTTGTCCCTGCATATTTTATTTCACTACATGTGAGATCATTCCTATCAGTCTAAAAACATTGTAATGGCTCCCATTCTTGGTTGCATATGCTCTTCAGGCATGGTTCCATTTTTTTCCAGTTTTAATTTTTTTTTTTGTATTTCTCAAAAGAGAAAATTTTTAAAACTGATTTTCTCAGAGTGCTGTCATTTCATCCTTGTCTCTCTTCTTCATCATTTTCATTCTGATACTAGTCCTTTTCTGTGAAGCTATTCTTTCAACTTCCTTTGAGACTGGTCTTATGAAAGTCATCAATACCTCCATTATGCCAAACCCAGATGCCAGATGCCTGTTTCCATCCTCATTTAGTCAACTTTTCAGAAACTTTTTTTTTTTTGGCCAGTCCTGGGGCTTGGACTCAGGGCCTGAGCACTGTCCCTGGCTTCTTCCCACTCAAGGCTAGCACTCTGCCACCTAAGCCACAGCGCCTCTTCTGGCCGTTTTCCATATATGTGGTGCTGGGGAATCGAAGAGAGAGCTTCCTGTGTAGGAGGCAAGCACTCTTGCCACTAGGCCATATTCCCAGCCCTTCAGAAACTTTTGACTTGGTGGATTGCTGCCTGTTTACTGAAATGTTCTATAAGTTTATTTATGCAACTGTTTTCCTTTTGTGCATCATTACTAACTTTCTCCATCACAAGAATGTAAGAGCTGTGTCTGGGTTGTTGTCATTCTTTTTCACTTTCTTTTTACTACAAAGTTCCCAATGCCTAGACAAGTAGCTGAAGAATACTCAAGGAAGGTGATTTAAGAAGTCACATACTGGAATAATACACACATAAAATCCTGAAGTCATAAACACTGAGTTAAAACATAGATCAACTCTTTGGGAGTCAGAGATTTCTTACTGATGCTGGATCTAACCAGCATCATCTTGGCCACGTGGTGGATAGGAAATTGGGTTTAATAGGCACCATCTTATCCTCATGGTAGAGGAAGGGGAAGTCCACCTCCCAGGTGATGGGCATGTGTGAATTCCTAGAGCCAGGGTTGGGGACTTGGATAAAAGGCTAGTGGACCTGTTGGTCCTGTGCCTTGAACTTGGGAGTCTCTCTTTTCCTGTAACTCTGCTTCCTGACCCTGACAGTATTTAGGCCTTTATCAGCTCAGGCACCATTATGCAGTGCCTCATGTTCCCATGTCCCCTGTCTCCTGACTCTCCTCCAGGCCATTATGGTGTCCCACTTCAGCTCTCCATTGTAATTTATCTGGTTTATTGATCTTGTTTTTCAGCTCCCTCTTTCCTCTCCTGCTCTCATGGCTCAGCTTTCTGACAGTGTTACGTGTATTCAAGGGGCTGCAGGTCTTTGTGACAAGAGTCTACCTGCCGTCACTGGTTTTCCAATAAAGACGCCTGGATTTGGCCTCTCAAAATATGGCTTGTGTTTCTCATGACTGGGATACCTGGTGACATTACCATCTTCTGTCTAGAGCTAAAATCTCTCAATTTACATTCATCATAGAGCTGTGGAGTCTCTTCATTTACCCATGTAATAAATCTACCCAATTTGCCCACAGAATGAGCTGGCTTAGATGGAACTCTGTGCAGTCTTGGTGAGCATCTTCTCAGAAGCTGTTAATCTGAGTTACTGTCCCATGAAAGCACTAAAGACAAAATTGGTCCTGGTTTTGTACAAATATAACTCAGCATGAGAAAGACATACAATTTAAGATTGTTCTAACAGGCAACACCCCTGGAACACAGTGGTCCTGCCGTGCAGCCAGTAAGCTGGGAGAGGTATTAACAGATAGAATGTGAGAGATACCTGTTACTGTCCCACCTCCTCGTATCCCCAGTTTATTCTAAATGTCTCCACCTAGCTGTTGACCTAAATAAAACCTAGGTTAAGGGTACAATTGAGAAGTCTATTTATAGTTCAGAGAAAAGTAATAGCTGAGTTGAAGCATGTTTGCTTACTCATCATCCTTTTCAGGGTATAAACAACCTAGGATTGGAAATACGTGAAAATAATATTTCCTCAAGCCACAGATTCAAACCCTGCTTTTTCCACTTAAGCAGCAAATACAGATGAGACACTTCGTGTACATCAGCTACTCCCTCAGGTGGAGGCTTTGGAACTTCTGATTATTAATGAAATCATTTTAAAGTTCAGCCTCATAGAATTTCATTTTTACCACAGGTAAAGATGCTGGCCTTCAGTGTTCAAGCTGTGGAGTAGGTGGTGGGGATATGCATTTCTTCTTTGTTTCCATAAGTTGATTGATTCACAGGAAGTCATCCACAAAGAATCTGACTAAGATCTATGTATGCAGATGCTTAATGAGGTATAGGGTTAGTTATAGCACCAATGAATCATCAAAGCAATTACAGGGAGATTACTGAAGCACTTCAGTAGTAGAGTTTTTTAAGATTATAAACCCCAAGAAGAAAAGCTAAAATTAATTAGAACTTGTGACTTTTTCAATTTTCTTCTCCTTTTTGGTGGTACTGGGATTTGAACTCAAAGCCTTGTACTTGTTAGATTGTTTGATTAGTGGTCTACAAAAGGAGACATACATACCCCTAGTCCTGATTTTTGTTGTTTATTTTTGGAATCAAAGTCTTATGAAGGTTGTTGTTTTTGGTCCAGGCTGACCTTGAACTTAGATCTACTGGGTTTCAGTCTCAAAGGTACCTATGATTATATGTGTAAGCCATTAGCACCTGACTCTTTTTTTTTTTTTTTTTTTGGCCAGTCCTGGGCCTTGGACTCAGGGCCTGAGCACTGTCCCTGGCTTCTTCCCGCTCAAGGCTAGCACTCTGCCACGTGAGCCACAGCGCCGCTTCTGGCCGTTTTTTCTGTATATGTGGTGCTGGGGAATCGAACCTAGGGCCTCGTGTATCCGAGGCAGGCACTCTTGCCACTAGGCTATATCCCCAGCCTGACTCTTTTGTTTTTTAAATGCAATTGACATTAAAATATATACTCTGAACTCGTCTGAACCCTGCATGAATTTGTGAGTACAGATTATCCTTCAATTGTGAGTGTTTTATCATATGTACTGAAAAGATGTACCAAGAATATTTTTAAGCAGTGTATTTATAGTGTGCTCTCTAGTCCAAGGTACTTGGCCCAATTTTCTCCATTTTCTGCGCAGTTTCTTTGAAAAGGAAAGATTTTTCTAGAACAGAAGAATACTTTAAGTGTTAAAAGTTATTTCGTTTTACCCAAAGAGCACTGGTGGCTCACACCAGTAATCCTAGCTACTCAGGGCACTGAGATCTAAAGGTCATGGTATGAAGCCAGAATGGGTAAGAAAATCTGGGAGATGCTTATCTTCAATTAACCACCAAAAGGGTGGAAGCAGAACTGTGGCTCAGGTTTTAGTGGTGAACCTGTTTGTCTGTTTCATAAGATTTTTTTTTGTAATAATAAAATTTAAGAAAAAATGCTTTTTATTAATGGTGTTTAACCAGGTAATACAGAGGTCACAATCACAATCCTGGTTATGCTTTATAAATGTGAGACTTTTTTCTACATATGATCTGTATCGACAGAGTAGAGGCACAGGAAGTAAGAGAACAGATTGCTAAGACTTAAACAATAGGTTCCAGAAGAAGGATGTATTAAAGAGAGATAAAGCAACATGGAAGTTTCTACTCCGGAATTGACACATTCAACAAGCAATGGGAAATGGCAGTGGATTAAGGTGCCATTCTTGCTAAAACCGAGAAGGGAAGTTTTAGCAAAATCATGAGCGGATTGTCTTTGGAAAAAAATAAACCACAAATCTCTGGCTAGTTGAGATTCTTCCATGTAAACGCATCTCTCTAGCTTACTAGTTTTTTTCCTCAAGATGGTTTTGACATTCTTCAAAGTGAGTCACTTGTTTATTTGGATGAGAAATGCCCCCCAGTTTCAATAATTTGTAAAAGGAAAAAGTCCTTTCTCCACTTCCATTCTATTCTCTGAAAACAAAACACAAAAAGCACAAGGAAGTTATTTTGTCTCTTCTGTTCTCAGATCTGTGAATGATGGCTGACTCACTTCAAAATTAGAAAGAACAACCGATATATAATTCACAAAGTGGTGTATTTATTCTGAACATTCATGAGGAATGTTCTAGAAAGGCTACCTAAATTGTTGACCCCAGTTATACATCATGGGGTGCTGACAGGATCTACTGGTGGAAAGTTAGGAGAAACATCTTGATTGCATTCAAGCTATATTCATAGCCATCCTCTGGTGTGTGATTATACTTCAAAACCATTAGTCTTGAAGGGAAAACACCCTAAAGAATCATTCTAATGCCTGGGCATTGAAGGAGAAAGAAAAGCTAAGAGCTTAATCTCCTAGAGCAGCTGCAATTTTAGAGATGATGAAACCCTTCATCTCAGCAATAAGCAGTTGAAGATTTAAAGATCAGATACTTGTTCTTGTGCTGAGAAATGGTAGCTAAGAAATTCACCCAGATACTTACAGCTTGAGCCATTCATTCACTCAGCCTCTTGGTTTACAAAGGGTACATATCTTTGTTCTGATATCACAAGGGTTGATGACTGCTAGGTGAAGATCAGTAAATTAAGAACTAAAAAGAGGCTGGATGTCAGTGACTCACACCTGTACTCCTAGCTACTCAGTAGGCTGAGATCTGAGGATTGTGGTTCAAAGCCAGCCTGGGCAGGAAAGTCCATGAGACTCTTTTCTCCAATTAACCACAAGAAAACCCGAAGTGGTGATGTGTCTCAAGTGGTAGAGTGCTTGCCTTGAGCTGAAGAGCTCAGGGACAGTGCCCAGACCCAACGTTTAAGCCCCAGGACTTACCAAAAAAAATAAATAAATAATAAAAACCTAAAAAGAGGACATCAAATCTGAAACACTTTGTTTACTTTGTATCCAGTTAAATGAAGTTGCTTGAATAAGCAATTTATTATGTTAAATTTCTATGAAAAAAATCACTATATAAAGGGAGGATGGTACTGTAAAGAGAACACACTCAGCCATGCTAGGCGTACATCTCAGCTCTAACCTGCCCCATCCCTCCCACCCCCCGCCCAGCTGTGTGATGTGATCAATGTACTATATTATTTTTTTGATTTACTACTAAAGTGGGCACAGATCTACCTAATGGAGTTCTTATAAATATTAATAGGGATATAATAGCTCCACACTTGCTGTAGGGAACTTTATTACTATTATTATTATAAATGAAGCAACTCATATTAATTCTAAATATGATATCTTACACAAAAACCTGCCTCTGACATGTAGAAATTGGGATAAAGAGCTTCAACCTTCTTTCTAAAGCTAGACTGTACCATTACAATGTACAGTGGAAATCATCTGTTCATTCTTTCGAAGTTGGTGACCATGAATGTAAACAGTTCAACTCTCTGAAGAAGTGTCTCTGCTCTGGTAATTTTGGACTAAAGTTGCCATAAGCAGGCCCAGGAGCCAAAATATTGAGAACATTTTGACAATGTGTCATTTAGAAAGTTTTTCACTGGAGGAGAAAGAACTAGGTAATACAGTTACAAAGAATCCTTAAACTGAATCAGAGTTTCACATAACTGTTTCAAAAGCTGCCCTTGAATTTTACCTTTTGATTTTAAAAAGCACCTGAATAATAAAATATGTTAGCTATGGCCGTTTTTCTCTTGGGACTACCCTGAAATCATTTACTGAAGAGCTACCCTTTCAAAATGTTTACTCCTACTTTGTAGATGATTCCTATTCCCCATACAAGAGAATAGCAAACCAACTTTCTCCTGTTCATTCTGGCACAGATCATGTGTTTTTCTGCCAAGGCTCTCTGAAATACTATTTGTCACGTAAGAATGGTTTTGGGAAGTCATTCCAGAAGTTGTGAGGGCAGAGAGATCCTATTAGGTGTCTTTGTGCCTCCACTGGAAAATGAGGCCTGCTTTGCTACCTGAGAGAGCTTTGCTTTGCTCTGGCACTCAGCAGCCTTCACACCTATAAAACCATCCTGCTTCCCAAGCAACCACATACTTAATTCTTCACAGAAAGCACCCCCACATCTGTACTAGGGAAGCATCTATTACTGGGTGATTTCAGTTGAGGCACTGGCCTTTCCCATCTTGGATATGTGTCAGTGTTATCTTATGTTCATTCCCTCGGGATAAAAGCAAAGTCCAAATCTAAATTACTATGCTAGCTGTATAGAATGAGTTAGCCTTACGTCTCTGAAAAGTTAAAAAAAAAAAAGTGGATTGTTCTCTTCATGTTAGTTGCATCTTCACAAATTGTGCCAGAATTTTAAGTCAAGTAGTGTCATTTTTAGAAGCACCACTCATAATACTTTTGTTGGTCATAGCTCAGAACATTTTGGAGTCTTACTTTTAGTGCTGAAAAGGGAACATTACAAGTTTGGGGTGTACTGATAGAATCATTCTTTTGATTAATTTATTCTTTATGAGGATATTTATTTTCTTTTTGAAGGAGTCTTCTTTAAAAATAGTCTCTTACATATGTATTTTACAGTAAAACCAGTTTTTCTTCTTTGGTGGTTAATTATTTATTTGAATGGTGATATAACTAAGCCAGTTTGTTTGGATGTATGAAATGCAGGAAGAATTAAAATAAAACACATCAGTATTTCCATCATGGTTAGTCTAGCATACTCATACAGGACCCAGAGGAGGGGCTGTTCAGCCTGGAGCCGAAGAAGACTGTTAAGTTTAGAAGGTCCTTAAAGACCTTGACTTCTATAGTCCTTTTGATATTTAAATTTCTTCTAGACCAGAGGTTCCTAACCATTGATAAGCAGAATTTCCTAATTACAGACTTTAATAAGTACAAATCATTGAGCCTCACCTCTAGGCAGAGGGGCAGGGGATAGCATTTCAAAGGACTTCAGGTGACTTCCAGGCAGCAAGTCTAGAAATTATAACATCACTACTGGCCTAGGCAGTCCAAACTCTTGAGTAGGCTTGATCAAAGATTCCAGCATGCATTACAAATATACTTTTATGGTTTCTTTGCCATTGAAATAAAGTCATTTAATTTGGAGCCAATGGAGGAAAAAAAGAGTTAAATCCCAATGCATATAGTATCAACTATTGTATTATCAACTATGGTAGCCAATAATATGTACTCCTGTTCCAAAAAATACTTCTTTCAAAACAGTTTGTAGTTTCTCAGTCTTTATGTGGCCTGGCTTAAACACAAGTATGTGCTCCTGATTCTTGTCTGGGTTTACTATAAAGGTTTCTAAGGAAATGAATGCCCTGATTCAGTAGGTGCCATTAGAACTGAGTTCCTGGGCTTCTGACTCGTGCAATCTCACAGGTTAGATTCCCCCACCTTAGAAGGGCTCTGTGTGTTTTGCTATGATCTGGTGTCATCAACTGTATGTTCATACCAATTTTCAAATAAGGTTACTTCCATTTTTCAGTGTCACACAAATTAGGCAGATAATACATGCCCTAGCTCTACTCTGATCTAATTGTAGCGATAGCTCCCTTCTCTGTTATCTGCATCAAAATTCCCTGAATATGTTAACTCTGCAGTCACATACCTCTGTTCAGTCCGTAATCTATACTCAATCAAAGGCAATCCCGAGGCCTTATTTTACTGAGAGATTTTCAAAATGGTTGTTAAAGACAAATGCAAAATGTTATGTTGATCAAAACTAAGAATCATGTTTGAAGATGTGTCCCATGATTCCCGACCATTGAGATCATTTAGGTTCTGATTGCATTATCCACTATTTTTGTTACTGCTTTACTGCATGCTGCCAAATGACACACTGACTCTATAAAGTTAGACAATTCATGATAGAAAGCATTAAGGACACAGGAATAATAGAGTCAATAAAAGTGATCCCTAAGCTGAGACTGTTTTAAAAAGCACTTAATATCTCCAAATTCAGTAGCAAAATGATGATCTTCTTGCCTAAAACCTTTGATAGTCTGTATTGCCATTGTGAATTTGGATGTGAAATGATTTCAGCAGTAATCAGGACTTTTCTTGACAAAAACCTATTTCCAACAAAATAGCATTACAAATTCGCTTCCCAGGAGTTATAATTATTTAACGTGAATATTGAACATCTTGTGTTCTTGTCTGTGTCAGCAACAAAGTCCTCCTGGCTGAGATGATGCTGTTAAATAGTACCTATGGTCAATATGCTATTGCTGTGTTCAAGTAGATACCAAAATCAAGGTATCAACTGGAGGTATCAAACTTCATGATGTCATACAAGACATTTCTTTATTTTTTAATAATAATTACTTATTTATTGTCAGAGTGATATACAGAGGGATCACAGTTTCATACGTTAGGCCATGGGTACATTTCTTGTACTATTTGTTACCTCCTCCCTCATTCCCCCCTTCCTCTTTCCCCTTCCTCTCTCCTCCCATGAGTTGTTCTGTTGGTTTACACCAAATGGTTTTGCAAGTATTGCTTTTGGAGTCATTTGTCTTTTTATCCTTTGTCTCTCGGTTTTGATATTCCCTTTCACTTCCCTGGTTCTAATACCAGTATATATAGTACCAGAGTACTCAGATGAGATACAGTGATAACACGGGGACAACCACAGGAAGGGGATATAAGAAGATCATCAAGAAAAGAAGCTACAGTTTCACATGGCATGTTGAAAGTAATTACAACAGTGATATAACAGTCGTTTTCATAAAATGGAGTTCATTTCACTTACAATAACAAATGTTTGAGGGATGTGGCAAAAAGGGAACCATACTTCATTGTGGGTGGGAATGTAAACTGGTTCAGCCACTCTGGAAAGCCATATGGAGATACCTCAGGAGGCTAAATATAAAACTCCCCTACAACCCAGCAGCCCGACTTTTGGGCATCTACCCTAAAGACTACAAACAAGAACACACTAAAGCCACCAGCACAATTTGTCATAGCTAAAATATGGAACCAACCCAGATGCCCCTCAGTAGATGAATGGATCAGGAAAATGTGGTACAAATACACAATGGAATTTTATGCCTCTATCAGAAAGAATAGCATTGCCCCATTTGTAAAGAAAGGGAAGAACTTGGAAAAAATTATACTAAGTGAAGTGAGCCAGACCCAAAGAAACATGGACTCTATGGTTTCCCTCATAGGGAATAATTAGCACAGGTTTAGGCTAGTCACAGCAAAGGATCACAAGAGCCCAATAGCTATGCCCTTATGAACAAGTCATTTTTTAAACAGTTAGTTGCTTTTACGTCAAGTTCATAAAGGGAAAGTTTTATGAAAAGTAAACTATCCCAATAGGACAAAGACAGCTTTGATTTCAGCCACCTTTATAGTGGGTGATGAAATATAAATTAGTTTTCTCATATGATGAACAAAAGCATTATGCTGGGTGAAATATTAGCCTGACTACCTATGGTTCTGTTATGAACAGTTGTCTACTTTAAACATATCTCAACTGGACCTGAGAAATAATTTACTCAGAAATACAGAGAAGAACTTTCCATAAACCAACATCATAATATTACATTTGGATACACTTTTCTTTCTTTGTTTTACAATTTTTAAATTTTTATTTATTTCATTAAAAATATTTTTGCCAATCCTGTGACTTGAACTCGGGATTTGTTTGCTGTCTCTGAGCTTATTGTGCTTAAGGCTAGTGCTCTCTCACTTGAACCACAGATCCACTTCAGGCTGGCTTTTTAGGTAGCTTATTGGAGATAAGAGACTCAAGGAGGCCACTGCCTGGACTGGCTTTGAACTATAATTCTTAGATCTCAGCCTCCTAAGTAGCTAGGATTATAAGCATGAACCATCAGAGCCGATCTTGGGCCTACTTTACTTTTGCTACATCAAGTAGTAGACGTTACAGGAATTTGTTACTCAGTGTGCTTTCTGAATTTTCTTTTTGTACAGTAACTGATACAAAAATTACCTATAGTAAGATAAGTGCTAGAGGGGGCACCAGAGTTCTAGTTGCTGTGTGTATAGAACTTGAAAATTGGCTTTAGATCTATTATTTACTCATCATCCCTAAAGTGAAGGCATTATGATGGCACATCAGTGAAGTCTCTTTAATTGCCAACATTGTACACATCTATAAATTTGTGAAATGCCCCCAGAGAGAAGGGACAGTATCAGTGTTTTATATTATTGATTCACTTGGCAAGTAGAAGGGCTGAGCTCAGAAATAAAAAAGGCAATTTTCTTCTCACAGTTCCATAGTGTGATGGAACCACTGACATCTCAACATGTATTATGTAGAAAATAAAATGACAATTTTACAAGCACATATAAGAAAGGCATTCACACACACACACACACACACACACACACACACACACACTCACTCACTCATCCATTCACCGGAAGTTATTGACCATATGCTTTCTCCCACATTCTATTTAGATTCTGAGAATATAGCACAGAATGTGACCAGAAAGTTCTCTGATTTCGTGGAGAGAGGAGAAAAAGAAAACAGAAAATAATAATGATTGCAAGGCAAAATGGGGGCTGTGGGGAGGGAATTCTACTTTAAATATTATGGTCATTGATGTCATTGCTGAGAAGGAGACGGAGGTTTGGAGGTCTTCAGGAAGTGAGGTACAAGCCCTGAAGATTTTTGGAGGGAGAATTCTCCAGGCAGAAGAAACAATAAGTACAAATTCCCTGAGGTGGGAGCTTGTTTACTATGTTTGAGAAGTAATAAGTAAGCCCAATAGTGATAGAGATGAATGAGCTGAGAAGAAGCAACTGAAGTAGAGACAGAATGGGAAATATATTGTGAAAGGTCTTAGTAGTCATTTAGGAGTCTGTAATTTTTTTAATTAGATTGAGAAACATTAGTGGTTTTATTGTTTAATTGGATGAGTCACACTGGGTAGAAAATTTCCAGGGTGTGAGGGCAAAAGCAACAGGTTAGTGGATGATTTTCCAGTCAGGCATTGTCTTTTCTTGGGGATAAATCCCTAGCCTCATGCTGCTTGTAGCTTGATATTCCATTATAGACTTAGTCACTAATTTACAACTATAATGCAGTTACTGCTTAGTACAAAATGCTGCTGTTCTAGTTATTCTAAGTTAAATTAGCTTAACTTTTTAAAAACTTTTCATTACTTTCATGTAGTTGTATATAGGGGTCTTAAGTCCATATCCAAATAGAATATGAACTTAAAAGGCCAGTCCTCCTATTTTAATAGCCCCAGGGCAATCCATTTCTTTCAAAGGTACATTTACTGAGCACCAATTTTGGGTCCCATGCTGTTCTAGTGACTTGGAATATTCCAGTGAACAAGGCACTGATATTTTTTGCCCTGATGGAATAACATTTTAAAAACACAGAGAAAAGAAAAGAAAAATAATGGGTATAAAATTTCTTGAAATATTATTAAAGGATTGTGAATGTAATGGGAAAATAGAAAGAAAATTTAAGTAGATCAAACTAAGAAGAAAAAGGCAAGAGTTGATGTTAATAGAATATTCCAATTGGGCCTTGTAGAAAAATGATGTATACCCAACACTGTAGGGAGGTGAGAAATGTATTATTGGGGATTCCTGGAAGAAGAGTATCTTGGGCCTCAAAAGCATAAGGTGGCAGCAACAGGTGGTTCAAAATCTCCAAGCCAGAAATATGACGATAGCCAATTCATGGTGATTCAACAGAGTGCTCAGAGCCGAAGGAATTGTGGACTTAGCTTGGTATGAACTATGAGTGTGAGTGAGAGGCAGACCATGTAGATGCTTGTAGGTGATTGTCAGGAGTTTAGATTTCTCTTTGTTTGAGATTAAAAACCGAAAGAGAAGACACAGCATCTCACTGGCAGCTGTATGTTTACTATCATGCAGGAAGTAAGACATGAACACAGGGAAGCTCAGGCCACAACCTAGAGCAGAGATGGTAAAGGTTAGGACATAGGTGCAGGCAGCAGAGGCAGACAGATGTGGTAACATCCTCTTTTTTTTTTTTTGTAGCTAGATTTAACAGCATTTGCTGATTTGAATGGACTGTGTCTCCTGAAACAAAGAGAGAAATCACTAGCACAAAGAGGTTTGAGAAACCAGAGGGATAAAATGACTCTCCTCCCACAAGGGCAGATTGTAGTAGCTGAGGGTTTTGTGTGATCCCAGTAGCTTTGGATAGGGTATCTAAGTAGATCGGTTGCCCAAACAGTTAATGCATACTTCTGAAGTTAGGAAGGAGGCTTTGCCTGGAGATATAATCCCTACTGAGTTAGGATTATGTCTTATATTAGTATTTAAATCTGAGAGCAGCATTTGGTCTCCCAAGAAGGATCTAAAGTGGGCCAAAGACAAAGGCTGAATAATTCCAAGTTAAGCGATTTGAAAACACAAAACCCAAACCAATTATATCCCCCAAATCCATGCCACAAATACCTAAGCTTTAGACTTGGTGAATTATCCTGCTGTGTCAATAATGACGTGTTATAAAACAGTTTAGACTCATGCCTCTAATCCTAGCTCCTCACAAGGCTGAGGTCTGAGGATCATGGTTCCAAGCCAACCTGGGCTGGAAAAGCAGGTGAGACTTTTATCTCTAATTACATACAAAAATGCCCGAAGTGGAGCTGTGGCTCAAGTGGTATGGCACTAGCCTTGAGCACAAAAGCTCAGGCAAAGCGCCCCAGCCCTTAGTCAAGCCCCATGGCTGGCCCCCACACAAAAAGTAGTTTAGATTCATTCCAGACAAACTTGTTTCTTTACCCTTGTAGCATGTTTCTTTTTGTCTATACTTAGTACAAAGAATTTACAAAAATGTGACTCAATTTCCCTTTATGTGCCAACTCTAGATTTCATTCTAGGGACATTGACCCATAGTTTCATAAAGAGGCTTTGCAAGGGAAAAAAAATGAGTGAGGGGTTGTGGCAAATATTTGTTTATTCCAACCTCATATCCAAGTTCTTCCTTCGGGGCCTCTATCTTTGGGAGTCCTTTAAAAATTTACTTGAATTACAAAGATTACCTACGAGGAAACCTACATTTACCTATGTGTTCCTCAACATTTTGATAGTTGTAGTTAGACTTCTGAGAGGTTTTCCTTCTACTAACTGAAAAGAAAAAAAAAAAGCAAAAGCAACCGCATAGCAGTCTAACATTACAAATTTTCTGTCAGAAGTTCTTCAGCTTCAATAGTGCTAAAAGTTTGTACACTTTGTCTACTCTTTAGAAAGTCATCAGGAAATAGTCACTCTACTATTATCATCACTTTATGGAGAAACTTGCCAAGAATCATTAAAAGTTACTTTGCAACATCATTGCCCTTCCATTGGCCATTGACTTGGCAAACAGAAGCTCACCATGGGCCAACTAGGACATGTTTCACATAGTTTCTCAGTTTGGTGGGGGGGGAAATCTTTTAATTACTAGTATTGTTAGCAATGCTAAATAAATTGATCATCCTGGAAGACAGATGGTAATTGTGAACATTATGAGTACTCTTTTCTCTCAAATTTTAAACTTATACATCAATGATGTAAAACTACTTTTTGATCAACCATGTGTTACACTCTGCCCTAGCCAAAAAAAAAATAGGATTTTGTGTCTCTGATTGAGCGTAATACTGAAGTTTGAGGAACTCTGATCACAAGGAAAGTATGCCTAAATATCACTGATACAAAGCACCAAGTGAATTTGTAGAAGAAAGTCTCATAGATAGCTAGGTGTTGGTGGCTCATGCCTATAATCTACTCAGATCTGAGATCTGAGATCTGAGGATCGCAGCTCAAAGTCCAAAATCTGTCTCCAGTTAACTAGTGAAAGAGCTGAACTGCAGTTGTGCTCTAAGTAGTGGAGATTTGTCTTTAAGTGAAAAATTCAAGAAGGGGCATGAGGTCTGATTTCCGATCCAGGTACCAACACCAAAAGAAAAGAAAAAAAAAAAGAACTATTCAATGAAACCTACTTTTCATGAAACTTGTTTAGCTGTGAAATTAGCAAAGAGATACCTACTCTGACACCATTTTATTTATTTAATCTGATATAACTCTTCCTTTTGGATAAATAAGATAACTATACCTTGCCAGTGTATTTAGTAGACCTTAGACAGGTAAGAGAATAGAAGACTTTTTCTGAAAAAAAAATATGACTTAAGTAATTGACTTGTATATATGTTACCCCGTTTTTGTATGGACATAGGTGTATTCCCATTAATACATATGGTCTAGATGTGTTTAAATAGTTCATGTATCTAATAGATATTCATTTTAGATTCATGCCTAGATTTAACACTATTATTCCTCTGTAGAATTTTTTCTTAGACCAACACTTTTTAAGACTTTAATTGATAGATCATATGCTAACACAGATGACAGTATTTAGATTACTTAACATTCTATGGATGTTGTATAATTAATAAAGTTTGAAGTAGTGAGTTATTTAATACAATGTCAGATATGGCCAGGGAACAACTTGCCATTTCCATAAATCCTGGAAGAGATTTCTGAGAGAAACACAATTTATCTTATAGTTCTCTTTGTTTCCACACAGAAGAATTCTTCAATTTTAAAGTACTACTGAGAACACCATGCCATTTCGAAGTGATTTACCTCCCAGTTTTTTTTCTTCTCACTTTCAAATTTGTTTTCTTTTTATTTCAAAGGAGGGATTTTTAACTGAAAAAAACTATTGCTGATAGATACTTGTTTCACTGAGAGGTTAAAATATACTAACATTTTTGCACTGGAAATATTTAAGGAGATGTAGGTGAATATTTTTCTAAAGCAGATTGTGTTTGATGTTGTTTATACTATCATAAAATCTTATTTTGGCCTGACAACTTTGACCTTGAAACTGACATTGTAGCTTCAAAGAGTGTCTTCTCTTCAACAAACTGAAATAGTTTCAAGGTAAATTCATTAAAACATTTTTTGCAGATAAAATAGACACTTGTAGACACATACTCATACACTAATTTCAAGTATATGTCTCTATATAATGTATATGTATATAAATATGTAATTATTTCTTAAAAGAAAGTTCATTCAAAACTGATTTTCATGCATAGACTGCAGGTGTCACATCATTTTGACTTAAAATTTTTATCATAAATTTTATTGTTAAGGATACCTTTTTAATCTCAGAATAACATTTCATTAAATCCCATTGAGCGTCAAATAGATACTCTGGAAAAATATAAAAGATCATTTGTATTATTTTTCAAATAGATCATCAACAAGATTCATGTGGTATCTCTCCACCCTTCACTTACAATTATTATACATTTTTACTTTATTTCAGGTTTCAGAGGATGATGTCTTGAGTGTTTTCTTTTTGCTCTCCTTCTCTACTTCTCCCCTCCTTTTATCTGTTTCTAATGAGTTTCATTATGCTATTTTCATACACACATACACACATGTATATTTCAATCTCCATATTCACCCTGTCCTTTTACCTTCTCTCTTCTATTGTTTAATTCCCTGTCCACCTCTTCCCCTCCCACAGGGTACTTTCAACCCTCCTAACAGTCCTCCTTTTATAATCAGATTATATTATTATTGTTAGGTATAGATTCCTCACGGGAACAAAAGCATGCGATATTTGTCTTTCTGAGCTTGACTTCTGTCACTGAGCACAATGACCCATTTTCCCAAAAACCAGATCTTCTTTCCTCATCAGGTGTTGGGCACTTGGGATGCTGCCATAGCCTGGATATTTTGAATAGTGGCATAATAAGCCTAGGTGTGCAGGTGGTGTTATATATGTGTCCTTATTGAAGAAATAATCTTAAACTAATGTGTCTTTTCACCTGAGAAAATGATGTATAGTGACTGCATTTGAATTCTTTCTGATCACTGAGGGATATGGAGATGTTTCAAGACACTAGTGTTTGTGTTAATTTAATATATAGGATGACGAGGTTGTGGAGTTACATATCAGTGTCAGTTATTGCACTGGGGTTGTCTTTCCTTTAGAAAAATCTCAGAGATGGGGAAGGGAGTTATAGAAAAGTTGAGCGCTTAACAATGGTGGACTAAAAATGTGTCATTTGCTAAGTGCTTATTAAAAAACCCTTTAGTATGGGCTGGGAATATGGCCTAGTGGCAAGAGCGCTTGCCTCCTACACATGAAGCTCTCGGTTCGATTCCCCAGCACCACATATATGGAAAATGGCCAGAAGGGGCTCTGTGGCTCAGGTGGCAGAGTGCTAGCCTTGAGCGGGAAGAAGCCAGGGACAGTGCTCAGGCCCTGAGTCCAAGCCCCAGGACTGGCCAAAAAAAACCAAAAAACCTTTAGTACATCAATTTAACAAATATTTATTTCATACTACTGGCCACAAGTTATTTGAAGTGTGGGAATTGAGGGATACTGATATTTAAAACTTACCATACGATAATCATATAAAAAGGTATAATCATTAAAAGCAAACTATTTCATAAATAACTAATGAGCCAGTAAGTTGGGTAGGAATTCAGAAAGATCAAGCCATGAACTAAGGGAAGTAGTACTTAAATGTGAATGTGAAAGGTATACTAGGATTTGAATTTAAATGGTCATCTTTTGGGAAATGGGCAGAAGCATGGGCTCTGATGGTTCTGGAAGGGAATCACAGCTTAGGAAGAGATGTCAATGACCTATGCTCATTGCGTCTATTCATTGGAAAGTGATAAGGTTATCTTGGCTCGATCAGGAAACTTTGGAGAGATCAAAAGGTAAAAGCAACAACAACTAATGGCTATACCCTTAGGCCACATTCCAGTTCTATTAAAAGACATTTTGTATAGCAGAAGAAAGAATAATACTAGTGAATCCACCTATCCAAAACACATCAGAACAAAGTGTTGTTTTAATTGATAAAAAAAGTTCTCCATTAAATAGAGTGATGGAACATGTGCATTCCAATGCATGTGTATTCAGACGCAAGAGTTTGCATGTGAGTGATTGAGGCATCGTTTATCACAATAAAAGGCGGTAGCTACCCACCTAATTAGGCATGAGACAGCCAGCAGAGGGAACATAACATGAGTTGTCTCTCTTGGCTCCTGGGACACCTTTGTCTCCTGTACTAATCAGCAGTGATGTGTCACATCATTGTGAGTGACAATTACAGATCTCTCGTTAGTGGGGATTGTACAACAAGGCAGATTGATGAGTAGATTGGTGTTGCCTCAGAAATTGAGATCCACCCCAACAACTGGGTGGAATACACATTATCAAATACTCATTTAAGGCAATTCAGATAGAGCCCTCTTCACCTGGCAAAACAAGTTGTGATTGCTTAGAATTTTTATGCTGTGGGCAAAATCAAACCCATCTCACTGAATGCCATCATCATCCTTCTGGAACAATTGATGCTATCTTTGGTTTGTGTAAACTGTACTTTGTGATGTTGAAAATAAGGTGTTGCCTTTCTCTTGACATTCAAAATAGCCACAATAGGTGGACAAAGTGTTTCCCTGAAAGTTGATTGCCTGACTAAAAGCTGGATCTCAGATACAACATTGTTCCATACCTTGTCCTTCCAATTACATTTTGCTTTAAACAAAATGCTACTTGCTTTTTGATCACAGATCAATGGATTCTCTCTAAGCCTTGGAACAGAGATTGACAAAACATGAGCCAGCATCTGAATCATTTGCAAGGCTGGTTAACACAGAGTATACAGCCTTACACCTTAAGTTGGTGCAGCTCTCAGTTAACCCCTGATCATTTTATTTTCCTTTGAAACATGTCTAAAAATGAAGTTGATGTTGAGACCTAAGTTGTTGCTCTGAAGACCAACAGCCACCGAACCCTGTACAAAAAGGAACATTTCCATGGTCATACATTGTTTACAAATACTCATCTCCTGTTTGCTCCTCCAAAGCGTCCTGGACCTCAGTCCTGCACAATTGTACTTTGCTAAATATCTCATGGGCTATTTTGCCTTGTGGGCTCATGGTAGATATCTGTGAAGCAGACAGAATTTCTCTATTAAAAAAGAAAATATCGCAAGTAGTATTTAGTAATGTCAGTTTTCTGACTTGCTATTACCCAGGTACTGATGTACTCTTGTTTTGCCTAAGTTCTCAGTGGCACCAATAGTTGCCAGATCATCCTAAATGTAATAATAGTCACACAAGCAGTTTGAGCCATTAGATAGGGAGGACTGGTAGGAAAACACAAAATTATGTATTTTTGAATATGGGGTTTTCATCCTGCTCCTTTAATGTAATTATGGTTCTCTATTATGTGCTGAGCAACCAACATCCAGTGGTGGAAGTATTTGTTTTCTTAACTATCTTAAAAAAATTGTCTTTTGAAAAGGTGATGAATGGGGTTTATGGTTACATAAGTAAGGTAAGGTTTACATTTGTTTCTAGACAATGTTACCCCATTGTCCATTTTTCTCCCATTTGCCCCTCCCTCCTCCCCTTCCCACAAGGTATAAGGGTGATATTCAACTGATTGTTAAGTGTATAATTGTTGAAGTAATTTGTCCTTTGACCTGCTGTTTCTGTGATTCCCTTTCCCTTCCCCTAGTCAAGTAATCTTATATATAAGACACAGGTACAGAAAATTAAGAAAGATGGAAGAAGAAAAAGACACTAAAAATTAAAAAAAATTAAAGTCTTTTTTTTTTTTGGTCAGTCCTGGCACTTGAACTCAGGGCATGAGCACTGTGCCTGGCTTCTTTTTGCTCAGTGGCTCTTCTGGCCTTTTCTATATATGTGGTGCTAAGGAATTAAACCCGGGGCTTCATGTATATGAGGCAAGCACTCTTGCCACTAGGCCATATTCCAATCCCAAAAAATTAAGTTTAAAAAAAAACAACAACCTGTGTACAATACATAATAAGAACCTTTTGTTTCTATGTCTTGGAGTTCATGTTGGTACACTTCATTATATATGATCCTCTGCATTAAGCAATTGGGTTGTTGAGGTCACCTATTAAGGATATCATACGGGGCTGGGGATATGGCCTAGTGGCAAGAGTGCTTGCCTCTTATACATGAGGCCCTGGGTTCGATTCCCCAGCACCACATATACAGAAATGGCCAGAAGTGGTGCTGTGGCTCAAGTGGCAGAGTGCTAGCCTTGAGCAAAAAGAAGACAGGGACAGTGCTCAGGCCCTGAGTTCAAGCCCCAGGACTGGCAAAAAAAAAAAAAAGAGTACCATAGACATATTTTAGTTCTTACATATGAGGGAAACCATGCAAGCTACTTTTTTGGAGGTTTGCTTACTTCATATAATATAATTTTTTCTAGGTTTTTCCATTTCCTTTTTTCCTTTCTTTTCTTTTGCTAGTCCTGGGGCTTGAACTCAGGGATTGGGCATTGCTCCTGGCTTTTTTTATTTTTTTGCTCAAGGCTAGCACTCTACCACTTGAGTCACAGAGCCACTTCTGGCTTTTTTTTTTTTTTTAATATATGTAGTGCTGAGGAATCGAACCCAGGGTTTCATATATACGAGGCAAGCACTCTACCACTAGGTATATTCCCAGCTCTCCATTTCCACTAGGACCTGACTAATGACACCGAGCCATCCATACATATCTGGATGCTAAAGATCATGTTAAAATTTGGAGCAATGTTAGAGGAAGAGCTCTGTGAAAGAGGAAAGAGGAAGCTGCACATGTTTTTAAGCCAGACAAATCTGGAAATTTGGAGTTTGATTTTTCTTTTGAGTACCTAGGAGAACCATCAGACAGTAACCGAATATGCTTTATCCTGGTAAGATTAGAGATTATTCTGCAGGTGGATTAAAAAAGGCAAACAATAGGTTAAAGGCATAGTCATGATTCTAATCAAGCTCACATTGGAGGCCACTGTAAGAGTAGTTTTCTAATAAATTATCTAAATGAGAACTCCTTTTTTGCTTTGCTAATAGGGCAGGCAAGTAAATCTAGAGAAGGGATGGAGGAAATTCATTTTTTTCTTAGATGCTTGGTTTTAATCATCTAGATAGAGTTTATTATCTGATGATGGTAAGAGTTAAAAAGATGTAAGTTTGGGGAGATCAAGCATACTCTTTTCAACATGAATGGGAGGATGATATGTTTTAGATTTCCAAGTGGAAGTAGATAATCAGATATTCCAGTACAGAATTCATGTTACTCGATCAGGATTAGAGTCATGTATTTTACAGCCTGCATCCTACATGTAGCAAGAATTAGTTTGGGTGTGGGAAGGGCACATTCTAAAGATATTACATGTATTGAAAACTACACGAAGGAGGTCACTGTGACTTCTTTCTCTCAAACAATCCTTTATAAAGGATTGTAAAAACAATCCTTATTGATTTCTAGAAGGGCAGATACAGAACAGAAATACATATGAAAGTTAACTTTATTCACTTACAGGTAGTTAACTTTGTTAACCGATAAGCAGATTTGTTGAACAGTAACTCCTTTGTGCAACTACTTACAGATAATAAAATCATAATTAAAAATATGACACAGTGTTCTACAACTATGCAAAAAAAATTTTTGGAAAGACTTTGCTAATTACTAAAGAATTCCAGACTGACATAGCTTTAGAGATGTATGAAGAATTTTTTCACCTTTTTATACCTGATACACAGAACAAGCTTTTTATGGAAGGTGACATTTCACATACATATGTTTGGATCCCAAAAGAACAGAACTTGAAAGATTACGAGAAATTAAGTCTGACCCATGCACTGAAGCATAGAAATACAAAGATCAAAGTTCAAAATCATCTGCTAGTGAAACATTTGCACAAACATATACAGAGATGAAAGTACTTTAATTGTAAAGAAAAGGGTACTGAGTTGTAAACGATCCGTGTGTGTGTGTGTGTGTGTGTGTGTGTGTGTGTGTGTGTGTGTGTGTGTAATACTGGGGTTTAAACCCAGGACCCTGTGCTTACTAAACAGGAACTCTGCCATTTTAGTTGCATTTTTAGCTCTTTTGCTTTTGTTATTTTTTGAATAACACCTCACTTTTTACCCAATTTGTCTAGATGGTGAGCCTCCTGTTTATACTTCCTAATTAGCTCAGATGACAGTTATTCAGCACTGTGCAAGCTTTTAAGTGGTTGAGAAGTCATGTGAAATTTTTGTGCAGGTTGGCCTTCAACTATAGTCCTTTCAATCTTACCTCACAAAGTCTCTATGGTTATAGGCATGAAACACTGTCCCAAAATATATAGTTATTTCATACCATCAAACAAAGCATATTTAAATATATAACACCTCTGTGAATGCCCTCAACAGTATTGTTTCCTTCTGTCATCACTTCTTGTTTTCTTGTATGAGTTTCTTTTCATGAATTTAGGAAGGGGAAGTGGATATTACAAGTCTATCACATGCTATAAATTTCATCCCTCATTATTAAGACACCATCTGCATTGCACACATGCTGGCTTCAATTGTGTCACTTGCATATGATGCCAGATTTAATCCATTTTTCAGAATCTAGAAATGGATTTTAGGTATTGTTCTGCCATCTGAACACTAAGACAGGTGAGGCAAGACAGGAAGCATGTAGGGAATAGGAGTACCACTGAGGCTGATTCATCTTTCAGCAGTACTTTTTCTGTTGACAGCTTAAATCCTTCATAGAACAAGATTGGCATGATAGACTGTGGTGCTTACATACTTGTATTAGATGCAATTAGTTAGTTCTGCCACCTACCATTTCAGTGATCCTAGGTAAGGAAACTTAACTTCTCTGACCAATCTATGAAGTTATCTAGTATAAACACAAAACAAAACAAAATCAGAGCAAATATAGAGCATTGAAAGCATTGTTTATTGTATAGAAAACAATGCTCTCAGCTCCAGTCCACTCTTCTTCCCTTTTGAGCTTCACAACGGTGAGTGAAGCAAGCATGTAATCTGGTTGACAGGTCTGTCTGTCTGCCAGGAAGGACATTTAGTCTCTATGTGCTACTCTGTGATATGGAATGGTAACATACATGTTAAATGACATTTTTTTTGTTATCTCTATGTAGTTGGACAAAGGGATGACCATTCACGCATATATTTTTTAAATAAAGGATGTTGCCATGTTTCTCTGCTTCTAATAAGCATTGACTTCTTCTTTGCCTTCACAATCTAATTTTTGCTTCCATTGATGGTAGAAAGAAATACATCAAGTAGCTTAATTCTTTTTAATCTGGTAAAAATGTAGGACTGGATAGCATCACTTTTTGTAAGTTTCTGTTTTACAGCCTTTCACACCAAAGCATAAAATGTTGTAATCGGTCATATCAAGAGGCAATGTGGTGCACAGGGATAAGCTGTAGAATTGGAATTCAGGAGTGTATATTCAGTATTGCTTATACTACTAATGGATCTATTTATCCAATATCTTTGGAGTATGCAACAGAAGATTAAAAAATAATCACCAGTCTCATCGAATTTTCTAGTGACAGTGTAGAGAAAATTAACAAGTAGATATGCTAAGAAAAATGCAAATTTAGTACAGAATCAAAACCAATGGAGGAAGTATTTTATCTGATTAATTTATATATAGATATTTTTAGACTGTATTGTAAAAGTGATGTACAGAGGGGTAATCATTATATAAGCCAGGCAATGAGTACATTTCCTTTTGAATGGTGTTACTTCCCCTCATTCTCTCCCAGTTTTTCCTTCCTGACTTCCCTCTCCACCTAGTTACATAGTTCATTTCTAAGATATTGTCTAGTAGGTTTCACTACTGAATTTGTTTACCCTTTGTCCTATCATTTCTGTGCATCCCGTTTAAAACAGATAATAAAATAGTTCTTGGACATTCAAGAGACATCTTCTTCTTACAATAGGAAAATATGTACATTTGCCATAAGTATATACTAACTTGTAGAATAATTATTGTGTTGTGTAGCACACTGCAAAATGGCTAACCATTTTATGCATTGGTGCCTTTATGTACCTAATATGTTTGAGATTACACAGTATGCCCAGAAACCACATTGGGAGGTCAGTATTATTATTATATATTATATCTGTAATGTATAAATGTATACACACATAATTAAAAAGAACAATTCTAGATAGCCCTGAAGACAGAATTTATTGTTTCTTTTTTTCATGACCATTCTTTGTAAATATGGGCATCAATTTATCAAAACAATGACGCATCTTTTGATATTTGTCACCTGATGACTTCAATGAGAGAAGATCTGATCTTAGCCACCAACTACCTGTGGAGGAGAAGTTCTGAATGAATGAGTCTGGGTTTGTGCTTTATAGTCAGGATATTCCATGGAGAAACAATAGAAAATGTTCTTTGGTCAAGAAAAGAGAAGAATTCACCAGTAAAGACAGGCAGTTTTCTGCAGAACACGATGCAAAGACCTGTCCAAAAGGTATTCATCTGTGCAAGTCCCTGACCTTTTCTTGACAAGATGTCAGTGAAAAATGAACTCACTGAGATGCATCTCAGATCCCTTGGGGAAAGCCAGACATAGAGAGGACAAAGAGTAAAGCTGCAAACAGCTCATGGGAAAAACCAAACTATTTCCAGGAATGCTTCCATGCATTGTTAGAAAAAAAGGTAACACGTTTAATAATCAGACATATCCAGTCAGCTGGCGTCACTATATTGTCCCTCCCTGATGATGTAGATTCTCTTGAAAGAAAGCTTTTTATTGATATAACTGAAATGTGAAAGATAGGAAAGCTAGTAAAACACAATGAATTATCACTATGGATGTGCTCAACAGTTTTCCTCTACTAAATAACCAGCATGCCACCATAATTGCAGTAATGACTCAAAGGCAGAAGTTACTCCCATGGAGATGAAATTATGATTCTGATGGCACTTTGACTGAATCCTAAGAGAAAGTTCCTCAAAAAAAACTGTAGTAAAGAACGTCAGATAAGATACAACCTGCTGAAAACACTGGCAGACCTCTATTATGTTGACCAATTACATGTAAAAAGCTGCTTCTCCATTAGACAGAAACAGAGCCACGAAAATAAATTTGTGAATAGAAGTGATAAAAGTTACATGTAATACAAATTATATGGATACCTATGCAGATTATACATAGCACAGCTTATTTATATATGCCATAGCTTATATCATATATATATATAGATATATATATGTATGTGTGTATTATAGCTTACTTGTTCAGCTTTTGTAGTGTGAACACTGGCCTTTTTATAGCTTAGAAGTGAAAGTGAGAAACTACGTATTTTCCATTCTTGGACAGCATCTGCTGGCATGTCCCTAGTTACAGGTTAGTGTGTGAGTTCTGACTGGTAAGGCTTAAGTTTTGTTGGACTGCTTAAATTAGAGATTATTTGTTTACATAGGAGCAAGAGGAATTGGAGCTGTCTCCATGTGATGGCATCCCAGTTCGTTTTCTTGTTACAGAGCAGAGATAAATGACATAGGTAACTACGTTAATTTCAGGTGCCCATTATAGGATTTGATTGGTGGCTGTAGAGGAACAAATTCCTCCACATTTCTCATGTCTCTCACAGGAATCATGTTCTGAAGAAAAGTACTCTAAATTCCGCTTTCAGCCATAGAGTCATAGAAGAGAGAGTTTAATGAAGAGGCTCTGAGATTCAAAGTATTAACTTTTAACGCCTCTTCTGCCTCATATAGACTCATGCGCTAGAGGTTTGTTCCTTCTCTTAGTTTCTCATGACAGGCAGAAAGCCTTCTGAGAGGGCCTCATGACAAACACTATTTGCAATATCAGTGTAGAAGGTGTAGAATGGCTGATAGCAGAGCTCCATCTGGTGAATGGGATCCTTCAGCAAAGTTCAGTAATGGAGAAGGGGGAGGTATGTAATGGATATCGGCCATAGATCTATGCAGTAAGTGAAAATCCCGAGTTGTGGATGGGCCTGTGGATCTGCCAGAGGGTTTTGAGAATATGGACTGAAAGAGTATATTATAGAATTGAGCATGACATCTGTCCCATTCTAAACTCTCAGCAAAATATTAGTTATTATGGCTAAACCCCAACCATGATCACATGTTAAAAAATGTTCTTCCTGCTGTTGACTTTTATTTATGTTTTAAAGTTGGTTGTCATTACTTTGTGTTGATGAGTGTGTGTGTCTGTATATGTCTATGTCTGTTTGTGTTGTTACTCCAAGCAGTTCTGAGACAAACTCAAGTATCTTATCTCCTATACTTTTGTTGAAAGTTGTCTCAGTTCCTTCTAATTCCCACAATTAATATTACCGGGCAGGAATCCTTTTCTTTCTAGTCTCCTCCCGACTAAGCTGTGGTTGTCATCTGCCCTAGGTCATGCCTGCTCCCGTTAATTATGTGCTCTTGTTCCCCCTGGGAAATAAGCTAGAACTTCTTTGCTATTTAAAATAAAATATGACTCCCTGCTGGTTCCGCTTTCACAAACCTTGTCAACAGTGGATAGAATTGGCCAGTTTTGTCTCTCCTTGTCTAACTCTATGGGGGAAAGTTCACTAATAATGGAGGCTGGGAATAGTGCCCCTAGCTGAGCAGCTGAGATTAAATCTAGAAACTGTGAGTCAGTGGAGGCCTAAAGAGAGTATTGGAGAGATTAAGGCACAATTTACAGCTATGTGGCATCTTTTCTCCTGTTACCAAAACACAATTATGACCCTCTACCCCAGTAGTAAACTCTCCTTAACAATAGAATAGGCCCCAACAGCAAAACTCATTAAAAACTAGCTTTTGTATAACTTGATTATTTATTAGAATGTCTCTCCCTGTTTTAGGGCAGAAAATCTAGCCTAGAATTTTATAACTGACGAAGGAATCAAAGGGATATGGATTGCCTTAGTAGCAGCTGGTGAGCTAACTTTCACTCTCACCATTCAAATTTAGGAAGTTTAACAGAGGTGGCATGAGGTTTATTCAACCTTCTGATTTTATTTGAAAGGTAAAGAAAGAAAGATATCAAAACCAAGAAAATGAACCCTATACCACCAAGTCACAAGCAAGTCACAAGCAAGTAGTTTATTGCCTTTGGGCACAATGAAATTGGATACAAATAGAACTAGAGATCATAGTACCTAGATAGTTGTAGGGGTTGGTTTGTGTTTTTCAATCTTCACACTAATCTCGGGTGGTAAGAGTTAAAGTTCCACCACCCTGAAGTCAGATCTGCTAGGTCAGAGTTTGTTTCCCCATTTCTACTCACACGTTGAATGTCTCTCGCATCATATACCCAAGGTCAACATTTGAAAAAATACTTCCCATGGAAGTGGAATAATCTGATAGTCAAAATTTGGCATCACTCCCAGTTCTTTGGAAGTAAAGTTAATTATTCTGGAGGCACATCATTTGTGTATAAGAAATTCAAGAGAAGTGTAATTAGTTCAGCAATTAGCTTTAACTTTTCAGCAACATTTCTCAAAAACACACATTAAAATCTTCCCCTCCTCTTTCTAATGATATTTTTAACTAGTTGATTACAGCCAATTATTAAACATTCCGTCTCATTGGTTGATCATGTCAATGAGAGGAAAAGTGTCCATTACTGGCTTGTTCTATGCAGTAAATTTCTGCTTTGTCTGAATTTTCAAATGGAGATTGCTATTTGCTCTTAATGGACACATGAACCTAATGCTTAGAGGTCATCCTCAAACTTTTTGAGTAAAGAATCAATAACATTACCAACACTTTAAATAATAATTCTTCCTTGAAGGTTGTTTTCCTTCTGCTTATCTATTGCTTAGCATTCCTTACTCAGCAGGTCCTCTCATCCTCTCACTTTACCGTTTATAATGACTTTAAAGAACACATAGCAATTCAGGTCGGTTGGGAATGACACTTATTTTGAATCCTGTGGCTTCTCAATAATTTTTCAGAAAAGATTTTATTTCAGACTAGTGAATGCATTTCATATCTAACAGTGCATTCATCAAGGCTTGTTCAGATAAGCTAGTGACTGCTATGGTTGTCTTTAACATGTCTATCACTTCTACATAACAACATCATGATGGTTCATAGTTTCAATAGCACTTCAATTTTGTTAACATGCTTATACTTGTGGTAACAAATCATTGATCAAGTGGGTTTTATTCCTATTATTTCAAAATTGCCAAGATAAAGTCCACAGTAGGTAATAATAATATAATCTGCTACTTTTGATGTATATAATAGCATATGTATTCAAACTGGGGTTATCACTCACAAAAAACTCTTTCACAACAAGTTGAAATGAAATTTGAAACTAAATACTCCATATATAGCCTTTTGTAACTATACTGCTCTGTTTTCCTTTTTTTGTATCTTGTTCATAGGTCATTCTTGCTTTTTTTAAATCCTAATAAAATTATGAAGCATTGTACATATGTATATATACATATACATAGATGGGTGGATGGATGGATAGATAATTTCCTTGAAAAAGTCTTAGATCAGAAAATATCACATTTTTCATAAAGTGATCCAATTTTTACAGCAAGAGAATTCCAAATCAGTCCAGCAGTCTCCCTGCTTGTGACTTGGGACACAGAGTAGAAGCCTTAGTCTCTATCAATTCTATGAGTTGTACACCAAGTTGGTAACCCCTGGGCTACAGAAAGATATTAGGCTAAAGCTATAGTCATAAACTTGTTGTTTCACCTTTGATTGTTCATTTACTTTTGCCAACAAAGCGAAATTCTTTTGATACTCTTAATTTACTTCTCTCTTCTACATGAATATAAAATTGAGGTAAAAAGGAACCTGAAATGGGCAATGTAAAGTTTAATGATGAAAATCAACTGAATCTTGGTGGATATACTATAATAACATCCTTTTGACACATGCTCATTGAGAATTCCCTTTATATTTTATTCTATTCCAGCTGTTTCATATTGAAAAAATGTGCATTGTAAAAAGATAAACAATGGCAAAGGAATTTTATTGTAATATGCCTTATTACAACCTTAGTCTTCCAAATAAGTTTTAAACAAGAATTGTGTGAAAAATCTTACAAATCAATGTATGTCAGACTTTAAATTATGTAGGTAGGATAATTAGAATATTTATTGTAATGTTCTGCATATATATGTGCATATGTATACACACATATTCATACCACTCAAATACATATCCTTCTTTAGATATACTTTGAACAACTGAGCAATTTTATTTTTTCACCTATCAGTCACATTTATGGAATTATGGTAATGTAACTTCAACTGAAAATTGGCATTCCAATCTAAAGAAAATATAAGCAGAATTATCAAAATAAATATCAAAATTCTCCAGTTCATTTCACTGGACTTAAAGGGATATCTAGGGAAGAAATCAAAGTCATTGTGTTTTTCAATCCAGGATTTGCATTTTATTGACATAAGGATATTGCCTCAGTGTGCTCCAGCAATAGTTTTTATGTTTTCATAGTGTTTTTTTCCTACTACCCCTATCAAGGTAAGATGGCTGTGATTTATCTTTCATTCAGTGTCTGGTGGTGCTACCCAGCTCCTTGGTATTCTATTTAACTCTGATTTATTAACTCTTATGATGGTCACAAGAAAGAGTAATTTTCATCATTATCAGTGTCTGGAAGCAGGATTTCTAATAGCTGACGATCAGACTCCCACTGTTCTTTGAAGAGGGATCAAGACCATAGGGACACCTATGAGCTGAGTGTGTACAGGCAGTCTAATATGCAAAACAAACACAAAAACAAAACCAGAAGCAGCACTGGTACTCACAGTGAGGCCTATCCAACATTCACAGGGCCCTGTTTCTTTGTTTTTTTTTGATATTAAATATCTATCTATCTATCATCTATCATTTGTAAATGAGAAAAGACAAGAGTTTTAACTAATACTCAAAACTCTAGCATGAAGAAACCTGAAATTCAGTTCTCACTGCCCAAATCAACAGCCATCCAGGGTTTGGAAAATTAACTCTCGGACCTCAGTCTCCTCATCTGATAGAATAGGAATGTCAGCTGTTAGATTATTGGACATAGGGAATTTTATGACATTTCATTACTAGAAGTGAAGCTGTTTAGTCTTCTCAGTGTCTTTAATGTCCTCCAATCCAGCCTATTGAGAAAAATCAATAGTCCATTTAAATACACAGGCAGGTTGATTTCATTTTTATCCTCTTTTGCATTGTGAGGACAAATTATAACCTCTTGTTTAGTCATAGCTTATAAATGTACAACCAGTGGTGTGGTAAATGTAATAAATTTCTGAAATACTTCTTATTCTTAGAATGATTGGTATGATATTTGAGATTGGTTGACTGTGAGATGGAGTAGGAAAGATATCTGGAGAGAAATGAACAGTTTCCCAATTTTTCTAGAACTTTAAGACAAAACCAACAGCAATCCCAGGAAATTTACATAGAAAATCCCTCCCCCATGTTTTACTCAGAAAGAAAATACATTTTAAGACTTGGGGGGGGGGGCACATGATGTAAGGTGGGTGGTAAGGCAGGGGAAAAGAGCAGCAAGTAACAATGTTCAACAAGAATTATACTCATTTACTTAGGTATATAACTGTAACTCCTCTGTACATCACCTTTACAATAAAAAGATAGTCAATCACCAGGAAACTGTGCTTGAAAGGAGTGGACTGGGGTCCAGGTGAAAGGAGTAGACAGATGAAGAGCACAAAGTGGGGGAGGTAACTCAGTCGAGAATCCAATGTATATTCTACAAAATTAAGAAGAGTGGGACAATGGGTAGAAAGGGGAAGAGTGGATGAGAAAGTTGAAAGGGATGAGATTGATTAGGTTGCATTGTGTTCATAAACTGTGTTGTTAAAGGGCAAATCCTTTGTGCAACTTCTTAGAGATAATAATAGTCATGATAATGATAAAGAAAGTAAATCATATTAAAGTTCTATTATTTAATCATTAACATGAGATCCTACATCCAAAAGAAGTCATCCGCGGTTAAACTTACATGCACTCTCTAATTGCTATAGGCAGCTATTACTTCTTTTCTGTTTTCGAAGATCAACTCCGGGACACAGAGCAATCTTCACATGTATCCCACACATGTATCCCTCCAGCAAGTTCAGGCTGTGTATCATTGTAGAACAGAAACCTTTGGTGTCTTAATAACCCACAGAGAGGTTTTGCAAGCCTAGACTGGTTTTACGTTTTTGTTGATGTTGTTAAAGATAATTGATCCCCACAAGAATGAAAGCCATGACCTGGGCTTTCTCAGTAAGAGACAGAAATGGCTTCCAGGAAAAGACCAAGTCTCACCAACCTATGGACTCTATTGCTGATGGTGAAGTTAGGATGACAGAATCCATTGCCTTGGAATCAAGGAGGGCCATAGTGTGTGCGCTATGGCTTTCCTGTGGTGCTGTCCTCTACAGAGTTGTCAAATATACTCATACTCTGGGCCCACGGATCTTCAGGCCTTTTGTCTCTCTCTCTCTCTCTCTCTCTCTCTCTCTCTCTCTCTCTCTCTCTCTCTCTCTCTCTCTCTCTCTCTCTCTCTCTCTCTCTCTCTCTCTCTCTCTCTTTCTGTAAGCCAGGCACACTTTTCTTTTGGGTACTGTTGCAATTCGAGGTCTCTCTCTCTCTCTCTCTCTCTCTCTCTCTCTCTCTCTCTCTCTCTCTCTCTCTCTCTCTCTCCCCATTTCTAATTTTTCTTTCCTCCTTGTTGCAGATTCCACAACTCATACTTACAGCATTCCTGACAGAGTGTAGCAATTCAAATTTCACCTATATGGGGAGTAAGAATAAGTCTCAAGACAGTATTTTCTATTGCTTTTCATCCAAGCCTATAATTTCTGGATTCACAAACACCATAGTAGCCAAAATAATGCCCCAGTTTTGCATAGGACTTCATAATTCTGTGTTTGTGAATGACATTCTGGATAACATAGTTTTTATCAGAGATGGTATGACCACTCTGTGGTACAAAGACTTTGGAAATCATGTCATGGATTCATTTTCCACTCTACCCAGTGTTTGGTACCACATATAAAGAAAATAGCCTGTGAATCTGTGTACCCTGGCTGCTCTCTGTGAAGTGGGGATAACCACTTCTACCTTGCAGAGTTGTGATAGTGTTCAGTGAAAATACAGGATCTCACAGAATGTTTCTCAGGATGGTCACTAGAGGAGGACCTTATAGAAATGGCATCAAAATCCAAATCTTTACCTTAATTTAAGTGAGTAAAATGGGCGTAATTTTTCAATTCAGGACAATACAATGCTTTCTTTAAAAGATTTTGACCCAAAATTTGCTCAAGGAATTGCTTGCATGCTTTAAATTAGAATTTAAGTATTTCATACAGGCATTCATGGATCCTATAAGTAAATTGACTTCTTGTGTTTGTAAAGAAATCTTTTGAATTTTTTTTTTAGGAAAGTCAAGATGATGCAAGTATTTCTTCAGTAGTTATTAATCTAAAGATGAAATGTGACAGGGCCCATTATGAATTTTGTATATATTGATTCAAGGATTGCTTTCTTTAATTCTAAAATTTGCAATGCACACCAACAGATTAGGAATAACTAATATATACAACAAATTACAACTAAATAATTATGAAATTCTGACTTTACCTACCATATCTCCCTCTCTGTGTTTTTAGTGTAGATCTGTCTTTAAGTCAGTGGTTAAATTCCACATGCATATGCAGATCCATGTCTTTCTTTTTTAACTTTCTTGCCTCACAAGTATTTTGCTATTTAACTGATCTATCACCATTTCAGGAACAAACGGTAAATATAATATCATGCATATTCCTTTTTAAATAGATAGGACACTCTGGTGAAAACAAATACTAAATGTCTAATGAGGTGAATCTGATTGGAAAGTACTCTTAGTCCATTCAAGCTGTGGATGTGTTTAAGTAACATTTTGCTATTTTTTGCTTTAAAGACCCAGGCTAATGGATGGGCTAGAGTAGCGTAATATACTCACTCCATTAAATTCATTCTTTTATTCCTGTTAAATATCCAAAAGAGAAAGATGGTCCACTTAACTAGGGGAAAAAAGTTTTATTTTTAGTGCAGTAGAAGCATGGAGAGATGCATATTTCCTTTCTAATTTAATTTCTAGCCATTAGGACTCAATTCTACAAATGACACAGCACAGCATTTAGAGATTAGAAAAGTATAAATGGAATGTCATTTGAATTTAGCTGCCTAGACACCATGATGCTATATAGCATAATTTGCATTTAATAGCACATTTTCATGAGACCACCACGCTAAGACCCAGTTACTTTTATGAATAATTACTCACAAGCCCCTTCAGTGATACATAAAAACTGATCTCTGTTGTCTTAATTAGGCATCAGATTGTACAAGACTTGGGGTACCAATGATTTGAATTTTTTTTGTAAACAGTTTCACTCTCAGACTCATACAAAAAAAGGGTACATTCAGTCTGTGGGCTGCAGAAAAAGGATTATAGCTCTAATGAGCCAAATCTGTGCAAATGGGAAAATAATAATCTCCTCATAATTAGAACTCTCGTTTTTAGACTAAATATTGGCCATGGGGGTTTCAAATGAAGAAAATCATTTCATTATTTGGTTAAAACAATATATGTAAATGAATTCCAAAGTGCCCGCTTAGGAAGGGAGATTTACAGGGCTTTTGCTTGTTTTCAAACTATGTACAATTGTTGCAACCTCATCCTGATTTTCTAGTAAAAACCATTATTGTTCTTTTTCATATAGTTCAGGTAGCAGATACCAATATGTTGTCTATGCAAGAAGCAGTTGATGTTTACTATGCAAAATAGTCGGTTTTAGTCTTGCAGAAGACACCCATAGCAAACAAGACTAGCAGACCCATTTCACAGATGAGGAGATGGAATGTGACATATGACTTACTCAAGGTTTAGAGGGATGTTTGAACTCTATTTAGAATCCAGAAAAGCTGACTTATATCTGACATGTAAGATCAACATAAACTGGGCAAACCCAGTGATAGAGTAGCTGAGGTGATAGAATATCATCTGCTGAGAGAGGAAAAACAAAAAGCACAAAACATGTCCATAGGCTGTATATATTCAGTTTATAAGAATATTTTATTTGGAATTCTGACAATCAGAAGTGTCCACATCTGTGGGATTGGGTGTTCTAGATTCCTAAGAACATAGTGACATATTGTTTAATAGAAGCACAAATGTCTTCCAGAGTTCCTATCTCCTCTCTCTGCCTCTCCTGAAAGCTCTTGCCTTATCTATCTATAAAAGTTGACCATTCTGAAGGTTTAGACCACAAATGCTTAGAAATTCAGTTCCAGGTAAATGTCTTATAAAGAAGGAAAGCTCTAAAGAGGGACTTTGAAACTCAGTGAGAAAACTGTAAACCGGATTTGTCCATGTTTTAGAGATGGTAGGGTATAGTGGTTTTGTAGCCTCAAGATCCCAAACACTAATCGTGTGAAAGCTTAACTTGATATTCTCATTCTTGCCTTTTCATTGAGAAATAATAAGTTGATCTGTTACTGATCTACTTCGTTAAAGACATAAGAACCCTGCCCTGTCCTAGCTATTTTCTCCCATCTGTGGGAGACATGTTTGATAAATTGAAATACGTCCAACAAATGCAATAAAGTAAGAACATCCCAAACAAAGCTTTGGGCTATGTTGGCTTGTTGTTTCTGAGACTAACAAAACATGAATGCACTAGTCTGATAAGAATATATTCCAGATGAGTTGTAAGAGCTCAGTGATTATATGACAAGTTGGGAGAAAAAAAATCACTATTCATCATTTTGCCCATTTGGGTCACTACAAGTGAGAAATACAAGCTGTAAAAATGAAATGTTTTATTATAGACAAACTGATAGCAAAAGATCTTTGGAAAATATCTAGATTTACCCAGTTAAACTGTGTTAGTCCTTTTGTCATTTTATGTGTGATACATAAATAATACTTACTATGATGTTCAGGTATTTCAACTTAGGACCAGTGTCCCACTGATTTTGAAATTATTACAAGAATAATGCCATCTTCCTGCAAGTTTTACCCAAAGCCATCCCCAAATAAGGGAACAATTTTAATATGCAGAGGAACTATGATACAACTGTTTGGGTATTTTAGTGTCAAATTTCTTCCTTTCCTTCTTCCACCATTTGCTGTAATCTATTCTCCATCTGCCAGTACGTAGCGTATAAAAGGCAAAACATTTGTATTATTTATTCTATATAGATCTAGGTTTATCCAAGACTGTATTTGTGGTTATTACTGTCATAGACAGAGAGCAGGGATGTAAAAAGTGTAGAGACAACCATTACCAGGTACATAGATCAATTTTCCATGGATGAATCTAGAATACAATGTATTAGGTTATTTTTTCCCTTCTCATTCACTCTGGACTATGGGTTACCATTTAAAGTGCTCTGGCCCTGCATGTAGTATAGGTCTGAGTGGACAGTTATGCCAAAGGAAGCTGTTTATTGAAAGTCTTACAACAATGATATACAATGTCTTCATAATTAGAACTGAGATAATGTTCATGACATGTAAAGGGAAACTAGAGGAGTTAACAGTAAAATGAGGCTCATTTTGCATGTTTTGTTCTTTCTTAGCTACATTGCTGTCTCATTGGTGTACAAAAATCATAGTTAATAATTTATTAATGGCATAAATAGATGAGTGCTTTTGAGATAGCTGGTGTTGGAATTGCTCTTAAGAATTTGGACAAGGGAGAGGTAAAGGGAACTATGTCTATGAGTAAACTATGCATAATTGCTAGTAAGTGCTAATTTCTTAGTTCACTATTTTGTGAAAACTAGAGGGTAACATGGGTTTTTTTTTCCCTACTGGGTTATTTTAGAAAGAAAGGTAAAAGGATATGCTCTAAAACTACTTTCTTTTTGTTTTCCCCTTTCTTCTCCAAACATTATTCTACTTTCTCTCAGTTAGGCTACTCACAATCAGTGAATACTAGAGAGTCAAAAGGAATTTCTTTTCTTAATCACCTTAAGGTTTGTTCATTTGAACCTGTACAAGATTTTGAATGCCCACAGTTAATCAGGAAATTAGGTATACCTTCCAACCTCACAGTAGTTACACAAATTATGAAATTCATTGAAGAACCAGATGGTTCCATGATAAAGAGACTATGCTGAAGGAAGAGTGAAGTAGGGGATAGAAGAAAGCTCAGATGAAGGATTTTCGGGAGAGAATAATGTAGCCTTAAGTATAGAAATTTTTTCTGGGCTCTGTTGTTAATCTTCTGGAGAATCTAGGCTTTTGGTAGATTAGGGAACTTCAGAAAAAGTCCCTTTCAACTCTTAAGTGAAGAGAGATGGGAGGATTGGGAGGAGGGCCAAAGAGATCATAATTCCCATTTAGTTGGAATAATCTCATATGCCAAAATATCATAGTTTGGGGGCACTACTATCTGATACCTAAATTATTTTATAAGGCTTGTGTTTTCTTCATTTCTTTTGCAGAAGAAAAACTTACATCTCATGGGCTGAAAGATGGGGATGAGATTTTTTGGGGTTATCTCTGGAATTTAAACCTTATCATGAACTTTCTAAAATTGTCTAAATGGATTAAGATGCCAGTGCATCTTGACATCTTGTGAAATGCAATGAAAAATACTAAATGTTATCATTATGCAAGGAGATGAACTGAATCACATCTGCTTAGCTTATAACTTATTCCAGGGATAACATCTATATAGATTACTAAAGCTCACTTAATGTACATAAGTGATTGTATGACTTGCCACATTCTAATTCTACATAATAAGCTATCATCATTAATTTTTTGTGGTCAAAACTGACCATTGTCAGTATTAATGTGTTATATAGATATTTGGGTACAAAATCAAAATTACTTTGAGGTTATAAGCACATTTCACATTTTATTTATTTATTTATTTATCTATCTATCTATTTATTTATTTATTTTAGGGTCTTTTTTTTTTTTTTTTGGCCAGTCCTGGGCCTTGGACTCAGGGCTTGAGCACTGTCCCTGGCTTCTTTTTGCTCAAGGCTAGCACTCTGCCTCCTGAGCCACAGCGCCACTTCTGGCCGTTTTCTATATATGTGGTGCTGGGGAATCAAACCCAGGGCTTCATGTATACAGGGCAAGCACTCTTGCCACTAGGCCATATTCCCAGCCCTTATTTATTTTCTTTTTAAGGATGCTTTATTTGGACTTTTTTTTTTTTTTTGCTAGTCCTGGGCCTTGGACTCAGGGCCTGAGCACTGTCCCTGGCTTCTTTTTGCTCAAGGTTAGCACTCTGCCACTTGAGCCACAGTACCACGTCTGGCCATTTTCTATATATGTGGTGCTGGGGAATCGAACCCAAGGCTTCATGTATATGAGGCAAGGCACTTTTGCCACTAGGACATATTTCCAGCCCTATAAGCAAATTTTAATGTGCCCTTCTTTATTCTCAATTGTCAAAATAAAGGGATGAATTTCTTTTGACACATCTTTTCAGGTTTAATTTTTCATCTATTTCCCAAAATATGACTACTTTTTCTCCTTTTTAGGTTCCTAAAAAGGACAACAATAATAATACAGCTAGAAGAAAATAATAAGAGTAATAATAATAAAATGATGATAATGATAGGATATTTGTTTTCTTTGAATTCTGAAACTTTCTGGTACTTTTTAAAAATATGAAATGGTTTGTTGGATTTCATCAAAGGAGGAGGCAGAGAAGAATGTGGAGAAAATGGTCATCATATTGAAAAGTCCTAGAGATGGGAGGCTTGTCACTCTATTCACATGAAAAAGAGAACAGATCCTTCAGAGACTGTTTTGCAATGTCCGTAGGAAAAGTGATGGCATGGCAGAGAAAATAGTAGGGTTAGTTGCATAATTACTGTGGGTTTGGACTGTAGGCTCATGCCCAATTGCCTTGCAACTAGACTTGGTATAATATAGACAGAGGAATGTAGAAATAGGTGTTAGGAATCTGAATTGGGTATTTTGCATATCAAATGATCTTTTTTGCAAACTTGGAGAACCAACTAGCTCCAAGAACAGCAACCTCTCTTTGCCAGAAAGAATATTAAAGATGTTAACATGTTGTAATACATAGAAACAGAACATATCCATAACTCAGTCACTTCTTTTCTGAAAAATAAAAGTTACTTGCAGTTGTTCCTTGTCAGAATCCATAAAAATTACCCTCAAAACTTAAAAAACAAATCTTTTCCCAACTTTATTATTTCAGTATGACCATCAGTGCAGCACTAAATGTAAATTTGTTTCAGTGTTTACTAAAGAAAAATTGGTAGCATTATAATCAGTCTTCATCCCTGGGAGAGACATAGATATGAAGTGAAAACTTTGAAATAATTTTCTCTGTATACTCAGAAAACACTAAGAAGCAGATACAGAAAACATAATCCTCAGGAATCAAAAGGAATGCTGGTCTTAAGCGTCATCCCAGCTATTGATAAAAACTAAACTTGCAGCCAGGGATGCTGTGGTATAAAATATTCATGTTGTTACTTGTGCTGAAGGCAACTACTGATTTATTTGCAATTGGTGGTAAAGCATTCATAGCAATGCCAAGATGCGCAGCCCCTAAGAACCCTAGGAGGCTTCTGTATTTTTCAAGTTTCAATTCTGTAGCCATTACTGTTATTTCTATAAGGAGAAAGGAGCTAGGCCTTGTCAGAGCTGACTACATTGCTTTTTGAAGTCTTTTCTTTCCAAATTAAAGCTAAAGGCAAGGCAATTAGGCTGCCACTCAGAGGTCAGCTTGCTTCCCAGATTTCCTAGCTAATCCTGCACGGAGAAAGGTCTCTCACTCCCTTCTGGTGGCTCTTTTGCTTCCATACTCTGGTGTTGAAGAAAGCTTTCCCCACAATGGATAGTTGAACTATCCCAGACCTTTGAATGAGAGAGAACACAAATGAAAATGAAAGAGTGTACTCTCATTTCTGCCCGGTCCTCTCCACCCTCCTCCTCACCATGAGCACCAGAGCACAGGTAACTTCTACATTTATTTCATAGCAAAAAAAGGGAAGTACAACAAATAAAAATTCTTACATAGTAACATTGGTTCTTTTATTTACCAGCTAACAAAACAAATTGTTACAGTTACATAGCCAGGTAATGAGTACATTTCTTTTTGAGACACTGTTACCCCTTCTTCCTTTTCTCCCACTTTTTCCCCTCCAAACTCCCCCCTCCCAAGTTTGGAATTTCTTTGTGACATGTGAGTACTCAGGAAGATAGAAGAAATCAGAATACTTCTAGATTTTATATCAGGTTTTGGAAAAGGGGAGTTCTAGATTCTGTGGATATCCTTTAAGGAGAAAAGCTAACAGGAGAAAAGAGGAGGAAGATTAGAAGGAGGCTTTGCTTCTGAGTCTCCTCTAATATCCCTCATTTCAAAGGACTCAGCATGCCAAGATGCCACGTTTAAAGTTCCTTTTCTTATTTATTTACAAAGTCATGTACAGAGGGGTTATAGTTTCATACATAAGGCAGTGAGTACATTTCTTATCAAATTTGTTACCTCCTCCCTCATTTTCCTCCCACCCTCCCTCCTCCCCAGTTCTCTCCCCCTGAGGAGTTGTGGAGTTGGTTTACAGTGTATTGTCTTCTAAATATTGCTGTTGCATTGGTTCTCCTTTTACCCTTTGTCTCTCCATTTTGATGTTCCCCTTCCCTTCCCTAGTTCTGATAAACATATATACAATGTCCAGGGTACCAAAATCAGTTACGGTGACATCAGGGGTAAAACCATAGGGAAGAACAACAGAAGAAAAAGACATAATTTCACATAGTAGCCTGAAAATAACAACAACAATAATAAACCACTTATTTCTATAAGTTGGAGTTCATTACCCTTAGCATCATCTTAAGTGTTTATATGTACATGGCTATTGAGCTCTTGTGATCTTCTGCTAGGATTATCCTAGACATGTACTAATTATTAACAATGAGGGAAACCATACTATTTCTTACTGCCTAACATCACAGTTCCTTCCCATATTTACTTTTTCCTGAGTCAATATATTCTCTCACATGCTGTTTTTACTTGTTTATGATAGTCCACTCAGAGGTACATACTTTGTAGTAGTAAAGGTTGATTGCATATTTCCTATAGCATTTGCTGTTATTTCTGGCACATGCTAGGATTCAATAAGTAATTGTTGAGTAAATAATTGAATAAAGTGCTAGAACATCTGAAGGCACTGGGAAAGGAGTTACTCTCATATATATTTGATCCATGGGAATACGAGTGGAGTAATTTTGAAGGGATGAAACTTGTTCAGCTATTCCTCAGACGCAAACTCATCAGTTTATAATCCTATCTCAAGTTTCTTCCCCACAGAGGACTTACGAGGAAAAAGCTGAAAAATCGCACTGATTTCAGTTTGGAAGGAAGGACACTGAACAAGCTACTCTTGCTTGAGCTGCTATAATATCAGGTGCTACAAATCCCACAATTGCTGATCTAACAAATATTATATGACTTTGTTACCAGGAGAGTGGTGCCAGAAATCAAATTGAAGCGAAAGGAAAGTGGAAGAAAGCCATTTCATAAGCCTGTGCTTCTCTTTCCTGTTCCCTCTTTTATTACCTTCCTTGAGCTTGCGTCTGAGGAAAGGAAATGACTCTGGGGCAGTGTGAGCGCACAAGATTAAGGTATTAAGCAATTATTTGGAGTTGATCGCAGAGGGAAGATATGCCAGGTTAGGAGAATTCTCTTCCATTCACACTGATCAAACATTAATGAAACCAACTGGTCAGTTTGGAATCCTAGAGTGGCCAACTTTTCTTCTCAAGAATCAAGGTAGAAATACCTTAGAGTTTCTAGAACAAGCTTCTGGTTTCAGGGAGAAGAACTACTTAACCCTGCCTTCATAGCTTATCAGTTGCCACAGATGTAAGTAAACAGGTGGGCATGAAGGTGGTGTAACTAAACTTTGTTTCATGGCTTGTGAAATTTATCCATATGTAACTTTTACATGTCATGAAATACTATTCTTAAAAAAATATATTGTTCAGCTATTTTCACCTTGTGGGACTCACACAGACAGAAAGTAGATCATATTTAGTGCTGACCTATCCCTTCCTACAGTTAGCTTTTCCACAGAATATTGATCTTTTCCTATGACAATCTGAGTAGGACCTGAAAACTGGAGTAAACAGAGTAACGAGTAAATATAAGTCAGATCCTGGTCATGTTAGAAAAATAAAATAAAATAAGAAGATATTAAGTCAGACAGTAACTTGAGACATGTTTTTAAACAAAATGCTCAGTTTTTTCTCCAGTTAAGATCTTTTGAAACACTCAGCTTTCTTTAAATCCTGCTCACACTCTACAATTTAGGACTTAATTAATGCAGGCTCATTTGTCCTTGTACTAACTCTTGTCCTAGTATTTTAGAAGAAATTCATCAGTGATCTTTTTGTAAAACTATCACTGGCATGTATATGCAGAAATGGAAAGATAAGCAGGTATTTCCTCCTCTGTGTTCTGCCTAATGTTTTATGTGGTGTGTTCTATGCTAGTGTCATCTTCGCTGCAGAAAGATAGATAATTCTAGCAAAAGGTCAAGATATTCAGAATTTAATGCTATGCAATTAAGACATAAGGACACTAATCTTGTAAAGTTCCATGTCTAGCTCTTGTCTATCAATGTGCAAGCAAGGGTCACTTGCCCTGTCATTCATTAACAAATATTTAAGTAAATTACTTACAAATTACCTAATCTTTACTGTTTTAATAACACATCTTAAAATTTTTCTAAGCTCTAACTTTATGCAACTGTTTGTCTTAATTTCTAGGACCTTTTCCAAAAATATAAATAAAAGTTGGGGTTTCCCCACTATTATAATCATGCTTATCCAACTATTAACATTAGCTTATTTTTAATCTGATTTGACTTGTGGGATCAGTAATACTATTCTTCAACCATCATAAGGTCATGGAAGACATACCTGTAACAAAAAACAAGTTATCAAGAAAAAGAGCAAATGCACTGATTGAAATCTAAGTTTTAACTGTGATGTGGCAACCTTCAGAAATGAAGACCCTAATTCTACAGGGGGAAAAAAAAAAAGCCTATTTTTATATTTAGATTTTATTAAGATTGGATAGCCATGGAAATGTTCGAGGGAAGAGGGTATGAACCAATGGCAATAGAATGGGGAGACAAGTCACCAAGGCCTGATGTTCAACTTCTTGGGTTTCCTGTGATACCTTCTCTTCATGTAGGTATGGGGAGGGACCTCTTGGAATGAAGGTCTTCAAAGTAGAAGAAAAATTGGAAAGGTGACCTCTTCTTGATTTTATAGCTTGTTTTGTGTGACCCAGCTAGGAGAGGAATAATCATTGTCTCTATGAGGTACTTTTGGAGAGTAAAATAGGATGAAATAGGACAGAAAAAGGCCATAGATGGTACTTCTGAAGCCTTCCTCTCCCCTTTTATTGATAGTACTCAATATTCCAAAATGCTATCTTTATGGCATTATTTTCTGAGCTTGAGCATTTTAGAATTAAACAGCTCACACCTTCTGTATTTGACCAACCTATCATCATACTTCCTGTGTGTGTGTGTGTGTGTGTGTGTGTGTGTGTGTGTGTGTGTGTGTGTGTGTGTTGTTTCTAAGCAGGGCACCTTTCTTAAAATTCACCCTGAAGAAATGAGTACTTTTATCTTGGCAGGCAGAAACTGGGTTTATTCTTTCAGAAGAAATCTCTTAAGACACTGATAATCTATTTTCAATAAGTAAATTTAGCCATTATCAGCTAATAAATTAAATCCACTCTATATACTTTATATCACAAAGGATTAAGATCTGTCTTTTATTTTAATTGGAGATTTGAAAATATGTTTTCATCTAAACGTATTAGCACCAAGCCCCCCCCCCCCCCCCCTCTGTGTCTTCCTGTTTGAGAAGCCAATTAAATGCTTTCATTGCTGATTGGCTGGAAGCCTACACAACTTCCTGGCTGCAGGCCATTAACACCCTGGCCAGAAGTGCTGACAGGAAGATGAAGAGATTTACACCTTCTGATTTCTGTATTAACAACAAGGACAAAACAGTATGTGGTCTTGTCAGTGGATAATACAATTTAAAGATATGATTTCTTTTTCCACAGGTGCATTTGTCTCTGAAAATTAGCAGTTCAGCTTGGTGTGAATAATAAGGAATCTTCTTTGATGAGTTTGAATCACATTAAACAACCTGTTATGTACTAGTTCAAGACTGATAAGACTATTTCCATTTCTCCAAATGATAGAACTAGAATCAGCTTGTTGAATAAAATTCTGATTGCTTAAAAAATACTTGAAAAAGACCAAGAAGTTGGAAAGCATTAGGTGGTATAACAAGAAATTATACAGCTTTTGTTAGTCAATTATTTAACCTGAAATTAACTTCTAGCAATTATGAACAATGAACTGTAATAACATGATTGATTTTTTTTCCAAATTGGTTTTAATAGTCAAGCATATATTTTTGCAGGAATATATGTGAGGTTAGATGTATATTTTTACATAACCTACATAAATTATAATTATATGTATGTATTTGAATAGTTACATATACATACCTCTCTCTTTATATGCCTGTATATCCACAAATAAGCACATATTTAATCATGTACTTATCATATATTAATTGTATGAACAATATGGTAGTATATCATAAAGATACACTCTGATTTATATACTGAGAAACTCAGTATATAAATGTGGAACCAGGAATTGGAGACAAAGTAAAGAGTATTGATATTTATGATGAATATTTTCCCCATAAATGAAATGATTGAATATGTTTGATCCCTAAGGCATCTTACTACTTCCTATTGATGGATCCAGGATATGTTTATCTTCCTACCTCTTTTGAATTCTAGAATAAATGGTGGAAGATTGTTGGGAGAACAGAAAGATGGTGGAAATAATATAAAAAAAAATATCAAACTTTCAAAGATTCTGGGTGGAGCTATGGTGAGGGAAGGGAAATTGTAATTTTCTTACTTTCAAAGAGTTCATAGAATGATTTTAGAAAATCATGTAGACAATGGACTCAAGGCCATTGAGATAAAGCATGGATTGATAATCATGGAAGAAGATTCATAATTAGATCTTGCATTTCAGAATTAAGAGAGATCAACAAATAATGCAGCCTTTATTGTAAATCTTATAATACAATTAATTTGCTGATAAAACTTGATCTTCATAGTTCATTTAAGGATAACCTAACTGCAGTGCCTAGATTATTATGATTTATAAACTCTAAATTACAAAAATGAATGCTTACCTTTCCCTAAATTGAGGTCCTCACCAATTCTTTAGTGAAAAAAGACCCATCATCAGAACTTAAACATGAAATAAAGCAACTAAAGTGGAGTGTGATACAATTTTTTTAATTAAAGGAAACTACACTCTCTTTGCCTAAATGAGCAAAGCAAAAAAAAAAAATCACTCTTCAATGTGAAAATACAGAGATATTATTTGGTGTCTTCATTATGAAAAAACTGAATGATCACAGAAATATACTGCAATATATCCTATCTCAAACTGAAATTTCCTTAAAAAATTATCATTAAGTAGTTGTACAAATGAGTGGCCATTCACCAAAGCAAAATATCAATACAAGGCAACTTCATTTTTCCTGTTTCATCACCCCACTATCCCACACAACTATACTCCTTCCCTCAATTTTCTTAATTTTATAGAATATGTGTTGAATTTTATGAATTCATTTTCTTGTACTTCCTGTCTTCATTCATTTGCCCCTCCCCTTGATCCCACTTCTTTCAAGAAACCAATCCTGATGTTTATTTTATTGTACAGTAACTTAGTCTTTCTGAGGAATTACATGGTTTTAGTTCTCCCTTAAATCTGCCATATTTCAGTTAATACACTGTGTACACAACGTACCACTCCAAAGTGTTTATCTTTTTGTTTTCCCTTGCACAGGCCCTAGGTCATGAATTCAGTACTTGGATGCTGTCCCTGGGCTCTTTTGCTCAGGGCTAACTCTCTATCACTTGAACCATGGCTCCACTTTTGGCTTTTTGTGGTTAATTGGAGATAAGTATCACACAGACTTTCCTGCCTGAGCTGGCTTCAAACCACAATCTTCATATCTCAGCCTCCTCAGTAGCTAGGTTTACAGATATGAGCCACTAGTACCCAACTGTTTACATTTATATTTGTAAATTAATTCCAGGTTCCAAATATGTGAGAAAAACATATATGGTTTGTCCATCTTGGTCTGAGTAACTTCACTTAACATGATTTTTGTTCAGTTCCTTCCATTTCTTACAAATATGCAATATCATTGTTTCTCTAATTAATGAGTAGATTCCACTGTGTATGCAAACCACATTTTCTTTATCCATTTATCCATTAAGAGGCATCTGTGCTGATTCCATCCCTTGACTATAGTGAAAGATGCTTCAATGAGCGTGTTTGTGCATGTGGCCTTACTGAATTTTAGTTTGCTTTTTTTTTTTTTTTTGATAAATGCACAAAAGTAGAATTGCTGGATCATAGAGTCATTCTATGTTTAATTTTTGAGGAATCTCCATACTATTGTTCAGAGTGATTGAACAATTTTAAATTCCCACAATAGTGTTTTAGGGTTCCCTTTTGCCCACATCCTGGCTAGCATCTATTAGTGTTTTTATTCATGATGATGGCTGTTCTAAATTACGTGAGATGGAATCTTAGTGTTATTTTGATTTGCATTTCCTTTATATGGCCAGAGATGTTGAACATTTCTTCATCTGTCTGTGGGCTATTTTTACTACTTCTTCTGAAAAAGTTTATATTTTGCTTATTAGCCCCTTTATTAATTGGGTTGTTGATTTTGAGGTTTTAGTTTCATTAGCCCTCTCTATATTTTAGATTTTTGGCTTTCTTTGATACACAGATGGAAAAGATCTTCTCCCATTTTGAAAGTTCTTTTTTTAGCTTGCAGACTGTGCTTTTTCATGCAAAAACTTCAGTTCAATGCAATGTCATTTAATAATCATTCTTTGATTTTCTATGCTTCTAAATTTATACTCAGAATTTTCTTCTCTATGCTAAGGAGTCCTAATATTTCTCCTCTTTCCTTTAATGGCTTCATGGTCTAAGGTCTTTCATTGATTTTTTTGATCCACTTTGGATTAATAGATAGGAATGTAGTTTCAGTTTTCTGCATGTGAGTATCCAATTATGCCAGCACCATTTGTTGAAGAGGGTGTCTTTCTTTCATTCTGTGTTTTTGAATCCTTTATCAAAAATTAGATGGCTGAAGGTCTGTGGATCAATTTCGGAGTCTTCTCTTCTGCTCCATTATTCCTCAGGCCTATTTTTGTGCCAGTACCATGCTCTGTAGTATAGTTTGATGTTTGGAATTGTTATACCTCCAGGACTACTTTTTTCTGCCCAGGGTTGCTTTTGTGATATGGGGGTCTTTTGTAGTTACATGCATATTTTTGGATTGTTTTCTCTATCTCAGAGAAAGAAGATGTTGAGATTTTGATGGGTATTGTATTGATTTTACAGATTGCTTTGTTCAGCATTGCCATTTTTATAATATTAATTTTGGCAATCAAGAAGCATGGAAGAGGGACTGGGAATATGGCCTAGTGGCAAGAGTGCTTTCCTCCTACACATGAAGCTCTCAGTTTGATTCCCCAGCACCCCATATATGGAAAACGGCCAGAAGGGGTGCTGTGGCTCAGGTGGCAGAGTGCTAGCCTTGAGTGGGAAGAAGCCAGGGAAGGTGCTCAGGCCCTGAGTCCAAGGCCCAGGACTGGCCAAAAAAAAAAAAAAGAAGCATGGAAGATCATTTCATTTCCTTAATGTCTCAATTTCCTTTTTCAAGATTTTATAGTTTTGGGTCTGGGGATGTGGCTTAGTGGTAGAATACCTGCGTAGCATGCATGAAGCCCTTGGTTCAATTCCTCAGCACCACATAAACAGAAAAAGCTGGAAGTGGTGCTGTGGCTCAAGAGATAGAGTTCTAGCTTTGAGTGAAAAGAAGCCAGGGATAGTGCTCAGGCTCTGAGTCCATCCCCCAGCACTGGTGTGTGTGTGTGTGTGTGTGAGTGTGTGTGTGTGTGTGTGTGTGTGTGTGTGTGTGTGTTTCTGTGTATTTGGGTTTTCGGGTTTTTTGGAAGTCATAGGGCTTGAACTTCGGGACTGGGTGCTGTAACTGAGCTCTTTCTCTCAAGGCTAGTGCTTTAACACTTTGAACCACAGCTCCATTTCTGGTTTTCTGATGGTTAATTAGGGATTAGAGTCTCATAGACTCTCCTGTCCATGATGGCTTTGAACTGTGATCCTAAGATCTCAGGCTCCTGAGAGGATTATTACCAGTATAAGCCACCAGTACCCAGCTTACCTTACAGTTTTTATTGTAGAGGTTTTTCACATCCTGTGTTAGATCTGTTCCTTCCTATTTGTTTTGTTTCATGGATTTATTGAAAATGGAATTGCTTTTGATTTTTGTGGATTTTTTTTTTACTTCACTATTTGCCAAAATTTTTAATCACCTTCCAGAGCCTGGGGAAGGAGTGTCTAAGGATCTTTTAATTAAAGATCATGTCATGTGCAAATAGGGTCAATTTCACTTTTTCCTAGCCTATAAGAATACTCTTTATATCATTTTCTTGCCTTGTTGCTTCTTCTAAGAATTACATTATTATTTTGAAGAGTAGAGTAAGTGGATATCCTTGTCTTTTTCCTGAACTTAGAGAAGAGTTCATGGGGCTGGGAATATGGCCTAGTGGCAAGAGTGCTTGCATTGTATACATGAAGCCCTAGGTTCGATTCCTCAGCACCACATATATAGAAAAGGCCAGAAGTGGCGCTGTGGCTCAAGTGGCAGAGTGCTAGCCTTGACCAAAAAGAAGCCAGGGACAGTGCTCAAGCCCTGAGTCCAAGCCCCAAGACTGGCAAAAAAAAAAAAAAAATACAGAAGACTTCATGAGACTCTTCTCCAATTAACCATCAAAAAGGCACATATGGACCTGTGACTCAAGTAATAGACCCCTAGCCATGAGTGAAAGAAACTATGGGATAACACCCAGGTCCTGAATTTAAGCCCCAGTACTGGCACAAAATAAAAATTTAATTCAAAGTGAATGTGAACAGCCTGGCAAACTTTAAGCAAAATAAGGCTTTTTTTTTTTTTTTTTTTTTTTTTTTTTACCGTTTTTGGTGATGGGACTTGGTGCTTGGTGCTTTAATGCTCAAGCTAGCTCTCTACCACTTTGAGCTATAGCACCACTTCCCAAAATAGAAGCATTTTAAGTTTATAAGCTTGTTTCTTTTTTAAAAAGCCAAATGGCACGTAAGCAATAGCATTCTAGACTTCGAGAACCAGAGTCCATTTACATAGCCAAGAAATTAGACTTTTATGACTCTAAATTAATGAGAAATCACAATAAATGGCAGTTGTTTATCAGTGATTACATACAAATGAAATGGCTGGTTTTATTATTTTCAGTTAGTTGTTGGACTATTGCTTTGTTTATAGATTCTTGTTTATCATAAGTTGTCAGGTCCTCGTTATAGGCCCCTTATGGTAACTGCTTTCTGATAAGCTCTGAATTTTTTTCTTTGATCAGTACTTCTACCAAGACAGTGGTGGAGAATGTTTTATTTGTCTCTGAATATCACCTATTATATTAGTTTTCTTACATATTGATGAATATATGTACTATCTGGTTTCTTGGTCAGTTAAGCAGAATCACAAGATTATGTAATTTTATGATTGAAAGGCTTCTAGAAGTTCATATCTCTAGAACTCCCTTTTTGAGGATCAGAGGTTAAGGTTTGATAATTTGCTTAAGCTCTTACTCTTGATCAATCTTTAATGTGACATCTCTTTCTGCAATCTACTAATCTTGCTGCTTTTCAAACAACCACATTCACTCATAAAAGAAGCAAAATTGCAACCTAAATATTTAATTCGGAAACCCAGTTCATTTTCAAACCCATCAATCTCTCTAACAAAGCACACTTGAAGAGTTCCTGTTAACTATACCTCAAAATACAAGGAGACGGCTTGTTTTCATCCTTTCCAAGTGCTACTTCCCTGGCCAGAGTAATATTTCTTTCCATGTTCACTGCAGCTAAACAGAAATATTTTTGTCTTTTATTTTCATTGTGGTGTGGGATAAGCATGAAAATGCACTATATTAGTTCAAATCCCCCCTCAGCCTGCACTTTAAAATAAACCCACGTGCCATAATTCTACCATTTAAATTCTTATTTCCATTGGGACTAGCTTGCTTATTTTTCTATGGGATAGATTTTATGGGAAGAAAATATATATTAAAATTCGAAGAGGGAAAAATGGGACTTCTTTCAATAAATATTTATTTCTTTGAGGAACTGCCTCTGAGTTACAGGGGCTAAGAAAGAAGTCCCAAGATCTTCAGTTGGCTAGCTGGAGACTTACCTAGGAGAATTCATAGTATAGTTTTAGTTTGAATGTGAAGGCCAGTTGAGCAGGAAAAGATGATGGTAAAGGTTCTAGTAAAACTCTGACCCAAAAGTCACATACACACCATTTCTTTTTCTCTGTCTAATTTTTTCTATTCAAATATCCAGAAAATTAGGTGAAGCCTACCCACAGTTAAGAAAAGGTTTGAGTTTCATAAAGGTGCTACACAGGCTCAGCCAGATACTCCAATATCAATTTCAGTGCCTTCAATTTACTCTTGAAGTTCTTACCATATATGACTTATACCTGTGCATCAATGGCCCTGATACTTTCATGTTTGATAACCAAACAGGCACGATCAGTCTTTATCTGTTTCTATTAGACAACCTAGAAAAATGATTCTATGAAAACTTGATGTCCTCGATCCTATTTAGGAATTAGGCGATGATTTCAAAGTGTGCTCCCAAACTTGAAGAGCTAGGTGGGTAAAAATGATTTGTCTGTTAATTTCCCTATACTGTTTTACTTTTCCCTTTACATTTCTCTATTGCAGCATGTATCATTGAACTAATTGACTACAAGATTGTTTATTACAAGATCATGATACTGGAGAGACCTATCAGACTTGCTTGCTAGACCTATATTGTAATGTCTACATATAAACATTTTCTCATCTACTAGACACCATGGGAGTCTAACCAGAAAGAGAAGAGGAAAGAGAGAGAGAGGCAGAGACAGAGGGACAGAGAGAGATGAAGAAAGGAAGAAAGGAAGGAAAGAAAGAGTATGCTAAGAGCCTGGAGTGGGACAAGATTATTTTTTGCTGTTCTCTTTTCAAAGAACTAAATATCCAGAACTTCTTTTCTGTCTTGCCTTTATTCTCCACCCTGCAGTTAGTTTAACAATTAAACAGGGGCAAATAGAGTCTGTCTTTGAAGGGACATAACCTTCAGGCTTTAATTTTGAGCAAACAAAGCATTTCTAAAGGCAGCTCTCATCTTGGCAGTTCCAGAATATTACCAGATTTCTGAATATTTAAAAGCAAGGCATGATTCCAACCCCAAGGTCTGTCCCCCAATTGATAAGTCTCTTTTTATTAAATGAACTTTAATTACTTAATAATTAGACCTTCTATAAGAGAAGATGTGGGTCCTGATAATCTGCCAACAAGGCTGGAGGGCAAATAAGAAGAATATGCCATTTTCCGATTAGAATTGAGAAGGCACAGGCCCATTCTGGGGATGTGTGGGAGGAGGAGGAGAAGCTCCTAAGAGGCAGCCAGTCTTGGCATAAACCTAGACTATGAAATTCTTTATTTCTCCATTTGCTTAAAACCCAAAGTAGTTTAAGATTTAATGGAGAGTACCTGTCTAAGCCATTCCAGCTTTCTGACTGCGTGAATCTGATGGGAAGATTTCTCTCTGAGTCTATGTGGTACATGCGTGTGCCTAAGTGGAAAGCTAGGGGGGGGAACTATTGTTCCCTTTATTTTAATTCTGAGAGCCCAACACTCTTGATGTCCCTACAGATTTAGCAGCTTTCTATTCATTGCCATGGTGATTTGTTACTACTTTTTTTCTCCTTTCCTTTATTATTTTTCAGCATCACAAAGGAGAAAAGCTGAAATGAAAAATGTTTGCAGCTTTTGCTATTAGCATTTCAACTGTCCTGATGATAAAAACATTTTGGCTGGGCCTACCATCTGAGGAGATATGGACTGTCCTGCAGGAAAGTGTTGGCTAATGTCCTTGCCCAGGTTGTCCCAGCTGGAAAGAGGCTTGCCTTGGCACCTCTGATAACTTTATTTTTCCAGAAGTGATTTAAAAGAAGGATGGGGAAATTCATTTGCAAGCATCCACGAGAGCCAGGGGCATAAAGTGCATTGCCATAGCATATCTCTTTCTCTCATAAACAGTCTACTTTCAAAGGAAAGGATGTATATCTGGGTGGGCTTCACTTTGTTTCTTAGTATTAGCTTTTTCTTACTTTCCATGATGAACTTACTGTATTTCCCTCTAATTCTTTGCTTCTCTAGTTATTGTTATCCTTCTTGGATTGACTAATGACAGAGAGACCTGTGATACATGCTCCAATTATCTTTCTAAGAAAAAAAATGTTATCGATAGTTAAACACAGTAGATTGAACAAAAATGTTTGACTTTACTCATCAAAGACCAAATTTAAATGACAAAAAGATAAATATGTATGTAAACACACATACTCAAAACAGAAGAAAACAGCCAGGCATTGGTGGCACATGTCTGTAATCCTGGCTAGTCACTGAGACCTGAAGATTGTAGTTCAAAGCCAGCCCAGGCAGGAAAGTCTGTGGTATTCTTTAATTAACCACCAAAATGTCAAAAGTAGAGCTTTGATTCAAGTGATACAGTGCTATCCTTGAGCACAAAAGCTCAGGGACTGTACCCAGGCCCTGAGTTCAAGCCCCAGGACCAGCTCTGTGTGCATGTGCATGCACACCCCCCCCACACACACACCAGAAATTAAGACAGGAAAGTAGATGAGAGATATTTCCACTTGTGTAAAACAGAAAGCATGTTTATAAACATGGTACCTAGCAATGCAGCAAGAGGAGTACACTGTGTGGTTTCCTATTTCTATGGACATTTCCAGGAGTTGCTGATATCAGATGATTCTGAAGTCTATAATTCGGTGTGGGAATAAAACCAAAAGTAATTATCTTTTAAATAGTGTATAGTATAGTTGTACTTGAAAACCAAGGAAAATGGAAACAAAGGAATTAAAATCCAATTTTAATATTAACCAGAGAGGGGGAGAAAAAAGAGAGAGAGAGAGGAGGAGGAGGAGGAAGAGGAGGAGGAGGAGGAGGAGGAGGAGGAGGAGGAGGAGGAGGAGGAGGAGGAGGAGGAGGAGGAGGAGACAGAGGATAGAGAGAAAGTTCAAATTCTGTCCAGTTAGGGAAGACCTCTATGAAGAAATGAGAGTTACTGTACAGTACTGGCTTCATTCAATCCCATACATTCAAACACTCTGTTCTTCCAAAAGCTACAGGGAGTCAGCCCTCAGTCTTTCTTGCAGAGCTAGCAAGTATTCTAGAAACCAGTTGGAATTATGGGCTGCTTACCTTTCCAGCAATACTTAACAAACTAGATAAAAAAGAGACTTAATGAATTGAATGAGAGCTTAATGAAAACTTTGAACATTAAAGTAGCATAAAATTATAACTGAGGAGTCATTTATAGAAATAGAAATAAAGAGTGGCTATTTATGGCACAGTTATCTTTTAAGGGCTATGCATCTCTTGCTAATGGCATGTAATGCTTACTATAGAATCCTAATCAGGATTGGTGACATTAATGGAATTTCTAAGGTTGAGGGCTAGGTACTTTTATTATGGTTTTTGTTTATGCTTTTTCAGGAGAGGTTAAAATGGAGTTTCCACATATGTCTGACTTTTTCATCTGGAACACAAAGTGCTCTTTTTTCTCATTAGAATTCCTCACTCACAGGTTCTGGTCTTTGTTAACTCAGAGAGGTGTAGATTATATCAAAACCTATGAATTGATGGCAGGGTGGGGCAGCTGAAACAGGTTTAGGTGTTCCTAGAAATAAAGTTAACATAAGTTTCCAGGCCAGGCTAGGTGGGAAAGTTCAAAACTTGTTTACAGTTCATTCTTGAAAACTCTCTTTCCTTAAATCAGGGAACCTTGCCCAAAACTAAACTAAAACTAAAAGCAGGTTTGTAAGTTGTGTAAATAACACTGAAGACCCTATCAAAGTTTATCTATAAGAATATGATTATAGGGCTGGGAGTATGGCCTAGTGGCAAGAGTGCTTGCCTCCTACACATGAAGCTCTCAGTTCGATTCCCCACCACCACATATATGGAAAACGGCCAGAGGGGGCGCTGTGGCTCAAGTGGCAGAGTGCTAGCCTTGAGCAAAAAGAAGCCAGGGACGGTGCTCAGGCCCTGAGTCCAAGGCCCAGGACTGGCCAAAAAAAAAAAAGATTATGATTATAGCTAGAGCTCACAATTATCTCTCAGTAATCACATCTTCTCTATGAAGAGTTCATCTCTCACTTAAAATGGCATGGTATTTACATACAATCTGTACACATTTTTCCTGTATTCTTTACTTCTACATGATTAGAGAGTCATGAAAAGAAGGATCAGTTCTGCTTAATATAAGCACTTTATATATTGCATATATATGTATATATATATATATATATATAACATTTTCATTCTAAATTAGTTGAGTCCTCGGATGTGGAACCTAGGCTTACACAAGCCCTACTGTACCTACCTTACAACAAAGTTTACCTACATCACTTCTGCAATTGGGAGCCTTAAGAATGAAGATTGTTAACAAATAAAAGACATTCTTTCTTCTCAAAGCATGTGCAACCTAGATTGCAAATGAAAGTATTTTGAAGAAGTATAGTACTTCAGTACTAAATCTATTTGATAATCATGCTGCAGTATACTAACTGATTTAAAAGAGTTTTGCCCCCATAAGTTTTATACATAACATGCAGCTACTACTAATAATGATTTAAATAACTCTGGTGATCTTAAAATGTAAGTTAGTGGCTGGACGCTTGCCCTGTGTGTACAGAGCCCTCCGTAACAGCATACCCACAAAGGAGTGAAGAGAGGAGCAGAGGAAGGAAGGAAGGAGGAGAGTCATTGTAAAGATTAAAGAGAAAGTTTTTGAAGGCAATTAGAGTAAATTGTGGAACTGAGAACTGATGCACTCAACCAACTGTGAAGAGGTGAGGTAGGTGGGCAACCCCCAGGAAACCAGGCCTTCTGGTACATAAATATCGATCATCCCAAACTTGCTGAGTTGTTGCCACTTCATAGAGCCCAAGAACACAAATACAAACCCCATTTTCAATGTGCAAATGTTGCAAAGCATTGAGAGTCACACAGACCCTCAGCAAATATTTATGCTTGTTTTTTTTTAATCTGTCAGTAAATATTTAATATACCCTGTGGAAATAAACTACAGAAAACCTAACAGAAACATGCAGACCTTTTCAGCTTTTATTTATATACTTAGCCTGTGTTATGGCATCTGTAAATTACGAGTGCTATAAAAATTTAAAAGGTAGGTGGTTTCTGGTAGGACTAGAAAATAGAGTAAGTTTTGATAGGTATATGTTAAGGGACAGAACACTCATTTTTAGAGGAAAGACCACAAGAAATACAATTCAACAATGAGCCATGTTTAGATTGGAGACAAATTCAATACTTCTGAGATGCATATTACCAGCATTGTGGAAAATGAGCCTAGAAGGCACATTATACTAGATTTTTGGATGCATAATTAAGCAAAAAAAACTTGGCCCAGTATTTGGAGAGAAAGACACTGCCAGACACATTTGAGAATATCAGAGTTAGTTTCCTGACTGAACAACAAACAAGTGATTTAGGAATACCATTTTTGTGTTTGGATGGGATTTGAATGAAGAAACGACAAAGGAAAGAAAATGTGTGATCTGATGAGTCTGAATTGGCTCTTGTTGAGCAAGTAACAATTTCTTATGAGAATCTTCTAAACATTGTAATTGCATGAAACACAGGACATTTCCTTCTTGCATTAGAGCATGAAAAAACTTCTGAAAACGCCGCATTTTATTCTTACAAGTAAAATGATTTGAGCATTCATTTTTAGATACTCATATTCATACATTGAAAATACACTACGAACCCAGGCAAAGCTCAGGAGGCTAAGATCTCAGGATAGCTGTTCAAAGCCAGCCAGGGCAGAAAAGTCCATGAGACTTTTTAATCACAAATAAACTACTCGGGGAGGGGGGTGGGGGGAAGGGGAAGAAGGGAAGACCAGAATTCCCTTGAATTGTGTTTCAGATGCAATATAAATATATAAAGATCACCTTGTATTATCTTTGCCTTCTAAAAGCCATTATTCAGTTAGAAGAAGAGGAAGAAATTTCAGGCACAGAATATGTGTTCTAATAGCCTAAATGATGGTGCTTGCTGAGTCTTGGTTCTAAAGGTACCAAAAGAGGAAGCCAAAGTTCTCAACTGCTGCATACTTTGACAAGGAATCTATTTTTGTTTTCCGATCTATATGTATGACCTAAGTCAGGTAAATTACACCTGGTTTACTACTTTAACATTTTTTTATGCAGACAGTCTGTTATGTACTGTGGTTTCAGATGTGCAGTAATTTGTACAATGGTTTATTCCCAAGTATGCCTTAAGCAGAACAAATGTGTTTTTTCTATATAGTTCCTTGCCTTAATAAATATGTAATATAAATTAAAAAAATAAAAATAAAATAAACTACTCAGAAAAAGCTGAACGTGGCATTGGGGCTCAAGGGGTAGAGCATTAGCCTTGAACACAGAGTCTAGGGACAGTCCCAAGCTCTGAGTTTAAGCCTCAGGAATGGCAAAAAAAATTTTTTTAAAAAGCAAAGGAAATACACTACTAAATTGATAGTGTATCACTTCTTTGAACTCTGTGACTGGTTTTGGGCAATAGCATGAAAAAATAAAAAGCATGCTAAATTTTTGCCCAATGTTGGAGTGTTAATTCAAACCATACAAACTCTTGTAAACTTGACTTGCTTTTATAGTAGGTAGAGTTTTCTTTGTAGAAACAGAAAGAAAATATGACAAATTATTTTTGTAATCTATCACTGTATTAAATAATCAACTATTTGTGCTTTCCAAACATTTTATTTTCAGCATTTAAATAGCATGAAGTTTTGTACTCTATATGTTAAGTCCCCATAAAGTTCATATTGAAATAGGATTCAGAATGAACACCATTTCATTAATTCCAATGATATTAACATGAAATGTCAAGGCTCATAGGAATTCCAATTCCTTTTTATATTTTTCCTGTGCTATAGAGTTAATTTGCAAGTCCATTTTCACTGACTATAGCTATTCAGATGTAAAATAGATGAACTTTATATAGGTATGTTACTTACAGAGGACTAACCATTTGCATACTTAAAGGTCTTGAACAATTTACCAAAAACATCTTATTTTATAACTTGCATGTGTCAGAAAATTATTCCTATATTTTAACTACAAGAAAAGAAAAATAACTAAGGATGAACAAAGTTGAACATAGAGAAGATAACTAGTTGATTGAAAATGCCAAAAGTTTCTTTGGAATTTCTTACTCAACACAAGCCTTACAAAATATTTTTGGTGTGGTATGCACAAACTATTATTTTTTTTAAACATTTTTGTTCTCTTTGTTTTTCCTCTCATATTCCCTTCCCATGGTTTTACCCCTGTATCACTGTATTGGATCTTAATACTCTGGATACTGTATATACATGTATTAGAACTAGGGAAGGGAAAGGAAATACAAAAATCAAGAGACAAAGGATAAAAAGACAAACCATTCCAAAAGCAATCCTTACAAAACCATTTGGTGTAAACCAACTGTGTAACTCATGGGAGCGAGAAGGAAAGGGGGAGGGGAGAGGCAGGGGAAAAATAAGGGAGGAGGTAACAAGTTGGATAAGGAATGTACTCACTGCCTTAAGTATGAAACTGTAAACCTTCGGTTACTTCATCTTCACAATAAAGAAGAAGAAAAAAGTCATTCATGGGGCTTGAACTCAGGGTCTGGGTTCAATGCTCAAGGCTATTACTTAACCACTTTGAGCCACAACTCCACTTCTAATTTTCTAGTGGTTAATTGGAGATAAGGGTCTCAGGGACTTTCTTACTTGGGTTGGCTTTCAACTTGGATTCTCAAATTTCAGCCTCTTGAGTAGCTAGGATTACAGGTGTGAACCACCAGCCCCCAGCACCAAACTATTCTTTTTTAAAATACATGCTTTGACTCCACAAATTAGGAATCAGATAAGTAATTTTAATTTATACATATATATAAATTCCATTGATATGTTGCCATTTGATTCAATATTAAAGTTTCTCTATTTTTCTACTAATGACATTAGTTTTAAACAATAACCTTAATATTATCTATAGGATTTCAAGATGTGTGTGTGTGTGTGTGTGTGTGTGTGTGTGTGTGTGTGTGTGTGTGTTCTGGTAACAGGGCTTGAACTCAGGGCTTAGTGCTCTCATTTGTTTTTGCTCAAAGCTGATGCGCTACCATTGAGCCTATCATACCTCTACTTCTAGCCTGATTAGTTGGAGATAAAAATTTCTTGTCTTCCCAAAACCTTAGGTGGATTACAGGTATAAGCCTCTGGAACCTAGTTGATGTTTGTTTGTTGTTTGTTTCCTTTTTAATGTAAGTATAGCTCAGATGATGTTACCTTTCAGCAACTTACATTCATTTCATCTGTGACATTGATAAGATTTTCTAGTCTGTAGATTCAGTTACTTTGTGGACAAGAAATTCTACTTTTGCCTAGGGCATGTTTTCTATGTATTTTATTGTCTCTCTTATTAAATTGTGTTTGACACAGGCCTTTTTACCTTTGCCCGTCTGTCACTTGCAAATTTTTTTATAGGTTTCTAGAGAAAATTAGGTTTCTGAAAATTAATAGACCCAAGTTCATACTAATAGCAAAAGTGGAACACAATAGGATTTGTTATTGACTAATGTTGATGGAAAAATCAAAACTTCTTGACAAAATTTAATTCTGGACTTGGGAAGTTTTGACTTAATTAAAATGAACCTCAAAACATCACAGTACCATCAGATATGATTAGGTCAAGCTGATATAGGCTGGAAACCAATGAAAGAATCAATATTTTATGAAATGTGCAGCCAGTGAAAACTATCCCAGAATGATTAAAATGAAATTGGGATTATCATAACATACCTATGATAAGTAGAACAAGAATTCAGGAATTAGAATCACTGGGTTCTGGGGCTGGGAATATGGCCTAGTGGCAAGAGTACTTGCCTCCTATACATGAATCCGTAGGTTCGATTCCTCAGCACCACATATATAGAAAATGCCAGAAGTGGTGCTGTGGCTCAAGTGGTAGAGGGCTAGCCTTGAGCAAAAAGAAGCCAAGTACAGTGCTCAGGCCCTGAGTCTCAAGCGCCAGGACAGGCAAAAAAAAAAAAAAAAAAAAAAAGAATCATTGGGTTCTGTTAGGTGTAAAGAATGTATTTGGGAATGATTTATCAATGGTGCTTTATTCATACACATTTATTCATAATAAAAAATATCCAAAATATTTTCATGATCTAGAGATTAAAATCACAGATATTTATTTGTTTATAAAGGAGTTGACAAGGGCAAGATCAAATTGTTTTCTACCTTTTCTCTGTACAGAATTAGGATGCATAGAGACTTCTTACACACCATGTTATACTTAAGCCTGATCAGTTTTGATATTTTCGTTTATCCCCTTTATTTCTTTAATCACCCACATAAATGCATAATTTTCACATTATTTTATGGGAATATCACAGTGTCCTATGAGCTTACTACCATCCAGTTTCATAGCCAAGAAATGAAATGTTACAAAAAGTTTCACAGGAACATAAGATATTCTGATTTCAACTTTATGACTTTTTTTTTAACCATAACTTCACCCTACCTGCTTCTAAGTGATGCTCATTTATCTTAAGCAGCCTGAGGAAGGTACTTTTCTGCTTCTTCCAGTTGGCAGTGGATAGAGCTCTCTTCTTTGTTAAAAATGCCTTGGGTCTTGCTGGGTGACCAATCCTTCATGAATCTCCAGGTCTTCATAGATTTTGTCCTAGGTTGGGTACCTGCCAGAACATACCACCAGAACAAAGTCTCCTCAGCTCCACAATAATGAAATGAACTTGCCTGTGGAATATCACTTTTCTGAGCCTCCCTTTCTTCATCTACAAAATTAGAACAAAGCCCTTTGCTGTTGTTTGTTTGTTTGTTTGTTTGTTTTTTGATATATTATAACCAAATCTAAAACAGTAAGTTTCGGGAGATGAATGGTGATATCTTCGTTGTTGTTTTCCACCAAACCCACTTGGAGCACGTCTGCCATGTGATTTGTGTTACTTTGTGAAGAGCAAATGAATTGATGTGAGGAAAACATCCCCTGAACGGCAACTTTCCATTGTGAGCATAAGGTAGGATTACATTCATTGGCAATTACTGGGGCTCTCATGTTTTCCTTCTTTGTTTCCCCCCCTGTAGGACCTTTGAGGTTCCTTTCCCAGACAGAATCTGTCACGGCCTTCGTGGGAGATACGGTGCTCCTCAAGTGTGAAGTCATTGGGGAGCCCATGCCAACAATACACTGGCAGAAAAATCAACAAGACCTCCCTCCAGGCTCAGGAGACTCCCGCGTGGTGGTCTTGCCCTCCGGAGCATTGCAGATCAGCCGGCTGCAACCCGGGGACACTGGAATTTATCGGTGCACAGCTAGGAATCCCGCCAGTTCGCGAACGGGAAACGAAGCCGAAGTCAGAATTCTATCAGGTATTTCAGCGGGCTTTGCTCCCTACCGCATGATGCTGTCTAGACAGAAGCAAACAACAGTTTGCTTTCGGCTATCTGTAGTTTCAGGTTCTGTACTGTTCTTTGAGTTTGGTTTTATTATATGACTTCCTTCCTTGAAGGCATAAGAAGAGGGTGTGTCAAAAGCTGTTATTTTTCCAGGTTGTGCTGACGTTTTCTGGAGAATCAGGCATGTGATACTGTGGCCTTATTCATTCATTCATTTATTCATGCATTCATTTACTCACCTCATTAATGTTTGCTTTATGCTTGTGTGTGTGTGTGATGCCCATCACTTAATTTCTTATGCAATAATTGCTTTTATTCTGGTACCAAAATGAGAATTAGTGATTTGTCTCTAAACTAATATAAGACTACAAGGTACCTATGTATTTGCATATTCCTTCTTGAGAAGAATTGCTAAATCCAAGAGAAAAAATAGCTAAGGCTGACACAGAGCCTGGCTTGTGTCAGAAGTGAACTTAGATAAACAGGTCATGACAATAAACTTTGATTAATATGATTGTAGGGAATGTTGTGTTACTCCGTCTCTTATTTCCTTTTCCTTGAGAAAAATCTTGAAGACTCTGTGCCCATTTTCCTCTCCTAAATAATGAGGAGTTGGATTGAATGCTCTATAAAATCTCTCTTTCCTCTTTGCAATCAGTATCTTTATTGCATGACCATGTAATATTTGTATTATCACTTATCTTACACTGGTAAGGCTTACTTTGAATGACTTGCTTGAAACACACACACACATACACACACACTGCACATGCACACATGGACACGCACATTACATGTATCTCTGTAACTGAATTAAGGGCTTATTAGATGTTGGGGCCTCTATCTGTACTTCCAATTATGTGATTCTAACACAAATATTTTGGCATAGAGGATAAATTATTCAAAAAACAAATCAGGAATTAAATTATTTTAAGTGAGGGTATTTCTCTTTCCTTTTCCTCCCTTCCCTTCCCTTCCCTTCCCTTCCCTCCCTCCCCTCCCTTCCCTTCCCTCCCCTCCCCTGCCCTCCCCTGCCCTCCCCTGCCCTCCCCTGCCCTCCCCTCCCCTGCCCTCCCCTGCCCCCCCTGCCCTCCCCTGCCCTCCCCTCCCCTGCCCTCCCCTGCCCTCCCCTTTCCTCTCTTTCTTTTCCCTCCTCTCCCCTTCCCTCCCCTGCACTCCCCTCTCCTCTCCTCCTCTCCCCTTTCCTCCCCTCCCTCCCTCCCTCCCTCCCTCCCCCTCCCTCCCTCCCTCCCTCCCTCCCCCTTCCTTCCTTCCTTCCTTCTTCTTCTTTCTTTCTTTCTTCCCCCCCCCCCCATCCTGGAGCTTGAACACAAGGCCAGTGTGCTGTCCCCGATCCTCTTTGTGCTCAAGGCTAGCAATCACTTGAGCCACAGCGCCACTTCTGGCCTTTTTGAATAGTTTATTGGAGATAAGAATATGATGGGGGGGGGGGGGGCTGGGGATATGGCCTAGTGGCAAGAGTGCCTGCCGCATATACATGAGGCCCTGGGTTCGATTCCCCAGCACCACATATACAGAAAATGGCCACAAGTGGCACTGTGGCTCAAGTGGCAGAGTGCTAGCCTTGAGCAAAAAGAAGCCAGGGACAGTGCTCAGGCCCTGAGTCCAAGGCCCAGGACTGCCCCCCCCCCCAAAAAAAAAAAAAGAGAAGAATATGATGGGAACTCTTCTGTCTTGGCTGGCTTCAAACCACCTTCCTCAGATCTCAGCCTCCTGCCTAGCTTGTATTGCAGGTGTGAGCCACCCAGACTCAACAGGGTGTTTTCAATGCCCTTTTCTCTTTTGTGTGCTCCATCATCCTCTAGTGGCAGGGATATGGACTAAAATGTGTTAATGACTTTTGGCAACACTGTTATGTTCTATCCAGTTTGCAGTGGCAGATGGAAATGTAGCATTTATTCCAAACACATCCATGCATTTATTTAGGGATCCACTACATCCACGGAAATTTAAATATTTATAATCATATATACTTAATATTTATTGCATCTGTTAAGTCAGATGGGAAGCCAAGAAAAGTCTCACAAAAAGTTGGCAAGAGTATGCTTGATTATTTTAACATGACAAGAGAGATATGCTTTCTAATAGGATTAAGGAAACATGTTACTAGTCACATTTTAAATTGTGAAAGTTTTGAAAGACACTTAGCACTCATAGTCATCAAATTGACATTTACTCTTACAAGCTCACTTTGAAAAACATGTTTTTAAGGAATTATACGATTTGCACTCTCCAAAGAGAATATTCCACTTCAGTTAAATCCTTTGTAATCACTTTCTTACCACCCAGTGTGTTTACTTGTGGATTTATAGACACATTCTAGCTATCACAAATGAGAGACACTTATGCCATCTGTTTTTCTCAGGTTCTGGCTTATTTCAGTTAATAATTTTTCTCCCAAATCTTTCCATTTCCTTAGGATTTTTCCTAGTCTTTTTATTTCCTTATGAATAACACAATATCATTCTTTCTAATGGATGAGTAGAATTCCCTTGTGTATATATACCTTATTTTCTTGATCTATTTGTCCACTGAGGCTGATTCTATATCTTGGCTATGGTAAATATCCCAAAGAATGTAGTTGTACTGGTAGCTTTAGTGTGGTCTTGTTTGTGCTCTATTAGATAAATGTCAAGAAGAGGTAGCTCAATGTTAATTTTTTTGAGGAACCTGCACACTGCTTTCCAGAGTGATTGAACAAGTTTACATTCCCAACAACAGTGTAATAGAGTTCTCTTTTGACTACATCCATGCTGACATGTGTTATTTTTTTTTCTCAAATTTTTATTATCAAACTGACGTACAGAGAGGTTACAGTATCATACGTTGGGCATTGGATACATTTCTTGATGTTAGCCATTCTAACTGGGGTGAGATAGACTTTCAGTATTGTTTTGATTTGCATTTTCTTTATGGCCAGAGATAATTGTAATCCATTTAGATTAATGTGAAATTGCTAATATGACTAAAAAAGACAAAAAAAAAAAAAAAGAGGTCAGGCATGCATCATTCATGCCGGTAATCTTAACAACTCAAGATGCTAAGAGTGAAAGGATTATAGTTTGAGACTGAAAGCTTTATGGGATTCTACTCAAAATATTTTAGCAAACAATAAAACAAAGTTGTAGGTGGGCTCAAGTGGTAAAGCACCAGCCTAGCAAGTTCAACAAGCTCTGCTCAAGCAGCCATAACAATGGAACAAAAACCAAACCAAAACAAACAAAAGCCCTAGAAACTGTTGGTATATTTTGGAGAGGTATAGGTATTTCTTACCTAAGTGGAAACTAAATTAAAATTAAAACTAAAAAAGAATCATCTAATGAGAATTTTTATGAATTTAAATATAAGCTTGAAAAATACATAATGGACATAGGCAACTACTACATGTTTCTTTCATACTTGGCTAGGCCTTTTCCATTTACTATTGACCACATAATGGACCAGCTCAAGGATGATGTCTTTAAAGTATTTGTGGTCATGTTTTTTAAGTTGTTTTAGAGATGGAATACATGAATTTGCAGTAAGTACAGAATTGAGGGAGAGAATAAGTGAATGGACAACTCATTTTAGTTGCCCCTATTTGCCTAGTTACAGTTATCATTTTAAAAATCACATTATATTTTCTGCATAAATTTCCATTTTCTATAAATACATTTGAAGTAATAATAAATTACATGCATATGTTGCTTAATCTCTTTTAATTTGTATTTGAATAGGGAAGATAGAGGTACTGAAATGTCAGTCCTTCATATTATTAGCATAAGAATCTTAAAAGTGGTACCAGAAGTGTTAGCATACTAAATAATATATATTTTCCATGATCACTAAAGTACCATATTGATTGATAAACTTATATATATTTCTTAGTTTTGTTTAAATCATAAGTGCTAATGTGAAAATATAAAACCCTTCCCAACCTTTTTTTAGCACAGTCAATTAAAAGTGAGTATTTGTGAATGTGTTTATAAACACTTACCTAATTCTAAATAATACTTAATTTAATGTGCAGCAAAGTCTGTGTGAAACATAGCTCAATTTGTACCAAATACATATCAGGTATCTAAAATCACCAAGTAATTGAGCCCTATTACATTCAGATTTAAATAAATATTTACTAGTTTAATTTGATCTTTTCAGGAGCCTTTTTAAGTGTATTCATTATAGAAATGCCACAGGTAATGTTAGATACTTGACATATGACTTCTATGCCTATAAACTTCCTAGGAAAGAGAAGCTGAAAGACTGACTGGAAACAGCTTGCAGTTCTGTAAGGGGGTCGGGGTGGGAGAATATACATAAGGCCCTGTAAGGGAGGAAATCACAGAACACTAGCCATGTACATAGGAGAGAAATGGCCGGTGCTGTGAGAAAACTAACAAAGGACTGCTAGTGATGCTGGTGGCTGGGGCGTTTTTAGGCCAGGTCTTGTATTCATCTCAATGTGGCTCATGAAGGACAAGATGGAATCTGTGGTAGTAAGATTGGAGTGAGCAAGGACTGTTACTTATTTAAAGTAAATTATATATTTTAAGAGGTTTTTCCCATACTATTTCATACTTTCCAGATGAATCGTATTACTATTTCATTCAAAAGTAGAAAAATCTCCTGATGTAATTTGCTGATTAATGGTTTAAGACAAATTGAATTTTCACTTGTGAGGAATTACACGTTTTAACAGAGTAAATTCCTAGTAAACAGTTGTAATGAATTTTCAAGGGGGGGGGGAATTTGAATGAGAAGTACTCAGTTCATGTTGACATGCTTTGAAACGTCTTATCATATGTGATGGGAAATGGATGATGGACTGGAAGAGCCATAGCAGTTGTCAAGTTCACTTTGTTCATGGTTCAATGCATCTGAGTGCCAAGCAGCAGATAGAATTGCAGAATGGATAAATCTGCTTTAGACATCACGTTGGCTAAAAGAACTGGCCCCTACCCTGGAATTCTTATTTGGGTTCCTCAATGTCATAATTGAATCATTCTGTTAGTAACTCAATCTATTTTTCTTTTGTTTAACTAACTGAATGACCCTCAGTCATGTATCGACCTGAATTAGATATCTGTATAATTAGAACCAGGAACTTCCAGTGGAATAATTTGGATTACACGATGCATTGGTTTTTCTTTGTAATATTTTCTTTTTATTAAAATACATTCTGGGCTGGGAATATGGCCTAGTGGCAAGAGTGCTTGCCTCGTATACATGAGGCCCTGGGTTCGATTCCTGAGCACCACATATACAGAAAATGGCCAGAAGTAGCACGGTGGCTCAAGTGGCAGAGTGCTAGCCTTGAGCAAAAAGAAGCCAGGGATAGTGCTCAGGCCCTGAGTTCACGGCCTAGGACTGGCCAAAAAAAAAAAAAAAAAAAAAATTCTGATACAGCTCCTATTAATACTTGTAAGTAAGCAATGTCATCTTTAATCTTAAAGATTTCATTCTTTTATTAATAACTAATAGGGTGTTACTAACTCATTGCCATAATAAGTTTTTGTTTGGTGAAGTATTACTTATACTTCAAAGTTTATCACAGGCTTACTTTCGAGTAAATGCTCGACTATGGCAATAAGTCAACAACAGACTAGAGCAAGTCACACAATATTTGAGTTCCCAGATAAAAATTATAGTTACATTATTGCATACATGATTGCTAAGCAATAGCATTATGCAAAAATGGTATGCATACCTTAACTAAAATATTTTATTGCAACCAAAAGGAATGAGCCTTTAGTGAGCAATAATCGCTCTGATGTTGGAGGTTCTTATTTTAGTGTTGATGCCTATTGACAGATTAGGGCAGTAGGTACTAAAACTTTGGATGGCTCTGGTGATTTCTTAAAATGAGACAGGAGTGAAGTTTGTCATCCTAATGAATCTTCCTTTCATGAAAGATTTCTCTACAGTGGACCATGGTAGTTGGAAATATTTTAGCTGCAGCAGTTATGTTTTCCACTTAGAATTAGCTGTCTCAAACTCTGCATTATCCACCAAGTGCATGTCCTATTCGAAGCCCTGTGTTGTCACTTCTGTAGTTTTCGCAGCATCTTCAGAATGGGTAGAGTCTATCACAACAAGCCACTATCTCTTCCACATACATAAGAAGCAATTTTTTTGGCTATTGGAGTTTAATCACAGTCTTGTTGCAATTTAGTTACACCTTCAGACTATATTTCTAATTTTAGCTCTTTTGCTATCACCACCAATATGTAGTACTTAACTCCACAGACGTTTTGAACCCTTCAAAATTGTCCATTAGCATTGTCATCAACTTCTACTGAAGCTTTCTCTTTGCTGATATTTTGACCTTCATCCACACATCACAATGATCTTAATAGCACCTACAGTATGCATTATACCCAAGACAATTTTGGTTTAACTTGTCCCGCCCATCTATAGGCACACTATGTATGGCAGTGATGAAATTTAGTTCCTCTCAAAATATTTTTAGTATCTTTTAAGTAGTTGTACAAAGGATTTCCCATTCAATAGAGCAGTTTGTAATACAGTGCATTTTGACCGATGTCACCATGTTCAACATTCTCGTTCATTCCTCTCAGCCCACATCTTCCCTCACTTTTCTTAATTTTTCAGAAAAAGTGTTGAATTTTATTTTTGTCATTTAACAAAGCAGTTGATGTGTACAATGCATCTTAATCTGTGTCTTCCCTTCAACAATTTCACCCCCACTTTGACCCACCCATCTCTCACTTTTCTTATTTTATTATATACACACTGAATTCTTTTTTGTTACATATTTTGAGTTTTATCTTGAAACAAGATAATCTTTTAACAGAGTACAGTACAACCGTTCAATACCAGCAATTGTAATTGAAAGCCCTACTGAATGTGGTTCATTGTCTATACTTTAACTGTTCCCTTTCTGTGAAAACTACAGAACATAGAAAAAATTCTGTCCACCTAGATCATTCACACATCAGTTTCTATCCACATACAAAATACATCCACAGTATCTGTCTCTTTTATAATAGAATGCAGAACAATTTCATTTGAAAAATGAGTTCCACTGTAAAACCCTACACATATTTCAGAGCCATATAGGTAGTGACTTACAAAGCACCTAGTGAAATGCAAAACAATCTTCTTAGAGCTGTTATTTTTGTATTTTGGTGACTTGGAATCTCATAAAGGCAGTGACATAGCTTGCCAGTGCTGGCATTATTGTTCCACCCTCCTTCCATCCCCTTCATTTGTATACCCCTCACCCCTTGGTCCTACCATCCACTTGCAAGTGCTCTAGTACTTACTTTATTGGGCTTTGACTTAATCTTTAAAGAATTGTACTATCTGAGCTCTCTATAGAGTCTAGCTTACTTCATTGAATCCATTTGTAACTATTGCATACCATCTGTTGTGATTAGTTATAGATTTATAGGCACAATCTAGCCACCACAAATGAAGGAAACTGATGCAACCTTTGTTTCTCTGGGTCTGGCTTACTTCATTTACTGTATTTTTTCTACGTTGATCCATCTCCTTACAAATGGTAAAATATCATTCTTTCTGATGTCTGAGTAGAATTCCATTGGGTGTATATACCACATTTCCTTGATCCATTCATCTGTTGAGAAGCATCTGGGCTGATCCAATATCTTGGCTGTTGTAAATATTGCTGCAATGAACATGGTTTTCTTAGCTACACTAGGGAGTTTAATTTTTAAATAATAAGATTTGAAAGTGAAATTATTAGCCCTTGATTCATGGGCTTCATAATAAATGATCATAGCTAGAATTTCTAGGTAGTCAGATATTTCCTTTTTATCAGCATTTGCTGCTACAGATTATGCTTTTATCTTTTATGTTGCATCTTCTTTAAGCCCCACAAGCCAACTTCTATTAGCTGTAAACTTTATTTTGTATGTTCTTCTCCTCTCCCAGCCTTTACAAAGTTCATATAGGGTTTAACTTTTGTTCTGGAGAGTGGAATTTGACTTCTAGGAGTGCTGCAGCTGGTTTGATCTTCTGTTCAGAGCACTATAATCTCTACTTATTAGCAGAAAGGTAGTTTTTAAACTTTCTAATCATTTGTGTGTCCATTACAGTAACATTTTTAATATCCTTAGAGAACTTCCCTTTTGCATTCACAACTTGACTGTTTCACACGTGAATTTGGACTTTCAGCCTGTCAACTTTTGACATACTTTCTGCACTAAACATTTCTAGCTTTAAGTTTAAAATGAAAGGTGTGAAAGTTTTCCTTTAACTTGAATGCTTAGAAGTTTTCGTCTGGTAGAGGTTAATGGCCTAATGTGGGTATTGCTTCTCAGAGAATGTAGAATACTGAAGAGAGGAAGAAACAGGGCAATGGCTAGTTGAAAAGAACAAGCAGAATTCACAACACTTATCAATTAATTTTGCCATTTTGTCTGGCATGATTTATGGCACCAAAACATTCAAACAGTGACATCAAAGATCACTAACCACAAATCACTATGACACGTATAATGATGGAAAAAATATTGTTAGAGTTTTTTGAATGTAACATAAAGACATGATGGAAGTGCCAGCTGTTGGGAAAGTGGTACTGACAGACTTGATGGCCTATGAAAATACATAAACAAACAAATAAAGGCACCCTCTACAAATACTTCAAAACACAGTAAAAGGACATGAGGTATGTTTGTTATGCTATGACAGTCTGTTTTTGAAATGCTTACTGATCTGAAGGGAGTAAGAAAGATGACATATAATCTGCCTTCTAAACTTATCGCCAATTCAGGCATTCATTCATGTGACCATCTCATTAGTATTAAGTCATTGAGGGGTAAAGTCAATTAAATATATTTAGTTTCAAATCAGCACACAATAGGAGTAAGACAGTTCTTAGAAGAAAATCTGAGATTCCTGAAATGTGGTTACTTTTTTAGATTGTGAGGGGAGAACTATTTGTAAGACAATCCCAAATGATAGTAAATGTGGAATAAGAAGTCGAACTCATCATGTGAGAGCCTTGAATTTAGTGTCTAAGAATATAGACTGTTTTATGTCATCTTTGCTGATGACTAGAAGGCCTCCAAAGACATTCATTGGTTATCCTGATATAAATATACCCCCATACAGAAACAAAGAAGTAAAGAACAAGTAAGTCAGATTAATGTGTTGTATAAAATTTTGTCCCAGGGAGCTGGGAATGTGGCTTAGCAGTAGAGTGATGCTTAGCACATATGAAGTCCTGGGTTCGATTCCTCATCACCACACAAGCAGAAACAGTCAAAACCGGTGCTGTGGCTCAAGAGGTAGGGTGCTCAGGCCATGAGTCCCAAACCCCAAGACTGGCCAAAAAAAAAAAAAAAGTCCCTTACTTTATGTCATTAACGGACTGGAAGAATTATCTGTAGTGTGTGTGTGTGTGTGTGTGTGTGTGTGTGTGTGTGTGTGTGTGTGCGCGCGCACGTGCGTGTGTGTGTGCGCGTGCATGCATCAATCTAGCTAGGGCTTGAACTCATCCTTGGTATGGTCTCTGATAATTTATGCTCAAGGACAGCACTCTATCACTTTGACCCACAGCTCTACTTCTAGCATTTTAGTGGCTAATTGCAGATAATAGTCTCACAGACTTTCTTGTCCCAGCTGGCTTTGGGACCATGATCCTTGGATCTCAGCTTCCTGAATAGTTAGAATTGCAGATGTGAGTCACTGGTTTCTGGTCATAATTTCTTTGTAAATGCTAATTTTATGCAATGTTTGCATCAATCTAGAAACAATAAGTTCTTAGCCTTTCATAAATTTAAGATAGATAAAATTATTTCTTATATTTTGTACATTTCCTTAGAAAAGAATGGATCATGTTATATTTAAAACCATGTGGTATCTATGCTTTCTAAATATGATTTTAGACTTACTGTAGATTGCATGGAAGTGTGTACAATTGGACTACCACACTTTTGTCATGGACTTTGTTCATGATGAGTTAGTATAAATGAATTAATGAGAATTTTATATTTCTAATATATTACTGTGATAGGTGTTTAGGTTCATAGGGCCAGGCAAGAGATTAAGTATAAATGTTTCATCACCTGCAAGTTATAATACTTAAATTCAATTTTAAACAAATTATATTGCAAAATGGAGTCAGAGGTAGTATACATTTTGTGCTGTGATCAGAGTTTGACCAACAAACAATATTTTCTGAAATACTAAAGTCTTTAGTAGATATTTATGTTATTTGGGGATTTTAGAGACTCTTCCAATCCCAAAGAGTTTATTGTCATGTCAAGATTATTTCCATGCCAAAAAGTTCTTATTTTATTTTATAATCATACATTTGTCTATTGGTAGTTACTTAATTATAATCTATCCTGTTTCTGCATTTCTTTTGTACCTAAAAGAAGACAAGATTTCCTGCAACTGTTTCCTCTCCAGAAACCCACTGTTGTGTGGCTTCCATCCTTACTGTCCTTCAATCCCATTTCTCCTGTTGTATGATATAATTCAAGGAGCACTGGTATACAAACAGGAGTAAGACCATAAATAAATAAATGAGACAAGTTCATCCTTTTTGAATATTTTCATGGCCAATAATTTTATTTACTTTTGTACTCCACATTCAGTCCTGACATTTCCTTTTTTTATCCCAGTGTTTAAGAGTTCCAGTTTTCTAGAGAAACCCTAATTATATATATATATATATATATATAATTATATATATATATATAAAACAAGATCACAAAAAAATGCAATAGTATATTAATTCATGATCAGTAACCAATTGATCAGGTTGCATTGTTTACATAACCTGATATAAGGAATTTTAAATTTCTTTGAATAGTTACTTAATACAAATATAACCAACTTCTCCAAACATGGATGTCTTACTTTTACATTGATTAACAATTGCTTAAGGATGGTTTACATTGTCACAATAAAAGCCTCACCGAAACAAAAAAGACTAGCTATCTTTTGAAATATGCAAAAGACCCAGACTTATGTCATTAAATGCTTCTCTTTGGCAGATTGTACCTTTAGTCTGTTCTCTTTGGGAGTAAAGGCTAGACAGAGTTCAAGAGTTAATTGACAATTATGTTCTATCGGAATTAATTATGGTGGGTCAGATCTTACAACAAGGTAATATAACAAAGCTAACCATTCTTATGCTTGGAGTCCATCAAGTTACATATAGATGCAACAAATTCTAATACATTAGCAAATTATTATGGGTACATATATTCATAACAATGATATATAAAGCATATCAATAATAATGTATAAAATGAATTGCTGTGGATAAATGTATCATTGCTGTTCCATGTGAATTTGTTGAAAAGTAATTAATTGCCTTCCGGTGCTATTTGGGGGTGTGTGAACCTACATCAGGATTCCTGGTTGAATATCAAAACACTGAGAATCTCTTCTGCTCTATGTCATATCTATAATTCCAGTGTCACCAAGTTTTGTTTTTTATCACTTAACCCACTCATTTGTTCTATTTTTCACCTTTAACATTGAGTAGTGTTAGATACTGCTTGTATAGTCTTCTAATAGTTTACATTTTCTGAAAAAGTTATTATGTCCAAAAGGTCAAAGCAAAAACAATATATTTAGCATTGTCCTCCATAAAAAGTGTCTCTTTGACATCATTCTTTTCCTAGGATGCAAAAAGTAGTCATATGTTTGCTTAGGTCCTGAGCACAATTTCATTGATTAAATCTTGATTAAATAATAAATAGACATAGGTTTAGTTACCAAATATTAGTGCTCAAATCAAAACTTGTTAACTCTTTGGAAAGTTTTAAATGCTTTCTTATGGATATTTACTACAATTTTTGGATTACATAAACTAGATTGACACTTTATAAATGCCAACATTTGTTTTCTAGAATTCTCTCCACTATACTTGTATAAAAAATTCTAAAAATGAAATATCACTTCCTCAGTCCTGCTGCAGAATTGTACTACTAGACCAAAATTTGTCTGTGAAACAGAAGGAAAAGAACCATATGGCAATGATAGGAATAGATGTTCCATTTCTTCCTTCAAATTCTAACTACAAATAGCAGTTTGTGTGTGTGTGTGTGTGTGTGTGTGTGTGCACGCATGTTAGAAGAAAGAGGAAATATGAACAGATGTAGGAATATTTACAGAGAGGAGATGTCATTTTTAGTACTGAATTGGTATAAATGAGGAAGGAAAATAATAGAATCACAGAGTGAAGAGAAAATAGCTCCTGAGAAATGACTCCCTTCCTCCTCAAATCTCCTTGGCTTACAGCCCAGTGGAGCTTTTCACATTTTTTATGAAATAAAATTCTGATTCCTTTGATTAGCCTGGATTAGTTTAATTTTCAATAATAGAATGCTGAGCACAAAGTTAGAGGGTGTGTCATGAGTTCTTCACTTAGAGAGCATATTACTTCCCATACCTGCTGATATTGGAAGATACCTAGTCCCAATGAAAACAAAAGTGGAGGGAAAGTGGATACAAAGTTAGCTTGAAATTGAGGGTGCACACAGAGGAAGGAGCCATTATTCCTTGGAAATAATCAAAGAGAATGCCCACTGTAGTTTATAGCCCTTTCAATTCCAATTTTGAGTATGTTTGCTATTCCACCAAGGCAGGGACTTAATTAAAAAAAAAAAAAAACAAGAAGTATACACTGACAGAGAAAGGTTTGTATTCAGAAAGACAAATAAGAAATTAAAAGCAACCACTGGTTATGTTGAGGATGATGATCACTAAACTGTGAAAACTTGTACGTTTTTCTTGCTGATACAGAAATCTACAATCCATACTTCAATTTCTCTATGCCTCAGAAACTCTTCAGATTCAGCACTGGGACTTGAACATTGAGCTTACTGAATCATAATTTTGCAGGATGCATCCATTCCAGTTTTTCTGGAGATAGCGGTGATTGAACTCAGTGTCTGTAGGCAATGATAAGGAAGAGTTTCATAGGATTCGGCATAATGTCTTTGTGTTGGATGATCAACATAGCCACCTTGCCATCGGTCATGAGAGCAAACCTCATGTGAAGTTCTGAATCACTGGAGAAAGTCTATAGGCAGAGGACAGTCCAGGTCCCACCTGGCTCCACAGAAACGACCATGGCTCACAATAGTCTTTGCTCTAGGCTGGTGATATGTTTCAGTACTAAAATGCTTGCATAACATTAAGTGATGCCCTTGGATTGTTATCCAGCACCACAAGAATAAGCATTGGTTTTAGAAAATATCTTTAAATAGAAAATATTGTCCTCACTTCCTTTTTAAGTTTTTACTGTAAAGGTGATGTACAGAAGCATTAAGTCAGGTATTCAGTACATTTCTTTTTAAACCGTGTCACCCCATCCCTCATTTTCTCTCATGGTTTTCCCTCCTAACCCTGCTCTCCCCCAAAATGGATTGTTCATTTCCAACATAGTTTTTAGAGAGTAATACTGCTGAAATAGCTCACCCTTTGTCCCATCATTTCTGTGCTTTTCCTTCCACTCCCCAAATCAGATACATTTACATACGAGATAAAAGGCACAGAAATCAAAAACAGTGACAAAAGGGAAAAAACAGGAAAAATATAAAACAACTCGTTTCTCTCTGTTGGAGTTCTTTGATAAACATCATTTTAAATTATCTTATGCACATAGCTATTGAGCTCTTGTGATCCTCTGCTAAAAATACCCTCCTTTGGTTTCACTGTGTGAATGTTTTGAGTCCTGTATAATTTATCATGTCCAGGTATAATTTCTTTTTTACCATCCTTTGAGTTTACTTGTAGATTTATAGGCACATTCTAATGATTACAAGTGAGGGAAACAATGCATCCTGCTTTTTTGGGTCTGCCTTATGTCACTTAATATAATTTTTTCCAAGTCTTTCCATTCCCTTATGAATGGGCAATGCCCTTTTTTCAGATGGAAGCATAGAATTCCATTGTGTATATGTACCACATTTTCCTGATCCATTCATCCACTGAGGTGCACCTGGGTTGATTCCATATCTTAGCTGTGGTAAGCAATGCTGCAGTGAACATAATGGCTTAAATCCCTGAAAACAAATCCTCAAACAAACAACATCCCAATTAATAAATGGGCTAAACTCTTAAAGAGAGACTTCTCCGAAGTAAGCATGGCCAGTAGAAACAAGAAGAGATGTTTAACATCCCTGGCCATAAAAGAAGTGCAAATCAAAACAACATTGAGATTCCACCGCACCCCAGCTAGATGGTCATTATAAAGAAAACTAACAAAAACAGAGCTGGCAGGGATGTGGCCAAAAGGGAATTACTACTATACCGTTGGCGGGAATGTGAACTTGTTCAACCACTCTTGAGAGAGATATGAAGATTCATCAAAAGACTAAACATAGAGAGCTTCCCTATGACTCCACAGTCCCACTCCTGGGGGTTTATCCAATTATTCTCCTTACTTTTACTCATACACCTTTCCCATACTTCTTCAGGAACATGCCCCGAGGTGATGACTTGCTGTTGTACTTCTACATATGTGTGTATAGGTAAATGTGCCACACTATTTTTGCTAATGTTTCCATTGTCTTTGATTAAACTAAAAGATAATCACTGGGCACTTTTAGGTTTTGTACCACCTTCCCAAATGAAAATAAGAATAACAATAAGAAGCGTAGAAAGGAAAAAATAGAGTAAGGGAATGAAAGAACAAATAAAAATTAACTTCTACTTGAAAGGTATAAAATTTCACCTTTGTGCAAAAGAAATAGGCTTCTTGGTTGTCTCAAGAGTCACCTAGCTCATGGAAATTGTGACCACATCATTTCTCAAAGCTTAGTCCATGGAACTTTTGTGTTTCTTTTTTTTTTTTTAAAGTTTTTATTATAAAACTGATGTACAGAGAGGTTACAGTTTCATTTAGGCATTGGATACATTTCTTGTACTGTTTGTTACCTTGTCCCTCATACCCTCCTCCCCCCTCCCCTTTTCCCCCCCCTGCGGTGTTCAGTTCACTTACACCAAACAGTTTTGCAAGTATTGCTTTTGTTGTTGTTTCTCTTATTTTACCCTTTGTCTCTCAATTTTGGTATTCCCTTTGAATTTCCTAATTCTAGTACCAGTACACACTGTTTCCCATACACTCAGATAAGATTACAGATTGATGATGTTCGTGTATCACTTTCTTGTGATTGTATCTACACTTTTGTGTTTCTTGCTAGATCCTTAAATCATATCAATTTTTTGTACTAACATGTTATTCACATCACCATATTATCTTTAAAATGTCCTTGAGAAAGTAGTGGAAAATAGTAACTCTATTAAATAGTGATCCTAAGATTTATACCTTTTAAAAATAATCAACATGCCAAAACAGGAAATATACATGAAGGAAATCAAAACGAAATGAGTTTTTCCCCATTGGCACTACTGAAAAACATTTGAATTTCAAACTGAACTAGCTACATCCACACCCATACACCCTCCTTTAGGAAACATTATTTGAAAGGACAATCAACAGGAACACTATAGCTTTTCAGGCTTGGAAACTTGTTAGTTATTTTCTGGAGAAAAAGGACAAATGATCAGGCATATTCAGAGGAAAAAATATTTGTTGCCAAGGATGAAAGTTAAACTTTTAACCTAAAAGTAGAAACTTGAAAAGCTTGCATTGATCACTGGGAGCATGAGAGTTTCCCAAAATTGAAGTCCTTTATGATGGGATTAGTCATAGTAACATATGAGAATTTTTTTTGTTACTCTAGAGGCAACATTTACAAAGCTTGTCCAATAAAGTCTATCATTCTACATGACCACTGATGGATGTCACAAAATCATGCATGGATAGAAGATTCATTCAATGTATGAGACAGACAATGGATTTTTAAAGCATATCACAGAATGTTTAGTGATACAAGATCAGATTACACATAATGACTAACTTTCAGGAAATTGCTTATTGGTATTTGGGGGACTGACCTGAAAAGCCAATCAAAATATTCTTTTTCAGCTGTGTATCTGTTTGTTCTCATTTAATTAATCCTAGTATATCAGAACAATGCCAATACAGAAAGTATTGTAATCACCAAGTTGTTTTTATTTAACCACTCATTGAAGAAATTTATAATAATGTAAAGAACAATTACTATTTGTATTGGCATTTTTGTTCTTCCGAATACATTGGTTTCTGACATATTATTATTAATAAAGTACACCCAGTAAGCCCATTTTTAATTTTGGTGTGGAAAATATTTGTATTACCTAAATATATAGAAGTGTTTTGGGATCCTTAGTAATTAATACATACCATTTTGACAATCACTATCAATATCATTGTTTGTTTGTTTTTTAAAAAGTTGATGGTAGATCAGTCATCTCCAACTCAGATAACATGAAAGAGGTCAACATTTCCATTTAAAGATGTAAAAACAGAAGTGAAAAGAGTGGGAGAAATAGATATAGGTATTAAGTTGTCACATAATGGAACTATTTTTGATATCTTTCCAGTTCAGAAAATGTATCCTTGTAATGCCTATCTTTTCTATATTTACCTGTCCTTGTGAGCTCTGACAAAGGTTTGCTGTATAGACTCTCTGATGACAGAGTGACCATTTCATAGCATCAATTTTCATTTTCTCCAACAGGAACAACCTGAACTAGGCTGGGATCCAAACTAATCATGACTGATTCTAATCAATTTAGAAAAATCGTAGTATCATTTGCTAGTATCATTTTAATGAACAACACATTAAAGGGGCTGCTTTGAAATTTTTAATTTAAAAATTTGACTTTGGAAACAAACCTGTTTTTCTAGCTTTGATTGCAAAGCCATTACTGAATATGTTTTCTGGGATGTACATTGTTATCTTCCTTGTAGTTTTATTTTAAAATATGCTATTCATGCATAAGATAAATAGTACATGTAGATGCATAGATAGGTAGGTAGGTAGGTAGATGATAGGTAGACAGATAGATAAAAGAATGAAAACATGTGTGTACCTGCCACCCAGTATATGATGAGACAGAACATTACAAACATGTATTCCATTACCCTTTTGGTAATAAACCATGTTCTTTAATTCACTTGAAAATTCTTCATGTTATGTTGGTGAAATAATTATATTTGGATATGAATATGTGAGTGCCTATGTAGTTAGAATACAAATGACTTTTATGAGCAATTACTAATTTTGTCATAGTTCAATGAAAATCAATTTAGTTAACAAGAACCACATCTTAGAATTTGAAGATCAGAACTCTTAAGTCTTTCTAGTTTATACTGTTATGGAGTATAGATTTGGAACTTTGGTTCTAAATATTTTCCTTGACTTTTAGTCATTAACTTTTGTGATTTGTTTGCTCTTTGTGTAATTTCTATACACTTTATAACACTAGAGTTTAAAATAGCACTACACTCCAAATATATTACATATGTTTTTAAAAACATTTAGAAAATGCACTAAAACTCAGAGACAAAAATAAAAACTACCTGTGAATCCATCACACTATGCTAATCTTGACAGCCGTATTTTCCCAAACTATTTTTAAAATGTAAGTATGCCTTCTAAAAGTCTGTAAAATTCACATTTGAAGGAGAAAAATAAAGCAGATGTCAACTTGAGTATTATCTATGTAGATGGTAAAAATCATTCACCATAATGGAATCTAACGTAACAACTCACTAGCATATTTACCTGAATTTCAAATTATGTGATCAATTGTTTTCTTTTTTAATATTTCATGTATTTTGTATATATGTATACACACATATATTGCTGAATCACAAGCTAACATAAAACACTACATCTTAAGTTAGTGACAATGTATCATTTATAATTCTGGGCAACCTTAAGCAATATTTTTGAGTAGTTTTGGATTCATGTGTATATTTGGTATGTTCATGATTTCCTTATTCAGGTATCTGGAGTTGGAATAGGCTGAAGGCTGAGGAATTCAGTTCTCCACAGGCTTAGTCATTCTCTTGTTGGACACAGGAACACTGAAGTCTCAGAGAACAATGGCCAGAGCTGGAGATCTCTCCAGTCTTTGGTTCTAGAACTCCAAAACTTTTTTTCACCCAGTCTGAATGACATTGGGCCAAGCCAAACACTTGAAGCACAGGAAAATAAACACTACTGGATTTTCAGGAACTTCAGTTTTTTCATCCTCCAATTTAATCTTCCATGGCATTGTATAACCTGTTAACTATTTACCTTTACAGAAAATTTATATTTTTTTATGGAAGGAGGGAGGAACTTTCCCCAATACTAGAATTTATTATACAAGCTATAAGAGAAACATCTTTTGGGAAATGAAAACATATTTTTCTGTCAAAATGATAACCTTTTTTCATACATGTCGTCAGGATCACAACTCCAATACCTCTGAAGCCATATATAGTTATTAAATATAAATTGAAAGGATCCATATCAGAATTTGGTTAACCTGTAATATATAGTTTGATAAAAAATGTTTGTAATATCAGGAGGTTACTTGTGACAGTATAAACCTAGTGATATTAACACCAATGATATATGTTAAAGTAAAAATGAAAATTAAAGTATGTTAAAGATATCAAGTAGGTTTGGAACAACCTATTCTAAAGTTGGTAGAGAAAGAAATAAAGATGTGAGCATACAACTGAGGAAGACTTATAAAAAAATCTGAGAATGGATACTACCTGTCTCAAGAATTTACAATACAGTTACAATAGTCAAGAGAGTATAGTCATGGTTAAAAAATATATGTGTATATAAAGAGAAAGATGAGTATATTTATATCTCTCTATATATTTATATGAATTCATTTATATATCTATATAGTATCTATATGTATGCATAGATAATATATAGACACATATACAAATGTGTCTATATACATACACATGTATATATACAAATAAGTTAATAAACAGAATAAAATTCTGTGAATAGACCCAAATATAGTTGTCTTGAGAGTACAACCTTAATACAATAGAGAAAGGATAATCTTTTCAGCAAATATGTGATCAAGAACTTATATCCAAAATGTAGAATGAATCTCCAAAACTCAATATTAAGGAAATACCAAGACACCTACAAAGGCCCAAAAAAAAACACCTCATAATAACAGGAGAGCTCTGTCAGATTTGAAAATCCAGGAAGACATGGCCTGATGTATTTAGTGGCTGACAAGAAACAACCGCCAACCTAGATTACCCTGCTAGCAAAGTTACCATTCATAAAGGAAGATGAAATAAAATTTTACAGGACAAGCAAAAAGCTATTGCAATTCATAACCACTTGAATAGCTCTCCACAAGACACTCAAAAGCATCATTCCTACAGAAGAGGAAAAAATAAGGGAGACAGTAAATATCACTAGATGAGTAGAAACACAAGTGGAAAATATTGAAGAAAGAATCAAACACTATAAAACAATACAATGGCAAGAATTACCTCAGACCTTTTAGTATTAATACTAAATGTTAATGGTCTCAATTCGCTCACCAAGAGATTCAGATTGATGAGCTGATTATCAAGCATGACATAAAACATCTGTTATCTACAAAAATACTTATCTCAGCAACAAAAACAAATTACTTATTAATATGTTGGAAAAAGCAAGTAGACATAATAAAAATAGTAGTAGCTAGTTTATATCTGACAACATAGGCCTGCAGTAAAATAATATGCAGAAGAGTCAAGGAGGATAACTTCATAATAATAAAGTAAAAATACAAAAGAGTAAAAATTCTTAAAAATTCATATACAGCAAATGTCTGTGCAACCAATTTAATTAAACAAACATTACTAGAATTAAAATACATAGACCTCAACAAAAACAATAGTGGGAGACTTTTATATCCCACTTATTATATATGGATAATTCAAGAAAAAAATCAACAAAAATACTAAATGACACAAATAGTTTTTGACGGACATTTACAGTGTCTTATCTAGGAGTTTCATGATACACACTTTTCTCTAAAATAGTTCATATTTTAAGATATAAGGCTCACCTTAGCAAGCCTTAACTATTATTAATAAAATGAAATAACACCCCATATTCAATGAGACCACAACAGAATAAATCTAGAATTAGGACTCAAGAACCCAAAAATCAATGAAATTCTTAAAACACATAAAGACTGAACAATATATTCTTAAATAACTAGCGGGTCATTAAGAAATGAGAAAGGAAATCCAAAAGTTCATAAAAATTTAACAAACATAAGCACAGAGAATCCCTTCCAGAATCTTTGGTATTCCCTAAAGCAAATTACAAAAGGAACACTTATTGCATAAGGCATGCTTTTTGAATATAGTGATATGACTTCTGGGAAGGGAGTGGTAGAGTAGTGAAAAGATCAATGATTGCTTGAGGTTTAAAGTACAAATAATAAATACAAAACAGAGGAATAAGTGAGCTAAATAGCTTTTTAGGCGTGAAGCTTCCCTATAGGATACCATGCTAGTTACCATGACATGGTCTTTGTCAAAACCATCAATTTCATGAATTATACTAATGGAAGACAATGATAAGAGAATTTGAGTGATAGGAGAAAGAGATTTAATGATATGATATATAGAAACTTTCTATTACCCACTCAATTTTTTTGGTAAATGAGAAATTTAACTGACATTCTAAAAATGAATCATTTTGGGTTTTATGGTTTTGTATTGTAATGAACTGAGTATAATTTAAGTTACAATGTTCAATCCTCAGTAGGCAAATGCTTTACATGTGCATGGTCCCAGGTAAATCTTCTTTATCTAGAAAAATAACTTAAGTACGCTACTCTTGATGCTTTCTAGAGGTAATATGAGTAGCAGATGGTGAACATAATTTATTATGATGACTAGGCCTCCATGTTGAGACAAGTTCTTTGTAAATACACTGTGGATAAGAACTTGTCTATTTCAGAAAAAAAAATGCCAGTCATAATATCTTTAGAAACACATTTATTTAAGCTTGAAAGGGAAAATCCAAACATATCACTAGCAACTTCCAGAAGTTTGGAGGCAATTTTCTACAATGTTGGTTTCATAATGATAACACATTTGGAAAATACTTTCAATATTTTCATTGTGAAGACTATTTATTGATGTTGCTGCAACAACCATAAGCAGATGTAGAAATCACAAGAAACTGTGAATTTATATTTCTCTACACAGAGAGTATTTTAGATGACAGTTATTAGCTCAGTGATTCATTACTGTTCTTTCTTAACCTATGGTCAACATATAGGGAGTTGGTCCTGAACAAGGACACTTAAAGATAGTGTTGAAATATATCCTGCTGTGTTCTCTCATATCACTTCCTGTTTAAGCTCCAACAGCCTTTTTTTTTTTTTTTTTTTGCCAGTCTTGGGGCTTGAACTCAGGCCCTGAGCCCTGTCTCTGGCTTCTTTTTGCTCAAGGCTAGTACTCTACCACTTCAGCGCCAACTCTGTTTTTTTCTTTATTTTCTGTATATGTGGTACTAAGCAATCAAATCCCAGCTTCATGTATGTAAGGTAAGCACTCTACCACTAGGCCATATTCCCAGCCCCCAACAGCCTTTTTTCATGGACAAATGTATATAATCACCCTCAGCAATTTTCCTTCTACCTCCATCCTGGGTTTTAGGATTTCATTGCCTCATTTTCTTTGCATGGATATTTTACTTTGACTATGCAGCATGGTATATTATAAGCTAATTCTGCTTAATGCATTAAGTTGAAAATAGTCTTAACTATACATTCCTAGAGAACTGTGGATTTTAAAAGGGATGAAGAACTAGAGCATTTTATGTTAAATAAATAGACTATGAGACAGGGAATTTTAGTCAACAGGTGAGAGGGCATATTAAGGGAAGGCAGTCTAGATAGGTCTGTCTCCAGAATCACTATGAGTAGAATTTACATAGTACAAAGAAGGCATACTGCATACTCTAAAGAAGATTTCCTCAGTGTGGAGGCCTGTACAGAGGACTCAAAGTTTTATTCTTCTTATTCTATCTGATATAAGAACAATGAATTTATATCAAATAAGTTCTTAGGTTGTATGGTCACTGCTACAATTACCTGCCAGTAAACATGAATAATGCTGTATGGGTAGTGCAAATACATTTTGGAGATGAAATAGAAGTAAACATAATATTTCATTCACCAAGAGTTTCAGCTCTGGGGCAAGCTCACTCTCTAGAAAAAAATTTAAAAATTAAAGAAAGGTTAGAGATGGTCTGATTGATTGTTGCAAAGCTTACAAGCAAATTTAAGTTATACAAAATGCCAATGCCTACATGAAGAAAGAAAATATGGTTTCAAAACCTGTCATGTTGGAATCCCTTGTGCCTGTGTGTTATTTAACATAATTTTAATGTTTGTCTATCTTATCTTATACACACAGTACACAAAGCTGAAGAGGATGGAGGACATTTTAGTGACACAATAACTGAACCTGTCAAATATTTGGGGGGATCATATTTAGAAAGGCTATTGATTGTATTGTTTGGTTCTTCAGTGATGTCAAGTAAATAAGACCTCTGATTAAAATGAGTGACTTAGGAGTTATGAGTCACTTGTCATGTTCTAATCCTCATATCTGCAATGGAAAAAGTCCTTTAGGAATTTACACATATATTTCACTGCTATAATTCCATTTTCTCCTCTTCGTCTTGGGTTATTTTATGAAAGAAAGCATATAAGCTATATCGTTTATCTCTTTGCAATGTACTTCATGAAATATGGAATCTTATGTTTTCTTTCTGTAGATCCAGGACTACATAGACAGCTGTATTTTCTGCAAAGACCATCCAATGTCATAGCCATTGAAGGAAAAGATGCTGTTCTGGAATGCTGTGTTTCTGGCTACCCTCCCCCAAGTTTTACCTGGTTACGAGGCGAGGAAGTGGTCCAGTTCAGGTATGACACCTGTGGCCCTTTTGTGAAGTGTGTATCACTACCCACCATTTTCCAAATTGACAGAAGCATCTAAAGTGCTGGCTTTCTCATAGTAATTGGAATTCCTTGCACTTCTTGGAATGATAACATAAGAAAAGCATTTACCCATTGAGATGAGAGGATGAAGAAAAAAGCCAGTGTTTATGGAGTCATTTTTGAATGAAGATTGAAAAGGCTAGGGTGGGCCTTGAGGTGGATTTTAAATGATTTTTCCACACACACACACACTCATACACACACACACAGACAACTATATGAGGTGGTGTATAGGTTAATTACTTTGGCATGATAATGATTTAATAACTAATCTGTATACACACACCTCGCATTTTATATATGAAATATCAATTGTCTACCTTAAGTCTGTGAAATGTCATTCTCTAATTATAGTAGAAAAGATGGAATGAGAAAAGAAACCAAAATTACCTTAGTTCAATAAATAACATGTCATTAGAAACCTGAGTAATTATTTTAACTTTAATTGTGACTCTCACTACCCCAGTTATAACAAATATTTTAGATAAGACCAAGATCAAGACTGGCCTTGAATCATGTGAGCATTAATAATAAGACAGAGTTAGAAAGTAGGCCTAAAAATAGAATGGAATACTCAGTTTAAAACATTTTTTGATTAAATGGGTCTCACTTAAGAAATTAACTTTATCGATTTGGAGGACTGCTGTACTTCTCTTAATGCATTTATTTTCTACCATGAGATACGTCAACAGATCATAAATTCACCTTTAAATTTTACCCAATTTAAATATGGACTTAGCCAACAACCATGCATGCTTATGCATTCACAACATTTTTTAAATTATAAAAAGTGTACAAGAAATGTAGCCACAGCCTCAGAATGTCATAGTGTGTTCTCCACATATACCGGGAGCTCTTGATTCAACTGAAATGTCACATTATTTAAGATCACTGAAGTGGATGTCAGGGTACATGGCATTCCCTTCTCTTGAAAAGCCAAAATGACTCCATTTTCAGGCAGCCCCCATTTTGTTGATTGTTTAAACTATGAGTAACCCAGAGCCCACCCAAATTCCAGGAACAGAGCTGTTTGTACCAAAACCACCAGACCACAACTACCCCCATTGCACAGAAGGCCCAACCTCTTTGGGGACATTCAGGTCGCTTTGACCTCCCTGGAATGTCCCTAGACCACCCTGGAATGTCCCTAGCCCCGAGCCAGTCAGATTTGTACTCGCACCCCAGTCCTGCTTGCACATCTGGTTACTGTAACTTTGATTTTTGCCTTTATATACCCTGTAAGATTTCAGCTCGGGACCTTCCTCCTAACCTCCGCTGCGTGGGGTGGGTAGGATGAGGTCCGGGTCCGGGCTGCAGCTCGCCTGAATAAAGCCTTGCTTTTGCATTTTGGAATGTCTGGCTCTCGGTGGTCTCGGTGGTCTTCTTGCGACTTGGGCATAACACTCTGACAAACCACATTTCAGTCATGAATTAGATGTAATCATCTGTCAGTTTCTTTTCCACCTGAAGTTTAGTTCCAAGTTTTATCTATTCGGTCTCTAGACTACCACCACACACAGCTTCCCAATGAGAACAATGTAACTTGAATTAAATATAGTTCAAGAAGAGACTTGTCATAAAGCCTTTATAATGTAGGATTCCTTTTTAATTTTTAAGTCAGGCTTTTGTAACATTTATTTATATTTCTGAGTATTTGTCCTGTACACCTATACACTAATTCACTGCTTAAGTATATATGTCCTATGTCTTACAGGTCTAAAAAGTATTCTTTATTGGGTGGAAGCAATTTGCTCATCTCTAATGTGACAGATGATGACAGTGGAGCGTACACCTGTGTTGTCACCTACAAGAATGAGAACATCAGTGCCTCTGCTGAGCTCTCAGTCTTGGGTAAGTGAGATCAGTTTACGGTGCACTCTTCAAAACACATCACCATGATGTTGTAAATGCATACCGCAAATCATTCTGTGAGTTTGTGAAGTCTCAGCATTCTCACATACCCTGACTCTATTCTGATTCATTTCACAGGGGTTAAATACAGTTTTTGAGAACTTGATGGTCAATTGAAACTTAGATATAATACTCCTTAGTGTACTTTAGTGATAAAACTAAAAGGAACAACAAGTTAGTAATTGAAAAACAGGCTGAATAACATTAAAGAGTTCCAAAATACCATATCTGGGAAAAACAAATGGAGAAGAGAGTAAAGGAGATACACAACATTCACATCAGTAGAAAAGCAGATGTTACTTGATTTGTGATGTTACAGGATCTCTGACATTAAATTCAGGGTGTTGGCAAGATTCATTTATTATTATGGGACTACAACTCAAATAGGATATGTCTAGGGAATCATTTGAAAGAAAGAATATAACTTTAAGAAATTAAAGGAGCCGAATTTTCCAGGACTTAGAAGTTAGTTATCTAGGTATCATTACAAATGAACAACTATTATGAATGGTAAGTATTCAGACAAGTACATATTTTATCATGCATTTCAGATTTCTATATGCAGTTTGATTTGAACCATGTAGTTGGCGGTAACACCTTATAACATTTGGGTTTGTTTTTTTTCATGAACAGCTGTGAAAAATTGCTTTCTAATCTTTTTCTACTGTAGAGAATCTAGGAAAAATCATAGTCTGCTTAACTGTTACTTCTTAGAAATGAAATATATCCTCTGTTGCTTATTCTACTAGATTACGTATGCTATCATACTACCCATTTTTTTACATTAAAGTTTATTCAGAAGGCACTTCCATCTTTGGGCTGGATAATGACGTTGATTATGGGTTTGGCAACAGACTCACTTATTCTTTCATCAAGCCAGAATTAATCATTTAGCAATGAACAAGACTTTAATTCTTTGGATAAAAAGGTAAAATTATTTTAGCTACAATATAAGCTGCCTTTAACATACCAACAATTTAGCATAATCATATTCTGTATTTTAGTGGATCAAAGAATTTAGAGAACTTTAAATTTATACTTTCAGCATATAACAAGCACAGAATGACTACCAAAGGAATGACTTGCTAATGTGTATTACTGATCATATTTTTGCTGCTGCTTTTTTCCTTGTTATTTTGGAGATGGAGGCTTTTTAATTTTTTGGTTGTGGGGCTTGAACTCGGAGCTTAAACTTACATGAATCAGTAAAAAGTAACATGCTATCATTATCATGTATAATGTGCTATGCATAGTTGTGCTAGGTGTGTGTGTGTGTGTATCACAGGTATGTGATACACATATGCCTATTTATGTTTCTTATCAAATGTATCAGCTAAATACATTTCCATATTTTTACACATGTATGTACCTATTGTATGATCCACTATTAAATACATATTGGGGTTGCACATAGATATTAGAACAAGATTTTCAGAAATTTTCATGAGATAAGAAGAGAACAGATTAAGATGTATAAGAATGCAGCTTGGTGAGTGTTGCCCTGCTCTAATCACAGCTTCTCAGAAGAATGAGGCAGGGACATGAGTTTAGGACTTGGCTGGGCTTTGCAGAGCATTTTTTTCCCCCTCACAAACACCGAGATAAAAGGAGTTAAATACTTTTGTTTTTTTTTAAGCATATCATTTTGTAATCTAGTACAATCAAGAAGTCTACTTCCATAATAATATTTCATTTACTGCTGAGATATGCATCTGGATCATAAAAAACTGTCTGAGTATATATGTATAGTAATCCTATCAACTATAGGCCCAGATATACAATGGAACTACTTGGCTTGCAGAAAGCTGGCAGAGGGTTTGGACATTGCATGAATTGGCAAGAGGAAGCTGATTTGATCTGAATGGAAATTGTTGGGATGCACAGCTGATATTGGTACTCAGTTTCCACCAATGTTAGTAAATTTTCTTAAAGACAATGAAAAATTATTTACCCTGTGGTTTACTGGCTATTTTGCCTTAGCTAGGTATGTAATCCTCAATTGCTTAATTCATAAAAATGTGAAAATTGCTTTCTTCTAGTATTTAATGACTATTTGGGCATGAGAATTGGGAGAAAAGGATTCACATGAAAAAGTAGAACTATGAATAGTCTGGAAAATAAGTACATGTTTCTTCAAGATCTCATGAGAAAATTCCATCTATATAATATATGTAGCAACCCCAATAATGCTAAACTACTCAGGAGACTGAGATCTGAGGATCACAGTTCAAAGCTAGCCCAGGCAGAAAATTCCCTGAGACAATTATCTCTAAATATCTAGCAAAACACCAGAAATGGAGGTGTTTATCAAGTATGCAACATCATCTTATAGTGAAAAACATAGCAAAGAGCAGTACTTAAGTCCTGAGTTTAAGCTCCAATACCTGCACACACAAAAATTATACTTTACGTTAATTTAGATTGTCCTTCACAATGTAATTATTGCATAGATTATATCATTCCTAAATAGATGATGGCAAAGTCAGTGATCCCAAATATAGGCATTAAAATATAAGGCAGATTTACCTCAAGAACAGAAATTAAAATCATCTATGAAAAAAATTTCCCATTACTCTATACATTTCCTTTCTTAGTTACGTTTCTTGAACTGAGATTATGGTTTTTATAAACATAATGAAAAGTTATATGCCAAAAAATGTCTAGATGATTCTGTTGAGTGAATATATGGATTTTCAAAAAGGAGAATTATAATTCAGGCCTCTTAGTATTGCGCATTTATTTATCCTTGAGATAGTTACAAATAATGGGTGAGAAGAACATGAAAGAGAGGCTATGTGCTAATTATGTACTAATTCAGAGGGTTGTAAATGGCAATCTTTGGATATGATTTTAATGAGTCCTAATCTCCTAAGCAAGGTGAACTGACCATGTGTGTCTGAGGAGGAACATAATTGCTGACTCATGTGGAAAGCTGCCCCAAAAGGCACCTAGGCTGAAGGTGTCCTAAAGTAAAAATATCACACATTATCCTAGGAGTTTGATTCTCTCAGCAGACTCAGGCTACAACAGGCAGAAATGCTGTACTCAATGTCATCGAGAGTTTCTATCAGTTGTGCATGCCAATTTTCAAAGGCTAAGCAGGAAATCTTTTGTAGACATTTCTTCATCTACCACTTAGGAAACTATCTGAGTTATTATTTAATAAATCTTGGTATAATCAATTCTGTAATTTTTACATTGAAAGGCATAACTTTATCTTTATTACAGATCTCATATACTGCATCTTAGCTGGAAAACTCAAATTCAAACAGGACCGAACGTCCACCAACAATTGATAATAGTACTTCTAAGGGACAGCAGCAGGATCTTGAATAGTTAAGCCAAACTGAGAATAACTCAGCTCTCTGGAAGAACTGAGATATTTTTACTTCTGCCTTTATAGATCCATTTTTTCACTTGCTCTATAAAGGTGTACAAACAATCCAATGGTTTTCTTAGCTTAACACTTTACTTAAAAGCAACTGTTGAGATGTAATTTAAATGCCACATCATTTTTTTAAAACATTTATCTTTATGCTGGGCCCTGGTGACTCATGCCTGTCATCCTAGCTATTCAGGAGGCTGAGATAATCTGAGAATTGTGGTTTAAGGCCAGGCTAATCTTTGAGATTCTATCTCTAATTAACTATCCCTTACTCCAAACAAAACAAACAAACAAACAAACAAACAAAAAAAACCCAGCCTGGGAGTAGAGCTGTGTCTCAAGTAGCAAAGCACAAAGCTTAAACCAAAAAGCTTAGGGACAGTACCTAGGCACTGAATTTAAACCAAGTACAGGTGCACGCGCACACCCACACCCAAACACATGCACAAATATAAAAAAAATGACAAAAATTGAGTAGCTATACAATGGGGTTTCAACTCAATATGCTAGTTTATGAGAAGGACAGTGTATCACCCATTCCATCATCTCCCCCTTATCAAAGTGTAGGCTTTAATGGCTGTAACATCATCACAGTCATGTGTGGTTATATGTTCATGTTAGATCACCTCCATTGCCTCAAAAGGAAATCCAGTGTCAATTACTTACCACCCCATACCCTCATATTCTTACTAGTACCATGCCAACCCTCTCTTGCTATCAAATACTTAACCTACTATTTATTTCTATAGATTGTCCTGCTCTGTATATCTCATATAATAAATGAAGTCACAGCACATATGTCCTTTGGTGACTGCTTCTTTAACATAATGTTTTCAAGGTTCATCATGGTTGTAACATGTACCAGTGATTTATACATTCTTGTAGCCAACAAGTATTTCAAAATGTGCATATATTATATTTTCATTCCTCAGTTAATAGGAATTTGGATTATCTTCTTCACCTTTTAGCCATAATGAATGATATACATGCTTTGTACAAGTTATTGTCTGAATATGTCTTTTTATTTCTGTTTAGTATATGCCTAGGAATAGGATTTCTGGGTCAAATACTACCTCTATGTTTAATGAGCTGAGAAATTCTCTTAAAAGTACCTGCATCATTTTATACTCCTATCATTACTTTATGAGTGTTGCTAAATTCTCTGCCTCCTTTCCAACACTTGCTATTAGTTGACAAATGACATTTAGTCTGCTTTCTGTGTGTGATGTTATATTACCTCATGGTTTCAATGTGCATTTCTTTAATGCCTAATGACATAAAATATCTTTACATATTTGCTTGTTTTCCATTTACTTACCTTTCCTTGAGAAATGTCTAATTTTTTGCTTACTTTTTAATAGAGTTGTCTTTTCACAATGGAGTTTAAAATTTTATGGGCATTTGTGAGGTAGTGAGGCATGCTACTTGCATAGCAGAAGGGTGAAGGAAATGTTATGTGAAGGAATAGCGAAGGGCAAGATGAAGTGATTGGACACCCAGGTGAAAGTGTTTGTTCATGTGAAGACTGTTTTGTCAGGTTTGATCACCCTCTTGAACTGATGATACTCAATTGTGAATATACCCTGACTTGATCATTACATTTGATGTTGTATTCATTTGGGAGGTGCCATTTCCCCTCTCTGTGCTTCTGTATTTCCTTGTTAATTCCAATTATCAACAAAAATATTCTTTTTTTTTTTTTGGCCGGTCCTGGGCCTTGAACTCAGGGCCTGAGCACTGTCCCTGGCTTCTTCCCGCTCAAGGCTAGCACTCCGCCACTTGAGCCACAGCGCCGCTTCTGGCCGTTTTCTGTATATGTGGTGCTGGGGAATCGAACCTAGGGCCTCGTGTATCCGAGGCAGGCACTCTTGCCACTAGGCTATATCCCCAGCCCCAACAAAAATATTCTTGTTGTGAATTATAATTCAGATAACCCAATTGATTTCTTTTATCATATCGTTAAGTAGTTATACAAAGCTGTTTCAGTTTGTTGTTTGCTTATGAGTGCAACGCATCTTGAGCATGCCATCCCTTCTGCCATTTTTTTCACATATATCCCATCCCCACCTATTTCTTCAAATTACCTGGCTACACTGTCCCACATGTACATTCAATATTACGAATGCATTCACTCACTCTTTGTCTCTTCATTTTTCTTCCCTCTTCTGCCTAACCTCAATGCCCCTGACCAAAGGTATTTTGGCTTCTTAGTGTTGTCGTTTGTTGCTCAAAACAGTCACACCAATTAGTTTCTTATCAAACAAGATTGTAAGTCAGGCATATTTATGCACCTAAAAATGTACTATATTAGGTGTCATGGATTAAGTACTTCACAAATGTGCTTTTAAAATTCCCTTCATAATTAAATTTGAATTTTCCTACTAAATGAGTTAAGCTATTTAAAGGCCTGGTTAATTCTATGCCCTGTGATCAGGCACTGAAGCTTTATGGCCGAAGCCTTATGGTATTTGTAAGTGGGAGCTGCAGCTGGTGAGTTTTATTATTATTATTTTTTATTGTAAAGGTGACGTGTAGAGTGGTTGCAGTTACACAAATCAGGTAATGAGTACATTATCCCTTCCCTTGTTTTCTTCCAGTTTGGATGGTGATTTGATCACTACCCTTATGAAGGATATGCCAAAGAGTTTTCTGGCCTCTCCACCATGTGGAGATTCTGACGAGAGGCAGCCTCTTGTCAGAATTCAGCCTTGGGTTCATCTTGGGTTCCCAGACTCCAGAATGATATCAAGAAACTTTTGGTGTTGTTTTGTGGCTACTGATTTGATTATATTTTTGTATGGCAGAACAGAAAGCATAAGCTACTATTCTTGTGGCAAAGAACCATATATACAGTCCTCAGATCGATAGCCTTCTTACTTTCAGTTTGGATTTGTGTTCAGAAAAGCTGCTGCTATGCATGTAGCTTTTACCTGTGTCACAAGGAAGACACAACAGTGTGCTCTCAATAGCAATCTTAATATTTTGGTAGTTACTCCTTGTGAAACCTATTTTGAGTAGAAGTGTAAATAAACTCAAGAAAGTTAAATATGTGTAGCTATAATCAGTGATATCAAATATATCAAAATTTGATATCTATATATTCTTAATTACAAGATTATCTTTAAGATTATGTATTCCTAAGAAAAAATACAGGCAAGGTATTTTATGTTTATGTTTATGCCAGTTTGCATATTTAATACCAGTGAATACTGTCAAAGTAAGTTCATAGAGTGACATAAAGTATCAAGCCTATTGTCAGAGATGTCAGCATTAAGATCACAGTTTCATAACCCTAACATTATTAAATCCAGAAGAGTTCAACCTTCGAGGTATAGATCAATCCTTTCCACTTGGTTTTTATTCTGCCTTGCCTCACCCAAATTCCTACTTATCTATGGCCTGTCCCAGTCCTGTAGCCTTCTAATATGTGTCTTCTTCTTCTTCTTTTTTTTTTTTTTTGGCCGGTCCTGGGGCTTGGACTCAGGGCCTGAGCACTGTCCCTGGCTTCTTTTTGCTCAAGGCTAGCACTCTGCCACTTGAGCCACAGCGCCACTTCTGGCCGTTTTCTGTATATGTGGTGCTGGGGAATCGAACCCAGGGCCTCATGTATACGAGGCAAGCTCTCTTGCCACTAGGCCATATCCCCAGCCCTAATATGTGTCTTCTAACCCTGCTTTACTACATGCCACTCCTTCCAGAATGATCTTGTGAAAAGCTTAATCAGAATATGGGGTGCTTGGGCTGGGAATATGGCCTAGTGGTAGAATGCTTGCCTTGTATACATGAAGCCCTGGGTTCAATTCCTCAGCACCATATATATAGAAAAAGCTAGATGTGGCGCTATGGCTCAAGTGGTAGAGTGCTAGCCTGGAGCAACAAGAAGCCAGGGACAGTGCTCCGGCCTTGAGTTCAAGCCCCAGGACTGGCAAAAAAAAAAAAAATAATAATATGGGATGCTTCATTTTAGAAATTAGAATTTGGGGCTGGGAATATGGCCTAGTGGCAAGAGTGCTTGCCTCAAATAAATGAAACCCTGGGTTCAATTCCCCAGCACCACATATATAGAAAACAGCCAGAAGTGGCGCTGTGGTTCAAGTGGCAGAGTGCCAGCCTTGAGCAAAGAGAAGCCAGGGACAGTGCTCAGGCCCAGCCCAAGGCCCAGGACTGGCAAAAACAAAACAAAACAACAGAAATTAGAATTTGAGGGCCTCACTTTTCAAAGACTGAACTAAAATCTTGTTTTCATACCTTACAGACCACAGTGTGTATATATGTGTGTGTGTATGTGTGTGCTGGGCTTGAACTCAGAGTCTGGACACTGTCCTTAAGCTTTTGTGGTCATTTGAGCCACAGCTCCACTTCCACTTTTGTGTGAATAACTGGAGATGAGAGTCTCATGGACTTTCCTGCCCAAGCTGGCTTCAAGTGATGATCCTCAGATCTCAGGCTCCTTATTAGCTAGGATCATAGATGTGAGCCACAGATGCTCAGTATTATTGGCATGTTAGTAAAGCTGTGTGAGTTGGGAAAATAATAACACTCATTTTCTGTTGTACAAATTACAAGGCAATATACCAAGGGAAACAGAATCCAAATTATACTGACAAAATGAACACTATCACTTATTTCTAGAACAAAATCATATCCAAATCTATGCCTCCCATTCTTTGAAGACAATCTAGTGTGCTGGTATAGAAAGAGAGTTCAACAAGTGAGCCAAATGTCAGAAGTCGCATGAGAAAGTTAAATAAATAGCATGGCATGGCTTTTTAAACATTTGAACAGAACTAATAATGTTTTTGTTCTCTTCAGTATGTTCTGGTACAACCATAAAATAGAATGGACTGGAAGGTTAACACAAATTATCAAAGGAATAGAATAGACCAGATGAGCAGTTTTCAGTACCGAAAAAAAAAAAAAAGCTGGGTAAGAAGGAACACAATCAAATTCATGTCCATGAAGGATATAAGGAAGTGGAACATGAGCTTGTTCAACAAATTCAGGAATATTATAGCTATGAGAACTCTCTTGAAGCTTGAAGGAAATCTTAGGACAAAGAAAGAAAGGGTAAGACTTTAAAAAATTATGTATCTGGTGGTAAATTTAATGCTTTTGTTTTCTGTAAGAGAAACACAAGCTGGAAAGATAATTTGGCACCTAAAGGACTATTTCTTTATGTAAGATGAGATTAAAAATTGATTATAAAAGAGAAATTACCGATTATTCTGAATCTTTTCTTTTATACTAAATAAATTCATGAAAGTATCCAAGATTACACTTCTTCATGAACTATAAAGTCCAAGAATCAATTACTGATGTAGTCTTATACTCTTTAGGTAACTTTAACACAAATATACACAGTCATATAAATATATGTAAAAATGTACTTTTTTTTTTGCTTTTGTAGTCATTTGTCTTTTTATCCTGTGTCTCTCGATTTTGGTATTCTCTTTCACTTTCCTAGTTCTAATACCAGTATATACAGTGTCCAATGTACTCCAGTAAGATACAGTGATAGTGCAGGTACAACCACAGGAAGGGGATACAAGAGTATCATCAACAATAGAAGCTATGATTTCACATGGCATGTTGAAAGTAATTACAACAGTGATATAACAGTCATTTCCATAACATGGAGTACATTTCACTTAGCATTATATTATGCATTCATAGGAGCATAGCTATTAGGCTCTTGTGATCCTCTGCTGTGACTAGCCTAAATCTGTGCTAATTATTCCCTAGGAGGGAGACCATAGAGTTGATGTTTCTTTTGGTCTGGCTCAGTTCACTTAGTGTAACTTTTTCCAAGTCCTTCCATTTCCTTACGAATGGAGCAATGTCATTCTTTCTGATAGAGGCATAAAATTCCATTGTGCATATGTACCACATTTTCCTTATCCATTCGTCTGCTGAGGGGCATCTGGGTTGGTTCCATATTCTAGCTATGACAAATTGTGCTGCGATGAGCATTGTTGTGCTGGTGGCTTTAGTGTGTTCTTGTTTGTGGTCTTTTGGGTAGATGCCCAAAAGTGGGGCTGCTGGGTCATAGGGAAGCTCTATGTTTAGCTATACAAACTCATATATACACTCATAGCTATGCATTATACATGTATAATTCTGTTTTTAATAAAGTATTTATCATTATGAATGTAATGGTAGGACTCAGTGTAGGTCAATTTTAAAGTATATAAAACCAAACCAAAAAGTTCACATGCTTCATTCTCCAAAGGGAACTATTAAGATTTTACTATGCTATTTTTATGTATGTTTATAATGTTCAACTTTATGATCTTTAAGAGTAGTTATTGAATCCTGGATTTTGCCGGATACGTTGACTATAGGTTTAGGATAGGTATTTTAACCACAATAATATGAAATTACTAGTTCTAAAATATATTTGAAGCTTTGCTATATTTTAAGAATAAATTTAGCTTACAGATTTACTTTATTTTTAGTATGGTTTAAGAATTCAAGTTGGTTATACTCATCATTCTGTGATTTTGTAATTCAATATTATTATTATAAAGCTACTTTATTACAAGTATTTTTTATGCATTCTAATATTATTGTACTCATTGTAGGAATCTTGCTGGCAATCTGTCTTTGAATAGCATATGAATGCATTCTGTGCCTTTTCCTATCAAAATAATTTGAAATGGTTTTCTTTAAGAAATAATTTTTTTCTCATTTATGTTTTTGTCATGAAATAATCAAATACTTTAAAAATTAAGGATAAGCATTGAGAATTAGTACTACTGACTACCTATTTATTAATGTGTGGAAACATTTAAATTACATATTAGAGTTAAAACACTATAAGGATTGGTATGGAATATGCCTCAGGTTGTTATTATTTCAATTTCTTCCTCTGTATTATTTGTCTAGCTTTCAATTTAATACAATGGAGTGTTTACTTTGTTTTGTATTCTAGTATGTTGGTATTTCGGTGAGGTTTAATTTTATAGGCAGACTGACACTATTACCAATTTATAGGCAATTAAGTTTTTTTTTAATTTATTATCTAATTTATGTCAGTCGTGGGGCTTGAACTCTGCATCTGGGCTCTGTCCATAGCTCTTTAGCTCAAGACTAGTGTTCTACCACTTTGAGCCAGAGCATCACTTCCAATTTTCTGGTGGTTCATTGTAGGTAAGTAACTTAAGCACTTTCCTGCCCATGCTGTCTTTGAACTGTGAAGCATCGATCTCAGCCTCCTCAGTAGCTAGGATTACAGATGTGAGCCACCAGCATCTGGCTAGGCAATTCATTATTGATTTAAATGACTACTGTAATCTACACATCCAAATATAAAAGAAAAAAAAGAGAAAATGGAATGTTACGGTTTTTTATTTCTTTGAGAGGATGGATATATTTCATTCTTGTTTTTACTTCAGAAGTTTACTTGTTTACTTCTTTAGTATTGATTATTTGAGAGTCAGGCCTGGATGTTTCAGTCTTGTCATCCTATCTATTTGAAAGGCTGAGATTGAGATGGCCACAGTTCAAAGCTGGCCCAGGCCAGCTCTGAGGCCAATCCCTCTTAACCAATATCTAGACACAGGAGTAAAAGCTTGCCATCACAATAAGATATTCCTGACCTCTTTTCTGGTTGAAGCTTCAGAGCAGTGACACAACTTACTCAGGGCAAGGAGTAATCACAGCTTTATATGTGTGTGTGGGGGGGGGGGGGAGCTACTTGGTAATCGCTATGTTGGAGAATGAAAATCTAATGTCTATGATTGTTCATCAGTGTTGGTCGCTAACTCCAAGCACAGAATTGCTTGAAAGACTTGCATTATGAGCAAAATCACCACATTGGGCATTAGGAGGGCCTGGGTTGGATTCATCTATTTCCTGCATCTGTGACCAACGTGACATGGGACCTGAGCTCTCGGTGTTCGCTTTCTTACCTGGAACATGTAGAGCAGTGCTAACATATACCATGTGAGGATGAAAGCAGGGATACATGTATTGTATTTATTGGTAGTATAATTCTAAAGTAAACTGAAGGCCTGTGGCAATACAATCATAAAATGAATGTAGAAGTAGGCCTGGCCCGCAGCGATTTTAGTATGACCGGAAAGTACTATGGTGCCTATGAATCCTGAGTTGAACATCTATGAGCTACATAGGCAAGCCACACAACCCCAAAAAAGATCTACAAGGCAAGAACATACTTTATGGAACACCTAGTTGCTCTTCTAGGTATGGGACACAATTAGCTGCTTGCTTGCCTGGATGAAGTTAAATTTCCATCTTGCTATGTATTATTTAGAAATTTTACTGTTGGCGTCAGGTGAATGTAGATGATGATTTATATTTAGATCTCTCGAAGTTATCACTGGAATACAATCTTTAAAGGAAATCTCAAGAAATATGAATTCTCTGTACTGTTTTAGTTAAATACAATTTTTTTATGACTTTAGACTCTCTGGCTGTCTATCACAAGCTCATCAGTGATGGCTTCCAGTCTGGCCCTTACTGTGCAGTTAGATCTAACTGATCTTTGCTTTTAATAAATCAGCTTACCATGTTTAACACCAGAGTTTCAGTTCATCAAATAATCTAAATTGATGGCAGAATTTTAAACAAGTTTTATTTTAGGCAAGAAAATACCCAGTGGTGTTGACCCCAGATTCATATGGATTTGCAACAATACATTAAAGAGAATAATTTTAGTGGGTTACAGATGTTGTTGTATCAAGGAAGAGTTCTTAGCTATGGCTTGCCACAGTGTGGGCAACCAGTTTTTACCTTCAGTGTCTCATCGAAGGTTTTACTCTAAAACATTCCTTTACTTGTTGCTTATTCCTGCATTGCCAGTGAGTGAGAAGCCACTAATCTTTAACATTCCAGTTGAGAATGTATAGGTCTTGAATAGTTGGGTGGCTTACCTCTTTCATGGAGGGGTGTGATAGCTCAGAGATAAGAATCTTATTTCCATTACACCAGACCATGACTTTTTATTACCCTGCGCTGACTCCCAAGGGCAAATTTATTTTATATCGTCCTTGAAAATAAATTGTTATTTGCAAAACAGCATTGTAGGCTCTTAAGGGAAAATATTTTACTGTGAAGATAATTGAGTAGTCTGAATATTTTAATTAATGTTTTAGTATCTTCCTAATATGCAGTCATATTTCTGATAGTATTTTGTTGTCACTGATTTGAAATATACCATTAGCATTTGTGCAAAAAACACAAATAATGAGATAGAAATATGCAATCCCTAATTTTCATGATACAACAAAGATATCTAAGTGTAGAAAATTTCAGAGGACTACTATTCCAGTATGCTCAACATACAAGTTATTTGGCTTATGTCTGTCTACTCCTGACATATTTGTATACTTTATTATCTTGCACAGTCCAGGTGGGATATACCTTTCCTCTTTCTCTATACTTTAAATTATTTATGTTCTTATTTTCCTTTGGGAAATATTTCTCTTAATTATTTCATGATGAAAGTGTATGCAATTTCTAAAAAGCACCTTAAGCATCTCAACTATGTAAAATGAATTGCAATTGCTCCCTTTAATAGTATTTATGTCCTACTTCACTGGCTAGGGGCCCATATTTCTGTTGTCATTCCATCTTTACCAATCATGCTTATAAGTTAAATAATCAGGAAAGGGCTGATATTGGTACAGAGGAAGAAGAGGCCAGTTCACAGCTTGATTTTTTAAAACGTGTCTTTAAGATAGCTGTTCAAGATGGCAATATATTCATTTTATAGTTATGAAACTAATTCATAATTTCTCTTCTGCTTTTATCCCACAATTGTTGTAATGACCACACAGAATGGCTATATATAAGTAGTAGGTAGAGAAAGCAGTAGGACCTTAAGAATATCACTGTCTATATACTGCTCTTTTCAGCTCAGACTTCCCCTTGAGTCTTGTTATCTTTAACTTTTGTTAGTGCTTAGCTTCACTCTTTATTTTACTTTTTTTGTAGTATTTTTTTATATTGATTTTTTTTTTTTTTTTTTTTTTTTTTGGCTTGGAGCACTGTCCCTGGCTTCTTCCTGCTCAAGGCCAGCATTCTGCCACCTGAGCCACAGCGCCCCTCCTGGCCGTTTTCCATATATGTGGTGCTGGGGAATCAAACCGAGAGCTTCATGTGTAGGAGGCAAGCACTCTTGCCACTAGGCCATATTCCCAGCCCCTTTTTTGTAGTATTACAATCAGGTTCAATCACTTATTTTGAACCGCCTGACATTGCACTTACACTTCTCAGATTTCTCACACTTGGTTATGTGTTTACAACTCCCAAATGCATATTTAACATAATCCAACCCAGAAGGACAGAATCACAATTCATTGTTTTCCTTTTTAGTTCCAGTGCTAGGGACTGAACCCAACATCTAACATATGCTCCCCATACATTCCATCAGGGAGCTATGTCCTTAGCCCTCAACATTTATTTTAATTCAAAGAAGATGTGCCTACCAAATATTTGTAAAGTTTTAAATGAATTAACAGACAGGTGGTTGAATTGCAGATATAGTTTTCCGTTGTCAAGCACATGCTCTGTAAGTGATTAGATCATTTGCCTTTCTTTCAGAAGCTAAATTTGCCATTCTCCTCCCTCCCCTGAGCTACCTGGGACCTGAGAACAGGACACTTAACCTGGGACATCAATGCATAGTATTGACTGACTGCTTCTCTTAGTATTCTTGCCTCTGTGACTGAGCCCACATTCTCACACATAGTACACTGAGTGATTCCTACTGAGTCCAACATCTGTCTGCCAGGTCCATATGCTAATGGAGTTCTTTGGACTTTCCAGAGCAGGGTCCTCTCTCTACCCCTACTAATCCATCCAAATGCAGCACTGAAGGTTAGGGCATGTAGCTTCCCCATTTGTATCACTGACTTTTAAAGCCTCTGCAACAAATGGTTCCAGCTGGATTTATTCCAAAGTATTGACTGTATAGCAGACAGAAAGCTTCCTGCCAGGCACTTATATTTACTACACCAATTTGTCAGGTTAGTCAAACATTTCATTGTGTTAGGAGCAGGTATTTTGAGCTGATGGATCTAAAGGGCCCAAGCATTGTGACAGAGACATGGGAGCAGAAGTCTGCATCACAGTGTGGGCAGGACTCCAGAAGGATCACTGAATACATGTTGCTTTGGAGTGACACTGTTGCTCCCTCCACTTCAACTCTCTCCTCTTCACCCTAGCTTTGCAAATGCAATCAGGAGCTTCTCTGAGTGCTGGCAGGTTTAAGCTAACACACAACAGCAAGGTTAGAAATCTTGAAGTGACTACACAAGCTTAAATTACCCAGCAGAAATATCATCATAAACCTTGAGCCAAATCCTGGTATAGATTGATTCTTGAAACCTTGTGCCAGCTTGAGTATTACCTTCTACTTTACCTATGCTCTGGTCATCTCCTCTGACAGCAACATGGAAATTTGCTTGTTCTGCCCATTTCTGTCAGTCTCTTTTCATAATCTACCCAACCCTAAAGACTGTGGGGATACCAGTAGTATAAACCTAGAAAACATAGCTGATTAGTCAGAAATATAGAGTAGCCCTGCATGGGCTTGACAAGTATTCTGTTGTTCATTTTTTTGTTTTGAGTATCTGTTAATGGGGAGACAGCCACACAGCTGGTGATTGTCAAAACTATTAACAAGCTTGTGCCATTTTTTATTTATTTCCTATCATTTTATATATCTGATTTTTTCCTTTATTCTGCCAAAAATCTGAATGTGGGAAACTTATTGAGGTAAAACACACAAACCTTTCAAGTAGAAGAAAATGTAGGGATATATTTGAGAAATATCTGACATACATCTCTGAGAACTTTTACATATAAGGCACAGTCATGGCCCCATTCTCTAAAGGACTGTTGTCACATTGACAAATGGTTGGTGACTTAATAAGCAATGGCTGAATAGCTACACAACTCTAGTTCATATAATGACTATTAATGGTGCTGATGGAGTTGGGAATTTTCTTCCTCAATCCTCTTTAAGTATGTGATAGGTGAGTCATTATGTACAAAGAATTATATAAAATATTTTATTTCAATTTCTCTAAGTACTAACAGAAAGACCAGTCTAAACTGAGCCGTTGTTATGCTTTATCACCTTTATAAATGAATGTACTTTCCTTTTAATGAACTTTTATGTTGTTTTGGATACCTTACTAGGGATCTTGTATGGATTATTCAGTCATTAGTTCTGTATTTGCACATTAACTGTGTGTTGAAAACACACCAGATTCCACTGATAAAATAGATGACAACTTACTGACCAAATAGACATTTATAAATAATAGTAATATAGTAACCCTAGGGGTGGAGCAATTGTATATTTCCAAAGGAAATGATAATTTGAGATAATCATGCAAATACTATTTGTGATTTTATCATCAGAGTGAAAGAGATGCAAGAGATTAATTAGTATTTTCCATAAGTATTTTTAGTTAACTTAATATTTAAATACATATTTAAAGTAAATATCATTGAACCTAGCACTATGGAGTCTGAGGAAGGAAAATAGAGCTTAAGTACACTCTGGGCTACATGGTGAGTTAAGCCCAGTCTTGGCTATAATAAACCTTGCTTCTGAACAAAACAGAACCAAGGTTGTAATATGAACCTGATAATTGCATTACTGGTATTTGGTTGATGTTCCTTTTATTTGTAATATGTAAGACTGTTCCATCAAGGCATTTCAATATTTTCTTTTTGTCTATCTTCCTCTCATTCTCCTCATTAAAAATATTTTTCCGGGCTGGGGATATAGCCTAGTGGCAAGAGGGCCTGCCTCGGATACACGAGGCCCTAGGTTCGATTCCCCAGCACCACATATACAGAAAAAATGGCCAGAAGCGGCGCTGTGGCTCAGGTGGCAGAGTGCTAGCCTTGAGCAGGAAGAAGCCAGGGACAGTGCTCAGGCCCTGAGTCCAAGGCCCAGGACTGGCCAAAAAATATTTTTTTTTCCTAGTATTATAAATTTTCAAAGGTACACGCAATGGACCTCTGGCACTTCATGTTGGTATAATTATCATGCTGTCAGCAGTCTACTTTGGGGACTGAGATTCTGGCTTTAGTTTTGGCCTATCAGCAATGATACCATAAACTCAATATATGGAAGTTTTTATCATTTACTTATGAATAGTGTAACTTGGAAATATGAGCATGGGAAAGCCCTGTGGAAGGGAAGCCTTAAGCGAGGAACTGGTACCCATGTAACACCCAATAAACTACATACAGCTCTTTGCATTGAAATATACACTTTAAAAGATAATTTTGATGTATGTTTAAGCCATAAACTGAGTTAGGATAGAGGAGGCAGGAAGAATGGTTAGGAAACATTTTAAAACTCTGGGAATCCTGGACGTGAGCATTGCCAAGGAAAGTGGAGCTATAGGAACACATCAGAGACAGAATTAACAGGAATTGGTGGCTATAGGTGTTTGAGTTGAAGGAGGAAGACGACTGAAAAGACTTACCTGCAGGGCAGAAGTGATGATGCCCATAGATGGAGAATGTAGGAAGAGAAATGGAGGCATGAATGGACATAGTAAGATTGCTTGTAAATATACTTCACATGATATGTAAAACAGACTTTCAAAAAAATGTTTGAGGATGGAAAGAAGGCTCTAGATGTTATTGCATGAATAAATAACATTACCAAGGGGGATAACTCTCACTTTAAGCATGTTAGAACTAGAATAATGAAGATGAAATTGAGTAACAAGTTTTAAAGTAGCTTAATTGACTGCATTTACTCTGATAGCATGAGGAGGTAACCGGGTAAACGGAGTTGCTTTTCTATCTTGAGTGCCCAGAGTTGGGCCATTCACAGAAAAACACTTCCTGTTAACCAAATCTCAAAAGAGAAAGAAAGATTCTTAAGTTAACCCACTAGAAGGGTCCTGTTGGAGGAGTTATTGATTGAACACTAAACGTGAGCATTTTAAAACTTTTTAAAGCAGAAGGTGAAATTTTTTATTTTTTTATTTTATTTTTATTTATTTTTAACTTTTTTTGTTTATTTGTTTTTTGTTTTTGCTGCCAGTCCTGGGGCTTGGACCCAGGGCCTGAGCACTGTCCCTGGCTTCTTTTTGCTCAAGGCTAGCACTCTACCTCTTGAGCCACAGCGCCACTTCTGGCTTTTTTCTATGTATGTGGTGCTGAGGAATCGAACCCAGGGCTTCAGGTATACGAGGCGAGCACTTTACCACTAGGCCATATTCCCAGCCCCAGAAGGTGACATTTTCTTTACAGTTTGTAAGCATAACCTTTATTTAAGCAGCAGAGTTACACTGGACATCAGATTCCTTTCAAAAATCTCTCAGAGAATATCGAGTGGCAGGAATGTGGTTGGGGCCACAGATGGGGATTATGAATTATATTTGAGCTATGACTCCCCCCTGGAGGATTTTATTTTGACTGTGTACAGACACTTGAGTGCAAAGTGCTCCGTACTCATTGCATTCACAAGAAGTCAGTGCCAAAAAACAATCTCAAAATGGAAACACAGAGTCCTTTTATAAATGAAGCTAAGATGATACATACATATACATGATGTGGATATGTACATGTAAACACAGAGACATATACACACACAAAGGCAAGTATATATTCAGATCCATATATGAAGATATAGATATAGCTATATATGGAATATAGATGATTGTATTAGGATTCTATATATATGGATGGATGCATGCATGCATATATATGTGAGTATGTTAAGTTTAATATTGGTCAGAAGACATCAGTTGTTCTTGACAGTGTTTCCAAGGGAACTGAATGATTTCACGACCAGTTCATGTTTCATCCAGTGCATACTTTCAGGTATGTCCATTCATGTCTGTGACATCTCTCATTTCCCCACCCGCGGCCTCATCTCAGTCTCCAATTACTATGTGATTATAAATGTTATATGGGTTCAAAATTGTTGTTAGAAACCAAAATTTCCTTGAGTATGACATTCATAGATCTTGGAATATCTGTGGCTTTTGCCACTACCCCTTGGTGTTAGGGAATGACAGATTGGTGGGTGGGTGTTGGGGGGGAACTTTGTCAAGTGGATATCCCTGAAGCTGTTTTCCTATAATTAAACATTTTAATAGTTTGTGATAAATTACATAAATTATTACATTTTATACTGCCTACAGAAATAAATTCAAAGTTCTACGTCTTCCAATGTTGGGGTATGCTACTTGTTTCTCTTAACTTCTACATTTTTAATGCTGCTTTAGGCTTCCTAGCTCTTTCTTACTAATTGGCATACATTCTTTTCTCTTTGATTTTTGCCCATCTGAAATACACACACACACACACACACACACACACACGCACACAAGCATTCTTAAATTTTTTTTTTATCATAGTTTATCAGGAAATGACTTCAAACTTAAGACAGCACCTGGCTTGTAAATGCTACTATATTCCAGCCACTCAGGAACACAACAGAAGATCAGAGTACACTCAACTTTATGTTTCTGATATTTTAAGCCAACGTTATTACCAAACTGAGCTTTGAAATTTGCCTTTATATTGCCCACTTCCATAGCTTCAGCAAATTGCTCTCACAGAGCAAGCCAAATTCAATTTCTAAAAAGTCTAAGGTATTTTTTAAAATAATACATTATTGCTATAGTAAGATTACAGGTAAATGAATAATGGTGTAAAGTATTTTGGTTATACTGAAGTCTTATTTTATAACATTTTTAGGTTTTGTATGATTAAAAGAGGTCACAGATTGAATTTTGGTGATGCCTCATAGATGGTCATACAATTTTATCAGTTCCTACAATTAGGATGAATAATACTTAAAACATACTTATTAATTGAGTAAACTAAAGTAATATCTGTGATATTCTAGCCCCATTGAATTTAACTTTTTATGTAGTATGCTAAAAATGTGTGTGTGTGTGTGTGTGTGTGTGTGTGTGTGTGTGTGTGTGACAGTACTAGGACTTGAGTTTATGATCTTATTTAGCTTTCTTTTTCATAGCAATCATTTTACTACTTAAGCAACAATTCCAGTCCAACGTTTTGCTGGTAAACTGGGAAGAAGGGTCACAAACTTTTCTTTCCCATTTGGTTTAAAACCATGGTCCTACAGATCTCAACATTCTGATTAATGAGGATTGCAGGTTTGAGCCATGAATATATTTGTAAAGCTAGGCCAAGTGTGAAAAATATTTTCCAAGGAAATGATAATAAAATGAATATATATACACACATATATATAAAATCAATATACATATATGTATATATATGTATTACACATACATATATAAAACCATGCATATGCTCACTTGGTTTTATATGCATATATGTATATACATATACATAATATGCATTAATATTAAATCTGATTGCTTATACATTTATGTATATACATGTATATGTATCATATATGTTTAATGATGAATTATGTTTTAAAACCAGAAAACATGATTATGAAGTAAAGACTGCAAATTACGTTCAATTTGATGCAAGGAACAATGAAATTGTACAGACATACACAGCAGTTTGGACAGACCCCAAGCATTGACACATTAATGTAACATGACAAGGCCAGAAAGAATATTTCTCAAGTAGGAAGGTATGACATCAAGGTAGGAAGAGAAGTACAGTGATTTGTGATCATATTATAATAATACCACAAATAGCTAAAGCTGGTTAACAATAGATAAAAAGTTTCCTGTTTCTCAATTTAGTTTTCTCTCCACTGGATTCATTAACTCAGTGATTGAGTTTATATCTTAATGCAATTAACAAACTACCCATGAGCCTCTTCCTTTCATCACCTAGTTAATCTGCAAGCCAGGAACATTTCCTACATACATTCAATAAACTGTGCTGATGTATTTGGACCTTCTGGGAGTTATCAAAGATGATTATGACTGTCATCCAAAAGTACATCTCTCCATTGCTAAAGGACTTGAAAATATCTGAGATGCACGGCTAGGAATTCTTTCCTAAGGAAATCCACACATGATTGCTCATAGTAAACAAGCAGTCCTATCCTTTCTAACCTTTCTTTCCCCTTTCTTGTTTTGAAGCCAAGATATGCCCTGAAGCAAAAAAAAAAAAAAAATGTTTGAGCAGGGGGTTATTCCATGGTCATGAATTAAGAAATGTTACTTATATATTTTGACAAGTGGAAAGATTCACTTTTCAAAAATGAGCTGCAGAAGGAGAGCATTTATTTATTTATGTTTTAAAATACCCAGGAGATCACAAATAGTTTTTGGACTGTTCTTGGATCGCTTAAGCATTCCATCCACTTTCGAGAAGTGGCTAATGTCCTGAGCAAGCTCATTCATTCTGCTCATCGCCAAAGCCATACATTTTCCTTCTCTGTGATATTGTGTGTCCCTGGATACTGAATTGAACTTGGTACTGAATCATATAGGCTTTCTTGGCTGCTGGTACTTGCTAAATTTTCCCAGTGTGAAGTATAAAGAGCCAATAAAGGACTGAAAAATTAGAAGGAAAGGGTTTCAGGGGACTTTTATTCTATTCTGCTTGTTGGGAGGTACCCTCCACTAGAACAGTTGAGTCAGAAAGATATTCTCCCTGACTGCTGCCCCCTTTTACTCTTCAGGCCTAGTAGTGGTCATGGTTTCCTGTCTGTGGATGGTCTCTGGTTGTGTCTCAAACAAGCCCACAGGTGTGTGATTTCTACCTTTATTAAACCTTAGCATTTGAACATCAACATTGAATTTTGTTTTCCATTAAGCCTATATCCTTGGTGACCACATATCTTGGTAAGTAAGAGTAAATTCAATAGCCAATTGAGTGTCTTCACATACTTCCCATATTTTGCTTCGTCCTCATCCTTCACCTGCCTCTGATTAGCCCATCCTGCCTTGGCAAGGGTGCAGAGGGGTGGATATCTGCAGCAGTATACCCAAATCCTTCTGGATATACTTGAGTTTATTTGTAGTGCATGATCTCTCATTTCTAGAATTTTAAACTCTATGGAGCAAAACAGCCTAGATAATGCAGGTAAGACACATGCAGTTTATACTTTAGCTATTTGGAAGATCCAGAGGAAAGCCAGGTTATGAGGTCCAGTTTTGTTTTACCCTCTTGCATATATAAATGTATTCTTTTTCCTGTCATGGCCTCATTGTCTTAATGTAGCAAACCCTGCCCAGATAATATGTAGATATTCCTCTGAGGAAGAGTTAACTGAGTGTGGTTGATCTTTATGATCAATACTGTTTATCTGATTTCCAGGTGGTTTTCTTAGTGACAATATTATATCCCAGATATTGGGAACGCCTTGTTCAGACATGCAAGTGAATATGCATATGCTTAAAACTAGGACCTCTAATTTGTTCAATTTCTGGATTATGTTTTTGGTCATTTTTATCTATAGTAAAAATAGTTCTTTGTTTTGTGTCTCCCTTTCTCTAAGCTCCGCCTCCTGAAGTTACGATAGAGCTCTACTTAGTCTTCCGTGTACTATCTTGATTTTGTTTTGCTACTTTCTCCTTTCCTGTTACATTTCTATGACAAGCTTTCCCATTCAATAAGTTCAAAAATATTGGAGTGCATTTGCTGTATTTAATGTATTTGTTCAGGGTTAGTAGAGGTACATACCTTCTGTAGTAACAGAAAATTAAATACTGAAGCCTGGATTATCCAACCATTCAACTAAGGCAATCGGGTAATGTTTCATGAATGCTGGGTGATACAGTGTTTGTCTATATGCCTGTGTTGCAGTCTAGTTAATCAGAATTAAAGAGTTTGGATCCATTTTAAATTTTATTTTCCCTAGTAGTCATTAGATTCTTGAATTTTTTCTTTTTGTATTTGCTATAAGCAGTATATGAGGGATAAAGTAGCATCAGTTGGGAGAGAGTCCTATATTCTTCGAGCATTACCATGGACAGTGGTTCAGGAAACGGGTATCATACAGTTTAGCAGAACAAAGGACCATTCTCCAGTTGTGCCATGTCAAGTAAGAGACACTTAATGGGAAAATGATAAAAATCTGAGGATAAAGTCTGAGGATACAGGTAGAAGCTGTTAGAGTGACATAGTGCAAATTAATGGCCAGACACATTTCTTTTTCTCTTTCCTCCTTCCCTCCCTCCTTCCCTCTTTCTCTCTGCCTTCCTTTCTTTTGTGTTCTGTGTGTTGAAAGATGAACCTAAGTGCATTTAGACTTCCTTTCTCCCTCATCCCAATAGTTCTGCCTTTCTGTCTTTAACTCAGACTTTAGGTTCACTCTATATACATCCCTATATAGCCCCCTTATTTCACAACCAAATCAAAGAGTATCTTGCTTTTCCTGTTTATCCATCCACTGTTTGGCTATGGCAAGTACATTTAAATAAACCAGTAAATTTATTCTGTCAATTTGACAATGCAGATGCTACTCTAGCCAGACACAATGATGAGTTTTAAGTTCTCATATGATTTAAACAGAATTGACAAATAAAATGTAAAGTAACCTGTATTATAAATAGTAACTTTAAGTGGGAAAATTTAAATTTCAGATGAGATGGCTTTTTTTTTTTAAAGTGTGAGCTTGTTCCATGTAGCATGTAGCGTTCATGGCACGCCTAAGTTATTTGCTATTTATCTAGAATTCCAAACAGGCTAGAGACTATGTTGTTACTTACTAAGTCTAGCAACGCTAATATTTCTCTTGATCAACTGATGCTCTTCGGATCATTCTATTTGCCTCTCATCTAGCTTGTAAGTTGTGTTTGTTTTATTGGTTTTTCTGAACTATCTTGCTTGTTTTCTTCTTTCTTCTTTCCTCTTTTTCTTTACATAGATAATATAAATACACACACGTATCAACATTATTTTCTAGTAATTTAATTCACAGAGATTTGCTTCCCAACCCCCCTCAAGTGGGAAACTTGAAAACCTTGTTTAGAAAAAAATGGTAGAAACAGAAGTCCCTTTTAGAGATTGAACATAGCTCAAAGCACTGTTACCTACCAAACAAGTGTGGCAAATTTAACCTAACCTTTCAGACAGTGCATATGAATGAAAGCAATTATATGCAGAATGTGGGAGGAGCAAGTTACATTCCTTCCATTAAGAAAGGAATCTCTTTTGGCTTTCGGTAAGCCTGTGTGCTGGGAGAATTCATGTTGGATAACAAAATTGTTTTTTTTTTTATTTTATTTGAAGCCTATTTAGTTTGTAACAAGTGGAGCTTGGGGTATTATTAGGCAAAATTACAACAGTGATGCACTGCTGTGAGGAGAGAAAGATCAGGACATTTGCTCCATGCAGCATCTTTCAAAGTCCGCCTGCTAAAACTAATGTTGTGAAGCTTCAGTTCTTTTGAATTGAAACTCCAGGGAATAAGAAAGGTTTCTAATTATTAGCTAGGAATTGAAGCTAAATTTGTTTATTCACTGATTTCCCAACCACTTTCTATAGTATGTAAATGAGACTTTTACTTAGAAAACCCATTCCCACTCAGAGACAGTTGACAGCTGTTCAAGCCTGGAGAAAAAGAAAACCAAAGCTTTTTTCCTTGGCCTTTTCTTCCTCTTTTGTGGTGTTTCCAAAGCCTCATTGAATTTTCGCAGAGAGCCCTGTACAGGAGCTTTCAAATTCTGATTGATTAGTCGTCATATCATAGCCTACTGCCTTGTCGTTCCTGTTCCCTTGTCACCAATTGAACATTATGAACTGGGTCCAGAAAATTAGCTTGCTCAGCACCATTGGGACCGTGGCCTATTTAGCAATGGATGTCTAATTCCCTATGATTCTAGTTAGTAGAAATGGCATCGGGATGATAGGAACAGAATGTTTTCAGAGAAGCCTGAAAACTTTGAAAGTTTACAGTACTCTCTTCATACACAGGGAGTGGGACATACACACACACACACACATACACACACACACACACACACACATACACACACACATTTCCAAACTTACTTCAATGGGAATTATAGACTAGAGAGGAGAGGATGATGTCTGTCAAGGGGATTTGGTTTCTCTTTTGCATCCTTTCCCCCAATATTCTACAGTATACCTCTGCAGGAGACTCAGAGATCCCACTTCCAGTCATCCTCTCCTGAAAGTCTCTTCTGGTAGCACCCTGCCAGGTTCTTGAGACAGTCAAACTGTAGAAGGTTGACCTTTGTCAGTGACAATCAACCTCAGATGCAGCATGCGCCTCCTCTTTAGTCCTCAGATAGTTTTTCCTCCAGTCAATACTTCCTACACCCCACTTGCCATCTCAATCACATGATGTCAAGTTCTCTGTGCTCTAAAAACTACGTACTTCTCTACATAAGCACTCCATTGCCACTGGTAACCTGATAGAAAATGAGCTCATATCAATGTGAAGTAAACATGTGACCTATTCTGGGTGATGTGGATTCAAAGTAGAGCTGGGAAAAGAGACAATTTGGGAACATAAAGGAATCCAATCATGCTCATGCATGCAATTCCTGGTAGGTATCTAAAAGAGAAACTATTGGACAGGGAATTTTGCATTTTTCTTCAGATTCTGAAGTAGTATTGACAGTTAAAAATGTAAATCATAGTTCTGAATTGAAGGATTATATTCTTTTAAACTGTTGTGTCTTTCACACAAAACTTGTCTCAATGTGGATTTGTGTAATATAGCAACTAGCTAAAATGTCATGAAGGAGAGATAAATAATAGTTCCATTTTAGGCTACAACAAACATGCAGAGAAATAGCTTCCTAGTACCTGAAACAGGCAGTGATGGTGTCTTCCACTAGTTAACATATACTTGTATGTGAATGAGTATGCATGCATCTATGTGTGCCGAAAATTTACTATCATTTAAAAAAATCATATTCTTCTAATGTTAACTCCAAGTAAGAATCAAGATAAGTATGCACTTATTAATACATATGCACTCATGAATACATGGCCAAGCACTGAAACTCTGAAGAAAAGTACTTATGACTCATTTGTGCATTCCTCTCAGTTCAATATTGTCAGCAAACTATGCTTTTCTGTAGAGAGCACATGGTGGAACAGCTGCCCTCCCTTTCCAGTAGTACTTGAAGTTGCTGTTGAAGAGGAGACATGCTATTTATCTGATGCTCAGTGTGAAGTGTGCTTGGTATCAGTGGCTGCCTTGCATCCACCTCAATGGATGGGTTTCTCTTAACCATCCATTTTGTGTTGGCACACTGAACAAGGGAGTGTACAGCCACTGTCTTCCAATTGAGAAGGAAAGAGTCACAGTCCAGACACAGAGAAACAGATTTGCTCACAATGCAGAACAGGGCAAATCCATCAGTCATAGTTTGCCTCCATACTTCTAGGTGTTTGTTGTTGCTGGATTTGTTGTGATTGTTACTTGTTAACAAAGTACTGGATCTGAATAGATGCTTCATAAATTTTGGGTGAATGTGCAGACCAGTGGTAAATAGATGCATTATGTGTCTTTAGAGGTGGTAACAGCATAGTATGAAAATGGAATTATGTTATTATTAAGTTTTAAAAAAGCTTTTAAAGGATTCCAGTAATAGAATTTTTAAAAGTCCAAAATTTTACAAAATCCAAGATTATTACTATTTGGTCATTTTAATTAAAGGAATCATAAAATCTTCAAATTAATGTGGGCCATAATTGTGCATATCTGTAATTCCAGCCCTTTGAAAGCAGAGACAGGAGTTTTATGAGTTCAAAGCCAGCCTTGGCTACATAGTGAATTCCAGGTTATTGTGGCTGTAGATTAAGGCACTGTTTAATTTTATTTATTTGCCAATCCTGGGGCTTGAACTCAAGGCCTGAGCACTGTTCCTGGCTTCTTTTTGCTCAAGGTTAGCACTGTACCTCTTGAGCCACATTGCCCATGTCTGGCTTTTTCTGTTAATGTGGTGCTATGGAATTGAACCCAAAGTTGCATGCATGCTAGGCAAACACTCTACCACTAAGCATTATTTAAAAGAACATCATTAACAACAACAACAATTCTTCAAATGAAAATACTAGGATTTAAAAAAATATTGTAATAGTTTAGAGTGAATTTTTGAATCACTATTGAATTTTAATTTTATTAAGTTAGTACTACATAATATTATCTATATCTTATAGATTGTTTTTCAAGTTTAGTATACAAATATGTACTATGAAATGTACACATTCCCATATAACATCCTTATCCAGTCAGAGGTGCTCTGTCAGGGTAAATTTTGTTCATCTCTCCCATCTTGTTGTTCCTAAAGAAATCACTACATCCTTACATTTCTTATTCCCATGTCTCCAACTATCTGCTTCCTCTTTTTTGGCTAGAGTAGCGTGAGTTTAGACTTGCCTGTGTGTCTTAGGTTTAAACAGAGATACATCATAGCATCTGTGGTCTAGTTGGCTTGTGGTAGTACAAAAGATGCCATCTGGGCTGGGAATATGGCCTAGTGGCAAGAGTGCTTGCCTCCTACACATGAAACTCTCGGTTCGATTCCCCAGCACCACATATATGGAAAACGGCCAGAAGGGGCGCTGTGGCTCAGGTGGCAGAGTGCTAGCCTTGAGCTGGAAGAAGCTAGGGACAGTGCTCAGGCCCTGAGTCCAAGGCCCAGGACTGGCCAAAAAACAAAAAAAAAAGATGCCAGCTTTACCATTTTATATTTGAAGTCCTTGGAATCCTGAAGGGTGAAGCTGGAAGGTTCTGTTGCTGCTGTGAATAGAGGCTAGCATTTCAGAAGCCTTTTTATTTAATCAATGCATGTTCAGTGGAGGCTTGTTCATCTTTTATTTTTATGAGATAGATTCTATATGATTCACAAAAGTTCTTCTGAAGAACAAAGAAGACCCGTTGAATCATTTTTCTCATGTGCAGTTAGCTGTGGACCCTCACGTTGGGGTAAATGTGCTTTAAATAAAATTGACTACATAAGGTCAAAGCATAGATGCAAAGTTAGTTTGCTATATTAACACCTTTATAGCAATGCTTTTGCTAATTAAAAAATACTGGACAGTACATGTAGACAACAGTGGTTTAATTCAGATTTAATTTTATTTTCTTCATAAAGAAAGAATTTGACTTCCCAAAATGTGTCCAGTGAAGGACAAACTCAGTTTGTTATTCTGCAGGTTGAGATTTCCTGCAGGTTGTATATTCTTGATAAAACTTGGCAGTGGGCACAGGGAGTATTTAAAAAAAACAACACCTCACAAATATTGCTTATGTAGGTAGAAAAATGTCCTTACAGACAGGTAAGTCATTCATGTGTTGGTCATATGTGAGAGATGAAAGTAAACTAAGTCATCATTAAGGACCATCTCCACTTAAGCAAAACATTAATGATATGTTGACTGTCAGACAGAAAATGTGAATTTTGTGAGTTTAAGGAGTCACATTACATTGAAGCTGCCAGAAAAAAAAACAACTCTGAATTTTCATTTCAGAGAACTTGCAGCAAATGAAAATACAAATGCTCTGAAAATGAATTTACAAGAGAAAATGATTATTTTGCTTGAAACTCTATTGGCTCTCCTGTAGAATCTAATACAAAAAGACTTTGAATAAACACTAATGGTGCTATCAAAGTATACATTGTAAGAGTAATCCTAATAATTCGGTATGTTCCCTTGTCATTTTCCACTTAAAACATAATCCAGTAATTTTTGTGTTTTAGATTTTCATTGTAAAACAAAACACAAAATTAATGATGTATGGTAAAAGGCTTGAGTTTGTTGGGAAGAAAATTGCAATGTAGCAACCAATCTTCAGCTTTAGCCTCTCAAAAGTATAATCAGGGCTGGGAATGTGGCTTAGTGGTAGAGTGCTTGCCTAGCATGCACGAAGCCCTAGGTTCAATTCTCAGCACCACATACACAGAAAAAGCTGAAAGTGGCACTATGGCTCAAGAAGTAGAGTGCTAGCCTTCAGCAAAAAGAAGCCAAGGGCAGTGCTCAGGCCCTGAGTCTATGACCCAGGACTGGCAAAAAAAAAAAAAAAAAAGAAAGAAAGACATAAAAAAGTATAATCAGACCATGTATCAGTGGCTCATGCTTGTAATTTAGCTACTTGGGAAACAGATCCAGAGGATTATAGTTCAAGACCAGCCTGGGCCAACAGTTTGTAAGACCCCATCTTACCCCATAGTCAAGTGCAGTGGCCCATGTTGCTATCCCAGCAACAGAGAAACTGAGATCAGGATGATCTCAAGATTTCAGGATAGCCTCTGTTAAAAAAAAAAAAAAAAAAGTTTTCAATATCTCAACAGAAAGAACTGGCATACTAGGACACTCTTGTATCCAGAATATAGCAGAAAATGTAAATAGCATTGCAATCCTAGAGGCATGGTTTAAGTGGTAGAATGCCTTCACTAGCAAGTGTGATGCCATGAGTTCAAACCCCAGTATCCCCCAGAATATAATTGACTTGAGTAATCGTATGCTCAATTCTATTTTTTCTGTGAGTTAGGTCACACATAAAATAATCCACAAATCTACTATGCGTTATGTGAAAAGTGGACCTGTGGGTTTTCATTTCCAAGGAATTTTATATATTTCTGCTCCATGTCACTCAGTCCCACACTAACCTCTTGGGCAAAGAGTAAGGGCAGTGCCACGTTCCTTGATTTCCTGCTTCCTTCCAGCCATCACTGCCGATGCTGAAGACCAGGATCCATCTTTATATTGATCTTTTCCAGCTGCTTTAACAGAGCATCACACACTAATGTGATCGAAGAGCAGGTGTGTTTTTTTCTCAGGGTTCAACAGGTGGAAGGTCCAAGATCTAGGGCTGGCAAGGTCAGCATCCATCAAGGGCCCCATTGTTAGCTGCACAGTCTTGCTTGCCCATTTGTCTGTGTCCCTGCATGGAGGAGAGATCTACCTTTGTTGTCTTCTACTAACCTTCTCGGAATGCCAGTCTTCTAGGATTAAGACCTTGTTCACATTCCCTCTTGGACCCTTAATTGTCTACCTAAATGCCTTGTCTCTGAATACAGTTACCTGAGACAGGGTTTTTCAGTATTTGAATGTTGCAGGATCCACAATTTTGTCCATAGCAAGTCTTTAAAATCATTTCCACTCCTACTGATATATGATTCAACCTGAAGTTATTTTGTCATTTTCTTTTTTTCAAATTGAAAAAAACAAAAAAGAAACGTAAGTCCAATAAGTTGGATTTGTTTGTTTGTTTGGTCCTCCAGGAAATTCTATGCTGGTGTCCAGCTTTTAAATTCAAGTCCACATCTTACTGAGAAGATTGATGGCTGCCATCTAATTACTGTCTTAGATATTCAAATACATGGAGCTCATTTCTGAATCTCAATGTGAAGGGTGCACAGTCCGTCCTTCAATTGAGTTCTTTGAAGAAAATTACAGTATTTCATTTTATTTTTGAAAGTTCTTTTAAGGTCTAGTATACACCCACTTTGTTCATGCTGATAAATTTTTGATAAACCTCTTCTAGGGGCCCATCACACTCTTCGAAGAATCGGTCTGACATTTCCCCCTGTAAGGAGTTTATAATGTCCTAGTGAAGTTAGAAAATTATATGGTCACCCTCTCATGTGAAATAACCTCTTTGTCTAAGTGTGCATTTTTGGTTATTGCTTTTATGCCATCTTTTATGCTTGGCATTTGTTGCTAAGCTCAGTCTTTTTTTTTTTTTTTTGCTAGGGAAAGGTAGAGAGAGAAATGAAATGGCATGTCTTATATAATGTGGTCATCCATAAAACTATGGGTTAGTCAATAACTCTACAGGTTAGTCTATACCGTTGTTTCTCAGTCTTAGCAACCCATTAGTTTCTAGAGGAGCTGTAAAAATAGACCCTGCCCAGCCCATAGAGATGCTGATAGATTTGGTCTCAGTTGGGACCTTCTCCCAGGAACAACTTCAAAAGATACCTGAGTGTTTCTAATGTGATCTCCACGAGTCCTCAGAAGCTTCCAAGTTTGTGCCTCCACGGATTTGCAGATCTTCTTTCGAAATCTGAAGTTATGATATAGAATAGATTAGAAATAGCCTTCTTGTTACTCAGCGCATGCATACTGAAGAGGCTATTAATGATGCTGTCACGCAAATCCCTGCTTACCCATCATTTAGGATAACCCTCCTTATTCTCTGATTTGAATAAAAATCAGTGAGATTGATTGATGAAATTTATATAATCACCAAATCCTCTCAAGGTAGTCTAAAGTATGAGGCACACAGAAAAATGTATGTTACTGATATTAAAACAGAAAGGGAAGGTTTTATATGTCATCATATATGCTGCAGGATTTTTAAGGCAATATTTTGCCTTTTTGTGAATTAAAGTATTAAGTGTAGCACAATGAAATGCCAGGAACTGGAGACTTGAAAAGGGTGGGTAAGGTCAAGAGGAAAGAGGTAGGCAAATGAAGAGGAGAAGAGCTAGAGAATGTACTCAAGAATCGAATGCATATCATACAAAATTAAGAAGAGTGAGTCAAGGAGTGGATTAGGACAGAGATGGGTGAGAATGTTGAAAGGAGTGATGGACCAATATGCCGATTGCTTTGTTAAATGGCAATTCCATTGTACAACTATTTAACTATAATGATAATAACTCAAAGAAAGGAAAAAGAATCAAACATTTGAATCAATCAACAACAAATAAAGGATTAAGTGGAGAGTCTTAAAGTCTGTTTTATAAAGACCAGATAGAGCCTGGTGCTGGTGGCTCACATGTGTAATCCTAGCTACACAGGAGGCTGAGATGGAAGGATCAGAGTTCAAAGACAGTCTGGGCAGAAAAATCTCCATGAGAATCTTATCTCCAATTAACCACTCAAAAGCCAGAAGTGGTGCTGGGGCTCAAGTGGTAGAGCACTAGCCTTGAGCAAAAAGAGTTTCAAGGACAGAACCCAGGCCTTGAGTTCAAGCCCCACAACCTAAGTGGCTGGGTACCATTGACTCATGCCTGTAATCATAGTTGGTCAAAAAAAATGAGACCTGAAAATTACAGTTCAAAGCCACCTAGGGCAGGAAATTGTGGGAGGACTTATACTCCAATTAACCACTAAAAAACTGGAAGGAGAATTGTGGCTTAAGAGGTAGAGCACCAATGAGTGAGAAAAACAGGGACAGTTCCTAGGCCCTGAGGTCAAACCTCAGTACTGGCACAAACGCGTACACACACACACAAACACACACACACACACACAGAGATTTAAAAGAAAATAAAATTGTCTAGCTTGTGTAACAATTCACATGAGGATCAGATAAGATGCATAGACACAGCAGGAAATGGAGAAAGGGAGAAAGATTCATATCAAGAGACATTATAAATAAACATTTACCTGGAGTTTCAACTTTTGCAAATAAGTGGTTAGGTGGAATCATTCATTCACTGAGAAAAGAAAGAGGATAGAGGTAGATTTGGGTAAGGATTTTAAAACATGCTGAGCTTGTAGGCTGTTAGTGGAGAGTTGTGGAGTGTCATCAGATCTCGAGGCAAGAAGCCTGAGCTACAGAACGCATTGTTTGATTTAACAGCTGCTTGGGAAGGAAGAAAGATCGACAGAATTGGCCCTACAAAGTGTCTGGTTTTACAAGAGTCATAAATAGAAGCTTTATGAAAGGGGAGATGAGCAGATGGCAATAGAGGAAACAGAGCAAAGGTGTACTTGGGAAAAGTGATTCTGAAAGTTGAACAGGAAAATAACTTCAGCAAAAAGAGGGGTAGTCAGGCATGTCACAGTCTGCATTAAGGATGGGTAATAATTGCTAAATGTATTGAGTACCAGACATTTTTCTCATGGCTTAATGTGTATTAAGTCACTTAATTCACACCATAACTCTCGGAAGTAGTTTTTTATGATTAACATTTTTTATGGATTTTTTAAAAAAAGTGCAGATCATCACTTGCCAAAATCCACATAACTATTAAATAGAACTGTGAGGGTGGGTGTTTAGAGGATCTCATTTTGGAAGCCCAGCCCTTCATGGCCCTGCTGAGCAGCCCAGAAGGTGCAGAGCAAGGTCTGGACAGCACCCATTGTAGGTGGACACCAAGAAGGTACCTCGCTTAGGGAAGATCTCAGTGAGGTTGGATGTTTGAACACTGGACGGTGAGAGAGACCGGGAGGGGAGGAAATGCATTCTTTGAAATACCTTTTGTGTGAAAGAAAGGCACAGGGTCGTGATACAGTGGGAACTGGAGGGCTACTTACTAGGGGCCTCTGATGATGTTTGAAAATGGAGCAAAGGCATATCTTTAGAGATAAAGCTGGAAGAGTTGAAGATGGACACACAGGAGACAAGGCATTGAGGGACTTAACTCAGAAGGTAAAGGCCAGGGGAAAACCAGAGTATAAGGGAGAAGGAAATTATGACTGTCTGCCTTATCCAGAAGAGAGGGGAAAAGGGGGATCCTACATGTAAGAGCATGTAAGGAAGCTGAGAAGTCATATTTACCTGCTTCATTTCTCCCATGAAATCAGACTTGCCAGGGCCAGTCCTGGTGGGTGACTTGTCTCTTTGCTACTCCTCAATGTTCCCACTTAAAAAAAACAAAAAGCCAAGAATCAATATTGCTAACATATCCATTCATAGAGTATAGTGTTCAAGTTTTGTATATTGAATTTAAGTTTTCCTCTTCTCTGTTTTTATTTATTTTTTCTTTGTGCTAGTCCTGGAGCTTGAACTCAGGGACTGGGTGTTCAAGACTAGTGCTATACCACATGAGTCACAGCTCTATTTCTAGCTTCCTTCCATCCTTCCTTCTTTCCTTCTTTCCTTCCTTCCTTTCTCCCTCTCTCTTTCTATTTCTGTCTCTCCCTCCCTCCCTCCCTTCCTTCCTTCCTTCCTTCCTTCCTTCCTTCCTTCCTTCCTTCCTTCCTTCCTCCCTCCCTCCCTCCCTCCCTCCCTCCCTCCCCCTCTCTCTTTCTTTCTTTTCTCTCTCTCTCTCTCTCTCTCTCTCTCTCTCTCTCTCTCTCTTTTAGTTAATTGGAGGTACAAATCTCACAGACTTTCCTGGCTGGGCTGGCTTCAAAGTGAAATCCTCAGATCTCAGCCTCCTGAGTAGTTATGATTACAAGTGTGAGCCTCCTGCAATGGCAATTTGTCCTCTTCTTAGTATGGAGGGAGGCCAGTCCCAAACAAAAGCTCATCTCAAGCAAAGAATAGCAAAGAACTGGCTTTCACATAACTTGTTCCTGGAGTTCCCCACGAGAAGTCTGACATTGATTTGCCCTTTGCTGCTACACCTCAGTGTAATGAATTAGAAGAGTACCAACGGGGTAACACATCCAAGTTGAATTGGCAGTGATTGGCCCGCCTGCCGAAAGGATGTGAACTGCATTAATAACATTTTGAACCAAAGCTGTTAGAAGCATGGACGAGAGATGCCTTCAAATCCCCGATGCAGACTTTCACCCCTTCTCATTTAACAGACACTGTGGAGGCAAAGGGCAACCGCAACAACGTTGGCAGAGACAGCCCTATCGCTGTCAGTCTAACTCGCAAAGGAAAGGGGATGCATGTTGTCTGGAATGCAGTCTTCCCTTGAGAAAGAGGCATGGCTTTCCTGTTCAATCATTGTGTTTAATTCAATTATCTGCCCCCGCCACCCCCATGTGTCTTCTGCCTTGCAAGGAAACTTTGGGAGGAAAATGATGCTTGATGCTTTTGCAAATCCCCGAAGATATGCATTGGTTATTAGGGAATTCAATAAAGGATGAGCTCTTGCTCACCCTGCTGCCTCCTCTGGGAAGCCATGAAGGCGATCCAGCTAAGAACAGCAGGAAAATGACAGGGTTTATGAAAAGCACTGGATTTTCTTTCTTTGTGTGTTTGGCTGGTTTAGTTTTAGATTGGATTCCATTACTTGTCTTTTTTTTAAGGAAGATTTATTTCAGTTGTAAAAAGAAATTAATATTTTGGAGTATGAAGACTGTCATAGCATCCTCTTCAACTGTAAAGTTTCCAGACTCCTCTTTATCTCAAGTTGTAAGCTTAAAGATCTCTTTGTGTCATTTTCTTATCTCTCCTCTTGTTGGTTGTTTTCAACAAGTAAGTTTAGAGTCTCTAGTACAAGCAAGGAAGAGAGGAAATACCATCAGAGGTCAAGCACAGATGCGTATTTTTCTTTAGTAGGAATTTCAGTAAAATAATGCAATTAAATGAAAATGAAATTAAATGAAAACTACACACATTGCTATACAGTAAAAGAAGGAATCTTACAAAAGACAGAATCTAGGGTTTTCGTAGATGAATGAATGTAAACCCTGTCAACACTTGAGTCAGTTGCTAGTTTCCCTTCTTGTAGTTCAACAAATCAAGACTGGCTGATTGGTGAAGAATATTGCCTCATTTATCTCATGAAACGAGAAACTCATAGAGTGAATGAAAGAATTGCGTAGACTGTAGCAAGGAGCATCAATTAAAAAAATGTCTAATCTAAGCTGTGCCTCAGTGAATCACAGATGTCCCAATTGTTTCAGAGTCCAAATGCCTTGCTGTTACTTTCCAGTAGGAGAAGCAATAATACCTGGGAAGATGTGCATGAAAGCCAGTGAGTCTTTAGGAAAAGCTATATGAAACCCTCATTAACACATGCTTTCTTCATCCTGGCTAACAGAGTGGGGTCTTGTTCCATGAAAATATCTTTTAGGTAAGAATAATATCTTAAAACTATAATGTTTATTTTAATATGGTAAAAATCATAGACTGATTATAATGAAATCTAGGAAACAAATCAATCCAAAAAATATATCTTTTTTGTGCCCATAGACTCAGATTGAAAAACAGTACTCAAAACACTACATTTAAGCAGCACTTGAGCCTTTACAACAATTCCTTTTTCTTCTGTATGTGTATTAGGTTACCAACTGTCTCTGACTCATATTTAATTTAGTATCTGAATTATGCTGTTTTCCCATCCTTGTAAGTTCTGAACAGTAATGGAGAGATGGACAAGAACAATGAATCTCTTCTGAAATTCTTTCTCCAAGGAGTTGCATGATTGATTTAGATTTTTCGTCCACCCAAACTAAAAAAAAAGTCTCCTTTGAAAACTGATCTAATTAGAAGCTTATTGAATCCTCAATATATCTCCAGGTGTATTATCAATAACATTTGTGTTGCATAATGGGTTAAATATGAGTGGGTGTGGCAGTTAATGTTTTAAACGATCAACGAATACTTTTTTCCCCTTCATTTTTCATTATAAATGGTGATTTGCCCTATCTGTCACAGTACGATGAACCAAGAAAGCAAGGCTTCCTAATTTTTGGAAGGGATGGAATTTGAAAATTCCATCCAGAGTGAGAGTGGTGGCTTGCTTTTGTTTGTTATACAACAAAATACTTAGGGAAGATGCAGATATTCCTTTCCTAGCCATATTTGTCCAGGAACAATAGGAGCAGGACAGGAGATGTCAAGTGGAGGTTGGCTGTGAAGCAAGTCTTCTCTTGTAAGTCTGCAAATATGAAGATTTCAGGTCTCTCCCTTTGTGTTCCCCTCTTCTTGCTTGTGCACTATCTTGTTGGCATTGAATGCACTTCTTAGCCTTGTACCTGTGATTAGGACATGAGCCTGAGATCATTTTTAGTTGTGGCAGGCTTGCTTGCTAGCATGCTCAGAAGTATCATGAGATGCTCCTCACCAGGTGCTATGAGGAACATTGCTCCTCTAGAAAATGTCTCTAGTCACTGCCAGATGTCTTATCCGGTGCCTCCCCGCAAATCAACCCCTCTAGAAAACCACTGGTTTGGGGGAACACTGTTAAATGTTAGGCATTATGATAGGAAGAAAGGGGTTCCTTTCTTTATGGCAAGATCCTCATAAAGCAATGAACCACTAATAGGATAAATGTGTTTGATATACCTTCTCCATTATCCTGTTTGACTCTTTGCTTTTAGTTTATTATGTTATCTGACAATAATGTGATACTATTTATATAGACAGTGGGTAGTCTATATCCTGGGTCTACTGGGACAGTCTTGGTTTGTACTTGTTTTCCCCTTTCCTGTCTAGTTTGAACTCCTTTTATTCTCTGAAGTACCCAAGAGGGTATATGATAAATATGATTATTATAGTATGGAAAAATTATAAGAATCATGAGAAGGAAACCAGGAAATGCTCTGAAAAGTGAGGCAAAGGAGTCACCTGACCCTCTTCTTCTAGACACCCCAAGTAATATTTTCTAGAAGAGTCACTTGAGTGAAGCCTTGAATAGGACATTAAGAGTTAACCAGGGAAAGGAGAAAAGGTAGAAGGAACAGGGTGTACATATAACACACACACACACACACACACACACACACACACACACACACACACAGAGGTATCATGGATAAATTGAAGTGTTAGACCAACAGGCAAAATTCAAACCCGAAAGTCATTTTTGCTAACTTGACTTCAATTTTGAATTTACTTATCAAATTGTTATCCTATCTGGCAAAATGAGCAGTGGCATTTGAGGCTATAAATTCTAAATGCGACCAATATTTATCTTTTTATAAAAGAAAAATGATAGGATGGATTGCTATAAATTGTCCAAGAGGGGAGGACAGTCAGTTCCCCAGCGAGGGGTTTGAATGTGCAGGGAATTAACATGCAGCGATCACCTTCTTTTCTTTTTATCTGAATGTTTATAGCTGAGACATAACTACAGAAGACCTGCACACCATTACACATATAGATTTCAAAGACTTGGGAAGAAATCTTATTTCAGCATCTGTAGTTGGTTTTATTAAAAGCAGTTTAAATTCCCCTGCCTAGAGCAGTTTGGAATTATAGAGATGGGCTGCAGAAATTTACATTTTAATTGAGGCAGAAGACAAAATAGGGCATGGTGCAGCATTCACACATTACAAGGAAGAATAAATAAGATATGTATCAGCTGGGAGAAAAGCAATGGCTGGTCGTTTTTCACTGCCTCCTGCACTTAATTTTTCCCCCGCTATGGCAGTGAGCTGAGTTCGGCCTGCTAAGCCAAGACAATTTTTTTTTTCCAATCAAAATGTTTTCACTGGCAGGAAGTTCTCACATGTTAACATTTTCACCAGTATGGATCCAGTATACAAAAATTTAAGTCAGTGTATATTTGTGTGTGCAAATATAAATGGTGGTATTTATTGTATAAATATAGCACCTCCAAGATCTGCTCATATAAATAGCATGTGTCAATAAACTGGGCAATTCTTTTCAGGTGTGGAGAATTAGAGTAATTGGAGACTAACATCTCTTTTAAACTTTTTTTCTTCTTTATTTTCAAAGTGAAGTACAGAGGGGATATAATTTCATATGTAAGGCAGTGAGTACATTTCTTGTTCAACTTGTTACCTCCTCCCTCTCCCCTCCCTCCCCCCCTCCTCCTCTCCCTCCATGAGTTGTACAGTTGTTTATACCAAATAAATGGTTTTGTAAGTATTGCTTTTGGAATGGTTTGTCTTTTTTATCCTTTGTCTCTTGATTTTGGTATAAATAGCATGTGTTAATAGCTAGGAAATTCTTTACAAGTGTGGCGAATTAGAATAATTGGAGACTAACTTATCTCTTAAACAGCACAGTTTGTGTTGTTGCTTTATAGTTCTATAGAAACAGAATGCAAATTTAGTAGGCATGGAAAATTTCTCTGTGGAAACATTTTTTTCTTCTATGATTAATCTGGGAGAGTCAATGAAATCAAGTAAAAAACAAAGGTTTCAAGGTTGAGGAGTTAACTGGGTTTGACAACGGCTTTAAAACAATTGATATTATTTTCTTTAATCACTGGATATTATGTTTATTCACAGTGGATTGAGTTGAGATTTCAGTCTTCATAAAGTAACATTGATACACATAATAGGTATAATATGAGGCTTTCAAAAGTTGTGATATTAAGGTTGAAAATAATTTTTAGAAATCTTCTAAAACTATGCACATTTACCTTTTTCTTGAACTTTCATCAACTTTATGAAATTTTCTATCAGCCATGAAGGTATTTTTACCTTCATGCCTGCACTTCATTAGCTACAATTATGGATTCACTGTAAAATAAAAACCATATAAACAATAAATAGTACACTATCATAGCATGTTTATCCAATTACCCCCTATAGGAGGGGAAAAAATACAGTGCTTTGACCCCAAACATGTGCTGTTCTGAAGTTACAGATGTCAAATGTAATCTCTACTTTTAGCCACCAGTACGGAACTTAATTTGCTTTATAACTTGATTATGCTTTCCTTTTCCACTGGATTTTTAAAATGATAGTCTTCTAAAAAGTAATAACAAGCTTTCACCTTATTGCTGAGATTACATATTTTATTATTATTGTTATCATTATTACAAAAGGGTTTTAGTTCCAAATGGGATGTACATTTTTAAAATTATATACTAGTATAAAAGTTGAAGACATTTTTCTTAAAGTTATCATTTTCCCCTGTGTTATTTTCTGGAACTTTATTTTAACTTGTGTTGGTGATTGTTTTTTCTTTTTTTAGTTTTATTCTTTAACTGTCATTCAGGATTATTTAACTCCTTTTACTTAACTTCCAGGCATTTTTGCTGATGCTTGCAGTTTTGACCTTTGTCTCTTCCATATTCAGGTTGCTTTTGTGTTTTCTTTCTTGTTGTTGTGTTGTTTTTTAAGTTGGATCATGAGCAAAGTTTCTGAAACATATTTGGAAAGTAAAACTTGTGGGTCCTTGTAAATTTCAGATATCATTATTTTGTCATTTAATTGATAGTAGAGCTAAAATTAAGGCTTGAAATGCAAAATGATTTCTGTTCATAAATAGGAAGACATCATTTTATACTAAATAATTTAATAATGCTTTCAAATAATGTTTCAAAGGAAACATAAAAGCAATCTGGTCCTTATTCCCTTTCTTTGGAACTTGTTTTGGTACTCGGTCTAGAAATCTGATATTTCACTGACATCAGTGGATCAAGAGTCTGTTCTAGGTCCTGTTGTTATTTTGAAGAATTTCTGTCAATTATTTTTAGTACTTAGCTATTTTATTTAGTACTTGTCTATTTTTCACCAATTGAAAATAATTTTAGCTTATATTACTTGTAAAAAATAGCTTGACTATGACGTTTTCATACATGTATAGAAGGTATTGTGACCATGTTTAGCCCTCCCCTCCCCCATTAATCACAATTATTTCCTTCCTCCTATTTCTTTTCTATTCCTGAAACTTATCCTACTTTATCTTAAAAAAAAAAAAACTTATTTCATAGGAAATACCAAGTCCTTGTGATTCTAATTTATTCAATCTAACAGGATTATTGTAATAGGGAGCTCAGATCTGGCCAGTGCCATCATTAACTGTGGAGGGGCGTCAGATTGACTCCAGGTCAGATTAGAGCAGAAGCCAACTCCATCTTCACTAAGATCTCCCCCGCCCTATCCAGGGAAGTTCCCCTTTGCTGTGATAAGATTGTGTAAACTGCTTGACCAGCTGAAGCCTGGAAGTTTCAAGGAACGTTCAAGGTTAAACCTGTGCCCTCCCATGAGTAGCTGTATCCGCCTGCATCATGTGAGCCCCGCCAAATCAATGCGCCAATTCTAACTAGAATGATAGGTTGGTTCAAACAGATGCTATGAGACAGACTGTAACTCCATTGGCCACCTGCGTGTGACCAGGCATGCTCTGTAAGTGTTGGAACCTCATTGGCCACCTGCTTGTGGCAGGCTTGACCATGTGGTGTTTGCCTTTATAACCTGACCCTGAGTGTGGCCCAGGGCACGAAGTCCCAGCTCTGGAGTCTGGCCAGTGACCCTGGCCAGTAAGTATACTTTTTACTTACCCAATCAATCCATCTTTTTTCTTGAGACTGTCTCTGAGTGGTGGACTCTTGGATCCCCCCGCCCTCGGACCCTGTTACATTGTGGTCCCCTCCCTTGGGGGGACCCCATTAAAATTATCTCCTCTTTCTTTTTATATTGAAATGTTTTTTTTCTGTATCCTCTTAAAATTTTATTAGAAGGTCATTGGCATCCTGGGTAAATTCTCTGTAATCTGTTCAACTGTTTCTTATAGTTCCCATGCATTTAGTTTTTTGTTCAATGAAAGTCTAAGATATTTCAACTGACTGATTATTGAGCTTTGCCCTTTTTTTGGCTTACTGCTCTGGTTTTATAAATTCTGAAGGTGTACCACAAACACTCTAGTACCCCAGACACTTCTTGTCTACTCTTCTTTTCTGTAATTCCCATGATCATTCCAGAATTCCTCAACTTGCCTTGTGAGCCTTGTGAGCCTTGTGAGCCTTGACACCAGCCCTTTTTGCTTTATCTGTTTTTCAGATAGAGTCTCAAGCTTTTGTCTAGGGCTACCCTTGGACTCTAAATAATCCTGAATTTGAATGCTTGAACTTGTATTCTTGTTTTGTTCTTTGAGATAAAGTCTGCTTAATATTTTAAACATTTTTGCATGGACTGACTTTGAGTCTAAATTATCCTATTTATAACTTCCAAATAGCTGAATTACAGGTGTGAACCTCAGCTCATGTCTATCACTCACTAATTTGACTAATGCAACATAGAAAATATTGCCCAACTTTCTAAACAATTACATATGACATATTTTTTGCCTAACCTAATGTATTTCCTTTCTACTTATGTAACAATTTTCTTTTCTTATCAATATGGCCCACAAAGAAGCTCAAACTATTTAGCAAGCAAAGTTGCCAATATTTATAACCTTTTATGCCAGCACAGGAATTTAGGTAATTTGTTTTTATGTTAACTAGTTAATGAATATTGTGCTTGAAGATTTACTTATTCATACTCCACTTCATTCCATACATAGACTGAAGTGTCTTGGATGTTACAGAACACAGTATGAAAGACTTACAGTCTGAGAAATGTTGCATAATGAAAGTAAATTTTGGCCAAAAATGTTACTAAATTGAAAACATCAAATATTTATATACTATTATGTTTTTAAGTTCAGGGTGCTTCTATAACAGTCTATATATTCTCTCAATATAATTATGAACAAAGATAAAAACATAAGGTTTATGCAGTGTAGTACTACCTGTTTTATACTGAATCATTCTGATGATTGACAGGTTTTTATTCTATTTGTAGAAGGATTTTTTCCTAAAGGTGCAACTAAATTCATATCAGAGAGATACTACATGTGAAAAATTCAAGCACATATCTAAAATGAGAACATTCTCTGTTATATACCACAATCTAGTTTTTATTCAGTTCTTCAGAGTTATATATAAGTATCATTTATAAATTAAAAATCTATTGCTTAAAAAATACACAAGCACTGTACATGATATGTGTGCTCAATATTTGTTTCTATTAACATATTTTTACTTCTATTTATATATTATGCATATAAATATATAAATCTTTAACTTTTCTATCAGGAAGGAGAAAGATGTAAATTGTGTTTGAGATGTCTCTCTCTCTCTCTCTCTCTCTCTCTCTCTCTCTCTCTCTCTCTCTCTCTCTCTGTTCTTAACCTAGCCTTGGTTGTGGTTGAAAAATTAGTCAGTGGGTCATGCTCCATCCCAGAAACAATGTAATATCTATTATTACTTTGAATAGATCTGTAAATGGAAAAGGACTATGGTTTATTTTTACATGATTACTTTGAAAATCCTAGCAGGCATCCTTTAATCTTCTGCCAAAGTGCTGTAATGTTTACTACATACAAAATGGATTTTTAAAAAGACACGCATAACAATAAATACCCATTCTATTTAACATATCTCAAAATGATGTAATTCTAAAGCCTTCTACCTGCTCTCTTCTAGTAACACCAGGTTTAGGGGAAAAAAGAGAAGACATAAATTCATATTATTTTCTCTCTCAAAATAATTTGATTAAATAAGTACTGCTTTAAGTGTCTTTTTTTTTTTTTTTTTTTTTTTGCCAGTCCTGGGGCTTGGACTCAGGGCCTGAGCACTGTCCCTGGCTTCTTTTTGCTCAAGGCTAGCACTCTGCCACTTGAGCCACAGTGCCACTTCTGGCCATTTTCTGTATATGTGGTGCTGGGGAATCGAACCCAGGGCCTCATGTATATGAAGCAGGCACTCTTGCCACTAGGCCATATCCCCAGCCCGCTTTAAGTGTCTTAATCATCAGTTTACTTATTATAAATTTTGTTTTAAAAGATTTCTTTACTACTGAAATTTTGGTAAACGAACTATACAGCATGTGGATAGCATATTTTTGAATTTTTATTTCCATAAAAGAATAAAGAAGTTTCTAAGTATAATTAACGCCACATGTAAGAAGCTTTGGGGTTCAAAATATCCAGCAAAACATACTTAAACACACACACACACACACACACACACACACATACACAGAGAGAGAGAGAGCACAAGGGAAAGAGAAAGAGCAAGGAGAGAGAAAGTTAGTATAGGTAAGACATGAACTTCATGAATATACACGTATCTTGATCACTGACACATCATCTTCTCATCTTCTCTACAGTGCTGGGCAAGTCAGATTTTTTAAATAAGAAGAATGATAAAACTTATCATTTGACTTAAATTTCCCATTAATTGATAAAATAGGTGTTTTACTACTTCAAGTGTTGCTGGTTTGACTGAAGTGACAGAATGCAGTGTAGGGTTGTTGGAACCTTATTGGGATGAGAGGTGTGGCTAGGATACCCCAGGCCCAGTTAACTTTGTGGAGAAACACATCTCCATCAGCTCCTCTAATCAGACAGTATCTAAGATGGTAAAAAATAATACTCTCTAAATTTTTATCTTTACCACATTGGAATAGAACTCTACTGAATGCCCAATGAATGCTTTTAGTTAAAAAAAAAGGGGGGGGGAAGGGTATATTTTAGAATGAGATAATTTTACAATGATATACTTTTACAATTAGAAAAGTAAAACATATATGAGTTTATTCACCCGGTATCTTCCAGGAAGTTAGTGGTAGAAACTAATGGTAGGAATGGTGGTAGGAATACTAATTCTTATATAGTACAATGAGCTTACATCAACACTAACTTATTCTCCTATCAGATCAAAATAGCAAAAATTAAAAAAAATTGACTGTCAATCATTTTTATACCAATTATTTTAAATTTTTTACCTACCTCTACATCACAATCTTATTTTACCTACTGATGCACATTTTGATATTATGAAGGCTGCAATTGGAAGTATAGATTGTTCTAAGTTCTGTGTATAAATAGTTTTACAGAATGACACACTGAGTAAAAATACTGTAAACACCACAATATGCCTTATTAATAGCAAGGTAGTTACTGTTACAGACTATAATGTCTGGATATCAAGAGACTTGCCTAAATTCCATCTTAACTGCCCTTGGGACCAGTGGTAGAACCATGAGACTCAGTCATGCTGTTTCCAGGGGGGCCTCCTTAGCTTTTATACCCAGGGAAGAAAAATGTGTTTTATACAGCTTTTAATATGTCTATAGTCCACAGTATAGGAAGGAGACACAAGAAGCCCCCTAATTGTTCCTTATTTGACAAATAGCATTAACTGCAATGTATTAAAACAGGGAGCAGAATGCAGCTCATTGTAAAAGAGGATATTTTACCTAGCCCATCTGGGCATAATGGATCATCTTGTTGCCTAGAAGTGCTATAGCAGGTTCTTGATGAAGTCTTGTCTGGGAGATACACAGGATTGTCTGAACAGTAGAATGTTTGAATAACTCTTCAATTCTGCATTTCTGTGGTTCTTTCCTCTTGCAGCTCATTTCTTTCATGCCTAGAGATTGATACTTACTTCATCATTATTTTTCTTTTTTTGATGTTCCTGAGAGCTCAAACTCAGGGCCTAGGCACTGTCATAGAGCCTCTTTGCGCTTAAGTATATAACTTTACCACTTCAGCCACAGCACCACTTCTGGCTTCTTTATGAGTAGTTTATTGAAGATAAGAGTCTCATGGACTTTTCTGCTCAGGCTGGCTTTGAGCCATAATTTTCAGAGTTCAGCTTCCTGAGTAGGTAGGATGAGATACCAATATATACTTCATCTTTTCTTAAATATACCATGTTTAAAAGCTACTATTTACAAGAGACAGCCTTAATATTTAAGATAATTATGCAAAGTCCTCACCAGTTAACGCATTTCAAGTATACAATCTTCTAAACTATTGATCTTGGGATCTCCTATGCGATGTTTTATAACGTATCTTGTTAGATGACTGAAACTTTGACACCATTATTTTCCTAAATGATTGTTCTAGTTTCCATAAAGAAAACTTTCATAAGGCTAAAATTAGAAGGTATCTTTGACAAGAAAAAGACAGTGATTTTTGAGATGTCTAGTGGGGCCTATAAAAATTCTGAAGAGTGGCTGCTATGCTTGACAGGATAGTCAAAGGTAGGAAGGATGCAAAAAGTTTTACTCTGCTTTTATTTTTATGGAGGGACTTTTAAGTGAGTTCTAAGCCCAAATTACAAGAACATTTGGCAAAGGCACAAAAATGTGCTAAGCAGTGGAAGAAAGTGACGAACACAGTATATAATTCTAGAATATTCTACTATTGGTATACAGCAGGGTATAATGAGTACTCCTTGTCAGAGCAACACTTACCACCTATACCATATTATCTCTTAACATAAAATTTTAAATGAGAAGCTCTGTCATTTCTTTGTGTATTCATGAGTTTGAGCTGAGAAAGACAATGATGTGGGATTACAATCTGGAATACTTCAAGTTTAAGTTTGGATGAAGGTTTTTTTTAAAAAATGAATGCCATGCGTTCCTAATATATCCAGAAAACAGTATAGATTGAGAACCCACTGTGCCATCTCCCTTGGTACATATTTCTAATACAGAAAACATCTACCTATCAGTAATACATAGCTCATAGTTTCTATTTGTGCAAGTTCCATTTGTGCAAGTTTTATTTTCCTCCACCATCTTCCTCTCATGTTTGAGTTAAGGTCAATGAAAACTTTTGGTTGAATCAGGCAAGTTTTAAAGTTCACAAACTTATTCTGCCTTGAATAATCAGGCATGACAACAAGAATGTGTGTTATCACAGAGATAACCAACTTGACTGTGGTCCCCCACCAACAAACTCTCTGTCCCAGTTATGTTAACAGAAGAAATCTCTACCTAGGTGAGGATAGCAGCGTGCATCTGAAAAGAGCTCTGACAAAATGCCAAAATTAGTATCACCCAGCAGACTTCCTATAAGAAGCAGCTATCTAGATCCTTTAGGTTTTACTGCTTCCTTTTCTTGACATTTGAATGGATTGACAGATATTCTTTTTAAAAAATCATCTTTCAGGGAAATAAACAATACAATAGAGTTTTGACAAACCTTTCTCATAATTTCTGCCAACTCAGGAATGGGAGGGAAGTAACGGAGATCTCATTTGAATCCCCATTACTGGCTTTCCCTGTGACTAGAACACGTCTTTACAAAAATAAAATAAAAAGTAAAGAATACGTATCCTTACATCAAGAAAATGGAATAATTTCCTTGCAAATTATAGTTGTAGGTGGTTATGCTTAGGTTTCCTGTTGGACAGGAAATTATGGTTTTCGAACTTCAGTGAGACAGTATGTTATGTAAACATTTCTTTAAAGACAATTAGTAAAATAAATTAGTGGTGCATATAGCATTTGCCTTGCAGAATAGAAATCACATTTGCTGGGAATGATATTTTACATAAATTCATTTTTTAAAAAAGCTTTTGACTATTCTAGTGTTGAAGAACCAAAATACTTCTTAGAGTCTACAGAGCCCTTCCTATTTGAATGAAACAGTATTTCAAATCCAGCACTGTAAATAAACTGACCATAATAATTTGTGATTAGTTTCTCTCCTTGAGAATTGTAGCATGGTTAAGAATACTTCAATAACTGATTGTCACAGTTTTTCATTTATTCAACAAGAGCCAATAAAAACAAGTAATGAAAAATCTCATACTAATGTGTATTATTCTGTCAGGCTTGATTCTCAATTATATTAGAAAACAGCATGTTGATATCTTAAGTGGAAACATGGTTTTAGAAGTAGGAAATTAATTGATCAGAATTTAATTATTTGTCTGTGAAGATGTTAAGAAAGCACTATTTACCATAGCAAAGATATGGAATCAACCCAGATACCTCTCAGTAGATGAATGGAACAAGAAGATGTGGTACATATACACAATAAAATTTTATGCCTCCATCAGAAAGGATGAACATTGCGACATTCATAAGGAAATGGAAAAACCTGGAAAAAAATATATTAAATGAAATAAACCAAACCCAAAGAAAAGTAGGTTGCATGAGTTCCCTCATATGTAAGAACTAGAATGAATCTATAATATTCTTAACAAGGGATCTCAACAACCCAATCGCTTAATGCAGAGGACCATATATAATGAAGTATACCAACATGAACGCCAAGATATGGAAACAAAGATTCTTATTATGTACTGTTATAGTTTTTATTTAATTTATTAAATTTTTAGTCTTTTTTTCTTTCATTTATTTCTCTTAATTTTCTGAACCTTGTGTCTTGTATATAAGATTATTCGAGCAGGGAAAGGCAAAGGGAATCACAGAAACTGCAGGTCAAAGGATGAACTAATACATCAATGATGCTAACTTAACAATAGGTTGGGATATCAAACTTAAAAATTAGGGGGGAAGGGAGTAGGGATGGGTAAGCAGAAGAAAATGAAGGATGGGGTAACATCTAAAAACAAATTAATCATTTTCAATAAAGATATTTTTTAAATAAAGTTAAGAAGGAAAATACTTCTACTGTTGGACATAGGTTGCTCAACACATATTATAGGCCCATAATTACATTAAGTGAACAGGCAGATGAAAATCACATAGTGTACATGGCTCTTGGACAAGCTGTTTCTTAAGTGAAGGCCTTAAGACAGGAAATATAAAGTTAGCAGTTACAGCTAATGAACTGGACTGACTAAACCCAATTCAACTATATAATTGCATGAATCAAACCCTCTTTTGCTCTCCAGTGCCTTTCCAGCCTTAAAATTGTCTCCTGTTTTTTTTCTCATTTCTCTCTCTTTGTGTGTGTGTGTGTGTGTGTGTGTGTGTGTTGAAGAAGTGATATTCAAATCATGCTGAGTGTCCCTCCTGTTATAGTTGTTATTACCAGATAGTGACTGTCACCACTTTAATATTAAAATATTTGCCTTTGACATAACCCAAAATAGTTTCCTTACCTGTCTCATGTCAAGCTGAAACTGGTTGGAGAAGGGGTCTAAGAAGAAAACGATGATAAACCGCAAAAATATAGGTCCCAAAATTTCTGCAGTGCAGCTTGGTAAGTCAACTGTGAGGATTCCAGTACAATAGACCTTTGCTAACTCAGACCAACAAAGTGAATACCAGGAAATCTAGCATTTGAAAGGTGTTGAGAGAGAAAGCAAAGGGGAAGAGGGATAATGAATGAAGTAGGGGGGGCAGTGGAAAGCACTAATAATACTCATTATATGTCCTACGAAATTAAGAAAATTGAAGGGAGGGGCTGAGTTGGGAGGTGTGAAGGGTGAGAATGGGGTGACATTGATTAGATCAAGATGCATTGTGTTCATACAATAATTCTTTGAATGGTAACTCCTTTGTACAGCTAGTTGTAGATAATAAAAATATGATTAAAAAAATAGAACCCTTCTTTGGGGTGTATTTTACAACTAGAAGAGAATAATTATGAAGTGTTCTTGGTGGCTTTGGGGAAAGTCTGGTGAAACTCGAGAAGTTTTGTTGACCTGTCACCTCACATCCAGGATCATTCGCTTTACTTGAGAATACCAAAATTATATACATTGTTTTTGTTTTTTAAAAAATATTACTTATTTATTGTCAAAGTGATGTACATAGGGGTTACAGTTATATATGTAAGGCCATGGGTACAATTCTTGTACTGTTTGTTACCTCCTCCCTCATTTTCCCCTCCCCCCTCCCCCTTTCCCTCTCCCCCCATGAGTTGTTCAGTTGGTTTCCACCAAATGGTTTTGCAAGTATTGCTTTTGGAGTCATTTGTCTTTTTAGCCTGTGTCTCTTGATTTTGATATTCCATTTCACTTCCCTAGTTCTAATACCAGTATATACAGTATCCAGGGTACTCAGATGAGATACAGTGATGACGCGGGTACAAGAGACATATGAAAAAGTGCTCTACATCACTGGCCATAAAAGAAATGCAAATCAAAAAACATTGAGATTCCACTTCATCCCAGTAAGAATGTCCTTTATCAAGAAAACTAACAATAACAAATGTTGGAGGGGATGTGGCCAAAAGGGAACCCTACTTCATTGTGGGTAGGAATGTAAACTGGTTCAGCCACTCTGGAAAGCAGTATGGAGATGCCTCAGAAGGCTAAACATAGAGCTCCCCTATGACCCAGCAGCCCCACATTTGGGCATCTACCCAAAAGACCACAAACAAGAACACACTAAAGCCACCAGCACAACAATGTTCATCGTAGCACAATTTGCCATAGCTAAAATATGTAACCAAACCAGATGCCCCTCAGTAGACAAATGGATCAGGAAAATGTAGTATATATTGTCTTGTTCCTATAAGAGCTTCAAATAAAACTAATCTAACTTTAAGGCCAGATTCAGAAATGTGACACATCAGTCTAATATCAGCTTGCAAAAGCTACATGGTATACAGATAAGGTTTTGAAAACATTCATTATGAAATTTCAATTATGTAAGCTTATACATAAAAGCATTATGTTGAACACAAAGTAAATACTTATAACCTGTTACTTTCTACATAGTACATTTTGTTATTCGCTGTGTTCTTGAGATTTTGACATCTACAGTTGGGGTGTACTACATGATGATATATTCCTGTGCATCTCTTTCCAACTTCGTTAAATCAAGTGCCAAATTCAGTGAAATCAGATGAGTTGCTTAACATCAATCATGGTAGGAAAACAGATCCCAAAGGAAACTGGGAAATATTACGAAGAAAGGCTTTCACTTTTCCAACATTTACCCAAGCTTGTTGTTGTATTTTCTAAGCTGCCATTGATCAATCCTTATCTAATTGTCTGCTGTTTTATACCTGGGGCTTTGATGACTTTGAATAATACTCAAGAGTATGGGTATAATGTGTGAAAATGGACCTTGAACAAGACTATAAAGGTTTTTTTCTTTACAAGAGAATTCCAAGAAGATATGACATAACTGCTTTAAGTCCAGTCTGACTTTTATGAATATAAAGGACTTATATAAAGTTATATAAATATAAGGAGTTACATGGTTATATAAATGTAAAGAAGTTTCTAGTCTTTTTAAAATTAAAAAAATTTTAGGGAACAAGATGCCACCATTATTCTTATGACTTAGGTCTCCTAAAATGGATCAAGGTTAAAAACTTTATAACCTCTTCAATATGTTTCCCTTTTTGCCCAGATTTACACTATTGAGTGGCAATTAATGGAGAAAAACAAATCATATTTTGTATTTGAACTACAGCTTTTCTCTTGGGTGACTTTTCTGAAAAGTTTCAGTACTAGCTTTAATGTATAAGAGGCTGATTCTTACTTAATTATACTAACACTGATAAATTTCTCTGATATATTTGAACTAAATTATAGACGATTTGGCTCTCTTTCACTTATAATGATCGTTTCTTCAAAGCAATGAGGTCAACTACACTGTAAGGCAGACTGAATGAATTGTATGTGGATGAGGTCTGAGAAAAATCCTCCTAAATCTTATTTTTTAAATTTTATTTGTTATGTTCTGATTGCTCACGAGACAGGGATCTAATGGGAAACTGATCCTGATGACCCATTATAGGGAATTCTGTTGCTTTACTGTAATTTCTTATCTCTTAGCAACTATGTTTAAACATCTGAGCAAATTATTAAGCTCATAAAAAAGTATTGCTAATGTTTTTCCCATGTAAAACACAATTTAAAGAACTCTCTTTTATGTCTGTGTAATTGAACAGAGAAGGCAAGAGTAGGTTTGGGGGAGATACAGCTACTTTGTGAACATTTACTGCCTAGAGTTGGATGAGTTTAAGTGACACACTAATATTGTGTCTTTAGCTATGCATACGTGTCCTCCAGTTTCACAGCCACTGAAAATTTTGTCTTCTGGTGATGTGTAAGCCTCCTTCATTATTCAATAATGGGAAGTGTTTTCGGGGCTATATATAGAGTGCAACTTCATACTTTAATGGTCCTAGCAATATTTTCTGTGTGAGGGCAAAAGCGTATTTCTTTTTATCATGCAGTGTTGATTTTTAAATAAAATAACTTTTGCTATGAATTCAATGACTTTCTTTTTGGATCATCTAGGATTTATTGTTTTGCTTGGGATTTTCTTTTTTTGTTTTCATTTTTGTGCTGGACCTGGTGCTAGAAGGACTCAGTGCCTAGGGACTGTCCCTTAGTTTTTTATTGCTCAAGGCTAAGGCTCTACCTTGAGACCACTTCAGGACGTGTGTGTGTGTATGTGTGTGTGTGTGTGTGTGTGTGTGTGTGTGTGTGTGTGTGTGTGTGTGTGCTTAATTGGAGATAAGAGTTTCACAGACTTTCCTTCCTGAGCTGGTTTCCAATTTTGGCCTGCAGATCTCAGCCTTCCTGAGTAGCTGAGATTACATGCTTGAGGCACTGGTACCTTGCAATTTAGCATGGTTGTACCATTAATATTGTCATAGCCTAAATGATTTTTTAGTCCAAGATGATCTGGGAATGTGGCTTAGTGGTAGAGTGCTTGCCCTAGCATGCATGAAGCCCTGGGTTTAATTCCTCAGCACCACATAAATAAAAAAGGCCAGAAGTGGTCTCTGTGGCTCAAGTGGTAGAATGCTAGACTTGAGCAAAAAAGAAGCCAGAGACAGTACTCAGGCCCTGAGCCCAAGCCCCAGGACTGCCACCCGCCCCCCCAAAAAAAAGTCTAGGATGAACAAATAATTCACTACAGACCTATGATTGACAGTTGGCATTTGGTGAGGTGGAAAATTCAACTCATTTCTAATAAGACATCATTGCTCTGCAGATTATCCCTTGACATACTTTTTATTTTTCAAGAACTTTAATAATAAGCACGACAGATGTTGTAAGAGCACTTGTTTCTAATGCAGTTTTAGCCTTGAAAAGACAAAAGGGAGAAATTGGAAGAAGAAGGATACATTTGCACCTGACAAATTGACAGGCAAGACTGAATGTCCTCCAGTAAGGACCTATATTGGCATATGCATGGCCTTTTAGAAGTTCTAGGAGTGGACGCAAATTCCATTGTATTTCATTTTTTTTATAGACACAGGCATGGATCAAGGCTCCTCAAGGGAGAAAGAAACCTCCACTGTTTTATTGAAGCCAAGAGCACAGAGCTTTAGGGCAAATACTATTGGTAATGTATTTGGCAACAAATCTCTATAATCTAATTCTGACTGGACGGAGTAGGAGCATTGTTGTCCAAGGTGCAGGTGTGGAGAATCATGTGATATCATCCTTACTGCATCTGCCTCTCTGTTTCCTCAGCATTGTGGCTTCTCAATGACCAGAATGTGGAATAACTCATTAAAATGCTGCAAAAATCTCTGTAGTTTAATTAAGTAATGGATTACTGAAGACAACCCATTTGATACATGATTGAAATGCAGTTCACCTAAGAGGAATCCCCTCCTCTTGGACCTCTACTGTATATTAAATGTAAGAGCATGACTTTAAGACCACTGATTGAAATGGCATCAGTGGGAGATTGAATGAAACTACACAGATACAGTACAGCAGGTCAGCTGCTTCTCATCACAGGTCTGCATCTCTGTGATCTAACGCTGGTGGCTATGAATTCTACACACTTTTCAATCAGGAAACTTATTACGTGTGGATGTAGTATACACCCGTTTATATTTTTATTGTTGCTAAGTAGTTGCACAAAGGAGTTGCTATTCAACAAAGCAGCCTGTAGATAGGATGGATCTCAATCAATATCAACCCTTTCAGTCTTCTCAACCATCCCTCCCAAAGCGCCCCTTCTTCCCTCATTCTGCTTAATGTTGTAGCATATCGTTGAATTTTTGACTACATTCTTCCTCAACCCCATTTCTCTTTATTCATCTACTCCTTCCCTTTGACCTCTACCTCATCTCCTTCAAGTATCATTTCTTGGTGTTTATTTTGTTGAACCTTGATTTTGCCTTCCTAAGGAATTACACTATTTGATAGTATACTCCTTTTGTTTGATCAGAATGAGAAATAACACACTGGTAATCCTGAGGCTTTCTAGCCCTGTAGAACTAAAAACTGTAGAGAATGAACCTTAGGCTCCTTTGATGGTGATGGTCCAAAGGCAGGGGCAAGAGGCAAGTTTTTTTCTTAGGCATTATTTCAGAAGTTTGTAAGAGAGGAAACAGTGCTTGCATGCAAACATGCAGACACCCAAACACATGTGCACTTACACACACACACACACACACACACACACTCTACACAAAATCATCTCCTGCTACTGGATTCAGAAGTGATTAGTTTTCATATCTATACTTATTCAGTGTTTCACTTCAGTGATTCTGTCACTCAGACTTCTACAGAGTACATTTACTTTTAATTCCTATTCTGTATGTATATATATTTCATATAGCACTGATATGGGTATCTCACTCAGCTATTCACTTTTACTTGGATAAGTGTGTTTAGGCTACATCCAATTTCTTGGAGCTTCAATTTCTCATAAATACAATGGGATAAACCACCCGTTATGTTTTTTAAATATGAAATGCTTTGAAATTAAGTATTTACAAACATATTTAATTCATTGTACATGCTTGTTAAAAGGATTCTTTTTGTGATTAATGCTGTAGTCTGAAGCCTCTGAAAATACTTGGATAAGTTTCTGTATATATTAAAAATTATATTTTTGTTTTTTTATTTGTTTTAGCGAGGACTGGGCTGGGTGTTGTCTTTTAGCTTTTTCCACTCAAAAGTTGGCACATCTGCAATTCCAGTTTTTTTTTTTTCTGTGTAATTGCAGATAAGAGTGTTTCAGATATATCTGCCCCAGCTGGCTTTGAATCTCGATTTTCAGATCTTAACCTTTAGAGTAGTAAGATTATAGGTTTGAGCCACTAGTACCCAGCCAAAAATATCTCTTACATAGCAAGTTTAAGACTTTCAAAGGTGCTGTTCACTCTGTGTCTTACATATCAGTTACTATTATTAAAAGATCCGGCTGGGGATATGGCCTAGTGGCGAGAGAGCTTGCCTCGCATACATGAGGCCCTGGGTTTGATTCCCCAGCACCACATATACAGAAAACGGCCAGAAGGGGCGCTGTGGCTCAAGTGGCAGAGTGCTAGCCTTGAGCAAAAAGAAGCCAGGGACAGTGCTCAGGCCCTGAGTCCAAGCCCCAGGACTGGCCAAAAAAAAAAAAGATCCATTTTATTTAGTCAATATATGTTTGTTAATCATTTCTAAGTCAACATGTATGTGCATGTATGCCTTCACATACCTATGTGATTTATTTTGTTGTGATTTGTGTGTGTATGTCTGTGTGTTTTCCTCCCTAGGCTTATTTAGGTAGAATTTTTTAATTAAGACTTTTTAATTAGCATGTAACATTTGTACAGAAGGGTTTCATGTTGAGACTTTCATGTTTGTGTTCATGCAATCATCCCTACTGACTGTCTCATTCTATTAATGTGTACTTCAACACAATTTCAACACATTTCATAGTTCTATTTTCATACACACACGTACGCACATATGAATGACGACAGTATTTTTACCCCTCCTCAGCTTTTCTTCTTGTCTTTCCTGATCTGCTCATACTCGCCGTCCAGCAGAGCCTGCTTTATTTTCTTGTCATTCACTTTTTAATATATATTAATCATACCAAGAATTTACACCATTTGATTTATTTTATAGTGCATGTTATATTTTGAGTTATATTAGAATAACTCCTCTCTCTCTCTCTCTCTCTCTCTCTTTCCCTCCTATAGGAATCTTTAAAATATCAAGGATTTGTTTTATTTATTTTGACCCAAATTGTTTGCATAACTAACTTCTCTGGGTAGTATAATAATTTCTTAGGCATATACTTCTTTTGCGATTTTGACAGATTTAAAAACAAATACAGGAGCAAAGCAGATTTTATGGCCAAGCTCTGTCCACCAGCCCCAACTCCTAACCTAGTGATGTGGAAGGTGAAACAGTCTGTGTTACAGATGAGCTTTCCTTGTCTGGCTTCTCAGAGCTGTTCACTATGGTCTGTATTGCTCCTTCGTCTCTTTAATTGTGATTCCCAGTATTATCATAAATTCATGAACATGTGTTCATGAACTCATTTTTCCTACTTATATCCAATGAAGAAAAAAGCATGTTAGAAAAGTTTATTTTATGATAAAATAATGGAAGCCATTATCATTTTAATTAAGGCACCCAAAGCTGTTGACACTGGGATCTTTCGGAGAGTCATTTATTATCTGCTTCCCCATTTTACACATTAATAATACTGTAGGTAAGAAAATCCATGGCCCTAAACATCCTGTATGTTTTTAAATCTATCAGTGTTCACCAAGGTTGTGTATGAAGCCTGTCAACTTGAAAAGAATCTTTACTTATTGTGCAATATAATCGGTAATACTGTATTTCCCAACTCATTTGAGTTTAATAGCTATTGATATGCAAACAATATACCATGCTTTCACTTGACTCATTGTTTGTCTCTGGTCTTCTCTCATGAACAAAGTCCATTGTTCCTTTGGTATAGGAATTGGTAATTGTATCAGTGAAACTCCAGTTGCCTCTTCCTCCAGAGTAAAATCTTATTAAGGAAAACTCAGGTATCATTGTACAAGATGGTGACAAAATCACAGGAACCTAAGGTAAACTTATTTCTGGGGTTGGTGTCTTGTCTTTTCTGTAGCTCACATTTATGTGTCTTTAGTTGTAGTTTTATTCTCTGTTCAGCCCCCATTAAATCTTAGGTTTCTTTATGTGTCTATCAAAATATTTTACTAAATACAAGGAACACAAAATATCTAGACTGGCTCTGTGTTCCCTAATAAACCAACTAGAATTTCTCTCCCCCATTCCTAAAATTATATATATATATATATATATATATATATATGTTATATGAACTAGACTTTCAGCTCAGCACTCAAGTGTCCCTATATAGGCAGATTGTTTAGAATAATTATTCCTAAGTATGATAACGTGATCTCAAATCTTTTCCTGTCCTCTGATTAGTTGCATATATAAGACAATAACATACATTCTTAACCTGTAACAACCAAACCCAAGAATGTAAAAAGAAAATTATGGTCAAAAGGAAAGTATTAGAAAAGAGAAAAATAACTTTAGAAATGCATTTTATGTTAAAGTATTTCATGGGAAATTATAAACATGGAGGTAAATGTATGTATTCACCTCCAGCACAAACATGCCAAACTCGAGAATTCTACATGAGTGCTGTACATCGCAGTATGTCGATAATAGTTTGACAAAAGGAAGCCACACCATGTTGTACTGTTAGTTTTGACTTGTTTAGAGGTTGATCACTCATGTAAGCCAGACAGGAAGCAAAGACAGATGTCAAGCTATTGTGCAAGCACAGCTGTTTGAATTAGTTTCATTATTGCCTATGAGCCATGCTGTCCTTGTCAGTTCTGGTGAGTTGAGCACTTAAGTCTTGAATCCTGTCAATAAAGATCTGGCAGCTGATCCTCTTCCAAAAGGGCACTGCAAGGTCATGTTTTACAACGTGACTTCCCTATAAACAATAACAACCATGGAGTCCAAAGAGATCACTTTGTAACATATGATGCACCATTTATCAGACATGACATGTAAGACTGAACTTATTAATTGCTAAAGTCAGATTTGAGGAAGATGATGGCGTTTGTCTGTAGGAAGGCAAAGAAGCTTTAAAAATAAACAAGCAATAAACAAAAATTATTCCTAACTGAAGTGAAACAACCAATTAAATTGTTTACATGTGCTCCAAGTTTCACACATAGGACAAAATTAGTTGCATCTGGCATTATGGAAGGTAGCTAGCCTCAGTAGGAAAAGCATTGAAGTTGAATTATAATTGTTATAATAATTCATGGAGATGTGGTTACTTATAGAGAAATCCAAGTTGACAATGATAAACTACATAATAAATTTACGGTAAGTTTGGATGTGGGTGTCAGCCAATTAAATAAGCAATCAAACCACAGATAGAATTAGTTTTCTTTGAACTGCTAGCTCCATGGAGAGCCCCATTACTTGGCAAAGGCAGACAACTTATAGAATAAATCCATCAAAATATATTGTCTGGAACTAAATAAAAGCTGAGGTAGCAACTGTGTTTACAAGGGAGAAGAAGCTAATTTGGAATCAAATTTAACTATTAAGTTTTAAGTAAGATATGCTGAACTCAGAGGCAAGTTACAAGCTTGAAAATGGAAAGTAGATGTCTTTTTACTTATATGAATATAGATAAGTAATTGAAATGCATTCATTAACATGCATGTAATATACACACTTGACAATATGTATATGAAATAATATGTTATTATATGTGCATATTAGATAGGAAGTACCACAAGTATGACAAAATTGCATTCTAGAGACTGCAAGCTCAAATGCTTTAAGACCAGGAAAATTAACATGGCTGTTAACAACAAGGGCCAGAGTTCTATGAAAGCAAAATGTGAGGATCCTAGCCATGGGTAGAACTCATCAAGGACTTGTAATTCACTTGTCTCATATAAAATACCTTTTTTAGGGCCAGGTCAAATGATGGTGATTTGGACCAAAAGATTTTCAGATCTGAGAACCCATACTGAGAGTATCCAAAAATACTTGGGTGTAATTTACCTCAAGACATATTATGTAAGGATGATAATTTTTTTACTATTCTCAGATTAAAACTTAGGATGTAACACCAGGTTTAGACATGATTATTGATATTAAACAAATCATCTGAATCACATACCTCTGTCTTTTACCTCTAAGAAATCAAGCTGTAATAAAGAAATACTAGATGTTTTCCCAGGTGTTTTCAATTCTGTGGGTTGAAGTTTCTGCTAGTACTTTCATTCCATGAGCTTAGATCCTACTTTGGTGTTTATTGATAGCTAACATTTTGCTTAGTTGTTTTGCTGACTCGTGAATCACTGCTACCATTGATCATTAGTATCTATTCTGCTTAATTACATTTCTGTTGATATCTCAGTAATTTCTAATTAATTTACTGCTGAGGAAGTCATTAGAAACTAAAACTTGAAACTGTGCATTGCTCTAGGATATGCTTCTGTCTGGTTGTATTTACTTGTTTTCAGAAAGGAATATGCTCCACGAAGAAAGTAATTACACCTCTTCGTTGTTCGACCTAATGAGTGCTTACACTGGCATGCTTAAGTGAATTCTCAGGATTTCAAAAACAACCTTTTTTTTTTTTTAAACTATATTAGCAATCATCTCAGTATGTGAATGTCAAATATATTCATCTGTGGATATTTTTCTAAATTAGTTTAGTAGCAATATTCACCTTCCTGGAATATGCCATTTCAACTCAATAAATACTTGTGAATAGACAGAGGAATATATCATACTTTCAGGTATTAATAATAGTTGTACACTATAAATTTAGAAGCAATTTATCAATAAGCTATATTAATACTGAAAAATATCAAATTTGGTATTGACAAAAATGAAGGCAATAATAAATAATACTGATATTTCTTAAACTATTTACATATTAAATTTAACATGTAATAATAATACCAGGAAAACTAATGACAACGAATGCATATTCCACCTCCTAATGCATACCCATAAGCATAAAATGTGAACTTTTATTAAGGATGTAAATGCACTTTGCTTAACACTATGGAGAAAGAAGAGATTTAAAAACTAGGTTATGATAATAGGGTTGGAATAAAATAATCTTTTTCCATTCCTTTGGTTGCTCATATCATGTCATAATATTTATGAGCACTGGGATAAGTTATCTGATTCTGAACTGAGTATAACTTTTTAATCAACTGATGGACAATGCTTTTCCTTATTTATTTGGAACTTACACTGAAAAAAAGACAGTATAAATTTACATATAAGTTTAAAATAACTAACTTTTGAAATTTTCTCTGATTCAGAAAGCCTATTTTTGAAGAGATGGATGCAATCTAGTTTTCTTTATAATATAGCAATTGAATACAGGGAAATTCTCAGTCCTTGTGTTAAATTGATCCTGGAATTACCTTTGATGCCTGGGATTGGCTATATATTGTGTGATGGTATGCCTGAGACAGGAGAATGTCCATTTTGTATGTCATGCAAGAGGAAGTAGTGTAATGCCAGATTCATGGGAAAAGATACTTCAAGCAAGTGAAGAACCCTTGTGAGCTTTGAATTCGGGTTTGAAGCCAAGGCTGCCTTCTTTTACAACCCGCGTGTTTGAGATTACTATCTATCAATATTTCTTCATCTGCATAGGTCTGGATTGTGAAGTAAAATTAGTCTGCTCTTCATAGATATTAGTACCAACATAATCAATATGCTTAATAACCATGCTTAATAACCATATTAACCAAACATTTTACATTTTTTGGTTTTCTATTCAGAGGCTTGGGAAATTTTCCCTCTCATTGGTCTCTGGATGAACCCTGGCCCAGTGAAACATCTTCTCTATCATTCTCCAAGCCCACTGTTCCCACTGTGCCTTGAATTTTACTGGTAACCCACAGAGTGATTTCTCTGGGTAGATGCCTCGAGGTAACTGAAATAACTCTTGGAAATACCTGTGACAGATGCTTTGAAGAGCAATTCCATCAAAGACGTCTCCTTTAAATTCACTCAAAATTGATTAAACCTATTTGTGTGATCTTGCTTCATACTGGTTTTGTTTAGTTTCCTTAATGTTGCAATTAATCTTTGCAAACATCTAATTCATCCTCAAGCTTTTTTTTTTTTCCATGCCCGGATCTGGTTGTGTAAACCTGAAATAAAATACCCTGTCTAATTTGATCTGTAGTCATGATTGAAAGTGGTAAGCTGATATTGCTTTCTTTCTGCAGTGATATAATTAAGATGCCCATGCTCCTCTAATTAATCTAATCTAAAATTGCTTTGGCTATTATATATCCTAAAAGAATGTAATGAATTGTTTTCCTTTCTTATCTGTGTCATTAGTCAGAAGAATTAATTTTGCCAAATATAAAACACACAATATTTATTCACATATCTAGATCTCAATTTAAGCTAGACTTATTTACCAAATATTATCCATCACTTATTAAATAGAATTAATCTCAACCTCATGGACCAATTCAATAACATTTAAGCACAGTGTATCATAAATGCAATGTATTTTATAGCTGTTATGCTTTTATATATTTATTTAATATTTAATATAATATAAATTCTACATTACATCCATAAAACACACCCCAAATAATATATTTAAAATTATGTTGCTATATAACACAATGGGGTATTTACCACAATATATTAAGTAATGTATCACAAAAATATATTTAGATATAAAATTAAGTTTCTATGAATCACAATTAGAATATTTATAGTTTGTAAATTGTACTCTAGTTAAGTAATTTAAGTGTCATTTACATTTCCCATGCTAAGCATAAATCATAAAAATAATAAATATCTAAAGAGGAGAAATACAGTCAATAGGTACTTCATTTTGAGCATATTAATGGTCTTCTTAGCTCAAGATTAATTTTGCTTTTTTTAATTGTAAAGGTTATGTACAGAAGGGTTACAGTTACATAGCTCAGGTACATTTCTCTTGATCAGTGTCACCCCTTCCATCATTTTCTCCCAGATTTTTTCCCTCCTGACCCCTTCCCCTCCCCCAGCCCCCAAGGTGTAAAGTTCATTTCCAACATAGTCTCCAGTGAGTATCACTGCTGAGTTGGTTCACTGTTTGTCCCATGGTTTCTGTGCTGCCCTTTCCTTTCCCCAAATCAGACACACTTACATAAAAGACAAAAAGTATAGAAATAAAATATGGGAATAAAAGGAGAAAGAAGTAGAAAAAAACTCACAAAAAGTAAAATAAAAACTACTATTTTTCACTTCTTGGAGTTCATTTTGATAAGCAATTATTTGATATGATCAATAGCTATGTGCAAATGATCAAGATTAGCTTTTAAAATAAAAAGCGGTGCTATTATTTTATCAACAGTATCTCAGGTTAGAAGAAAGGCAAATAGCAGCTTTTCATTGTAATGTTATGTAACAAAATGCTACTATTCAAACCTGATATAGATAGTAATGCTTGCATTAAAATATATATTTAATTAAACGACTCAAACAACTACTATATTCAGACTAAGAATTAATATGTTGATGAAAATACTTTTGAAGAAGTAATTATAAAGCCATTTTGTGAATACTCTGACTAAATATTACAAAACATACAAAAATAGGTAAACAGTAGTAGAATTGGGAATATCAACTATTAGTTTTAAAAAATTTTGAGAAATTGTTTGCATAAAGTTTAAAAAGACCACTGCATCCAAAGTAATTTGTACGTCATGACAACATTTTTAAATATTCAAATTATTAACTGAAATAAGGTAGATTCAAGGGAGATCTCAAATAGTATAATTCCTTACAAAGGCAAAATCAAAGTTTAACCAAATAAAACACCATGAATTAGGTACTTGAAAGGGGAGGGTTGGCACCAAAGAGGAAAAGGGTAGAAGAATGAAAAGGGAAAGGGGAAGAGGTAAAGAATGGGACAATAATGTTCTTTCTGGTGAAAATATATATATAGTCTCTCTCTCTCTCTCTCTCTCTCTCTATATATATATATATATATATATTCTATATGATCCATTTGTCAACTGAGGGGCATCTGATCTAATTCTGTATCTCGACTATGGTGAACAATGCTGTTATGAATGTAGTTGGGCTGGTAGCTATAGTGTGGGCTTGTTTGTGTTTTATTGTATAAATGTCCAGAAATGACATTTTGGGGTCATAGAGAAGCTCTAGGTTCAGTCTTTTGAGAAACCTCCATACTTCTTTTCAGAGTGGCTGAATAAGTTGACATTTCCACCAACAGTGTAGTTGTGTTCCTTTTTGGCCACATCCCTATGAGCATTTGGTATAGTTAGCTTTCTTGATAATGGCCCTTCTAACTGGGGTAAGGTGGAATCTCAATGTTGTTTTGATTTGCATTTCTTTTATGGCCAGAGATGCTGAACATTTTTTCATGTTTCTTTTGACCATTCCTACTTCTTCTGAGAAGTTTACCTGAGTTCTTTATTTGGAAGTTTATTTTTCTGGGGTTTAATTTTTAGGCTCTAAGTATATTTTAGATATGAGTTCCTTAACTGATGAATAGTAGGTAAAAATCTTCTCCCATTGTGTGGTTTTCTTTTTATTTTGCTAGCCTTTGCCATGTGGAAACTTTGCCATGTAGAAACTCTTAAGTTTGATGCAATCCCATTTAGGGAGATTTAAAAAAAATTGTGATTTGGGATCTTTATTTAAGACGTTCATACCTTTGCCATTAAGTCCTAATGTTTCCCCTATCTCTTCCTGTAATATTTTCAGGTTATCTGGCTGTACGTTGAGGTCTTTGATCCATTTAAAATTGATTCTGGTGCAGGGTGATATATGAGGCTCTAGCTTCAGTTTCCTGCATGTGGATATCCAATTCTGCTTAGCACCATTTGTTGATGAGGCTGCCTTCTTTTAGCAAATCTAATGAAAAAAGAAGAGAAAACACCCCCTCAAACTAAAATTAAAGATGTAAAAGGGAACAACACAACAGAAACAGGATATTATTACTTTGCAAACTTTTATGAAAACACATTGGAGAATCTGGGAGAAATGGAAACATTCCTAGAAAACTCTGATATACCTAAAGCAAACAAGAAGATTTGAGCCAAATAAATAGACTCCTAGCAAGTAATGACATTGAAATGGTAATAAAAGACCTCCCACTTTTGTCCTAAAGTATATGCTTTATCAAAACTCAAAAAACTGTTAATACCAGAGAGAAAAGCAAACCATGACAATAGTATACCTTCTTTTTACAGAAAATCAATTTTCTGGATTTTAACATTGGTAAAAAAAAAAAAATTCAGAGATTGTCACAGATGTATGTAATCATAGATATATTCTTCATATGTCAAGTTATACCACTATAGGAATGATTCCCATATTCCTAATAGAGGCATTAGTAAGATAAGTAAGAAGAGTGTTGTTGTTGATCTTTATAGGCTATGGAGCTCCACCTCTAATACAGGCTCACTGATATCACAGGAGGACCTGTCCTTCACATCATATGAATTTGTGCTCCCTATTCTACCTGTGTTGATCATATGGCCAAACAGCTGGCCTACTGGGAGTCAGTTGCATCACTATAGTGAATGAGACAGATTACTCACTTAGTGGACTACCATTAGAATTTATTATGCACACACATATAGTTAAACAATTCTTTGGAAAATATGAGTAATTACTTATGCCTTTTCAGTGTAAGTATTTAGGGTAGAAAATGAGATATAGATTAGAAATATATAATTTAAAGAGAGGATGGAAGAGATGAGAAGAGGTGCATGTACAAGAAGGTTTTGCTCTTGGATATTAAAAATAAATCATTAGGAAAGACTTTGTTCTCAGAATGTATTTATTAGTAAGAAGAATGAATGAGATGCCTCACATACATCTAACATTAGCGAAACAAAATTCTTGGAGACCAAAAGAAGGGTAGTCCAGAAATTACTTTAGGGCAAAATCTGTATGATTTTGCAATCCAGTTAGCCATTTAATTAAAATCCCTAAGGATATAAAATGTAATGCATATATTTCATTTAAAATGATTTCTTCCCCAAAGAATCATAATTAGAATGCAACTAATACTCTGCTAAGGGAAGGAAAAATTTGATGTAAAATTACTATCCTTTCAATTCCCTTAGAGGCTTAGTAATTGAAAAAGGAAATGTCAACAATTAAATTTAGATTCTGGAATATCAGTGCATTTCTCCTCCTGATGATTTTCCTGCTTTCCAGGATAATAATTGTATATAAGCAGTTTAATAAAGTAGATTACTAACTGATTTTTAATTCATTTACAAAATTGCATATGGCAAGTTCACAATATAAAAGGAATTGAAATGTTCTGCTCCAGCCAGCTGGCTGCACTCATGGAAGAGAGAAGTGTAGGATGAACCCAGCTTTTTTCGTAGCTGACTTCCAAACATTTAGTGTGCATTAATATCATTCATCTTTGACAGTCTTAAATACAAATGCAGTTTCTGGTTTTCCCCAGCTCAAGTTTGTTGACATTTTATGATGTAATTTAATCATTAATTGGTTATAATCAGTGCCTTTAGATATACTTTTATGTCTCTATAACATTGTGGGGTGGGCTGAATGTAGTTTGGAAAATACTTTAAAATATTTTTGTGTTATTTCAAAGAGGCTGTATTTTTGTAGAGAATTATAATTCTTACAGGCTTTTCTTTTTTTCAATGCAGCTATATTTCTGTAATAGAGACCCACAGAGACTTACTTTATCCCAATGACATAGAAAACCTAAAATCATTCCTTATGATGTTATCTCAAGTTTAAACAATTTTATTTAAACAGTTACTCTTAGGCAATCTATCCTAAGTCACAGTTAGGGAAGTTTCATGGCAGTGTACAGATGTATGTGTTGCTACCATTGATATGTTCCTTAAATATAAGGCCATGTCTCTTTCACAAGAATGTGTAGAACTGTATGGTGAGTATTTTTTAAGTTTAATAATTTTTATGGCATTAGTTGAGTATGATTATCCACAGAGTCAAGTTCATCTCTGTTTCATTTTAGTCTGTATCTGAATAATAAATATCTACAGAGTTGATCAAAACAGGGTCATGTTTTTAGAATATATGTCTCTTAAAAATAAAAACAAATTTGCTTTTATATTATCTTTATCTGCTGCATCTAATTAAAGAGGGAAACATACAGAGATGGATGTGGATATGAGGGCCAAATATGTTAATTCAGAACTTTTCAAATTTCAATGTAGGATATAAAACCATTCAGATAAAGAGACTAATATCTTTCATTTAAACCATTGCTAAAGATGATCTGCTATAACAAAGCAAAAACATCATGCCTTTGGAAAAGTAGATAACATGTTTGAGTTATGTTTTGAGTTAGATAAATGCATCTGTAGATCATTACCTTTGCTTCAGCTCTGTCTTTAGAAGTAATATAATTATGAAAATTCACACTTTTAGCACAAAATTAGCAAACATTGTTAGATTCGTTTTTACTGCATTATCGGCTAGAAATAACACAAAATATATTACCTAATGTGTTCAAAACTCATAACCTGCCCCTATAGTTCTAAATACATAGTAAGAATTGTTCTGCTTATTTAATTGCATTAATAGTAATGCACTTTCTTTTTAGAGACGAGAGAAATAACACAGAGAAGAGTGCTATGAAATCAAACGATGTTTCTGTAGAAGTGAGGATTTTAAGGCAATAGGCAGGTATCTTACAACATTTATTTCCAAAAGACTTTTCACATGCCTACTTTTTTTTTTTCTTTTTGAGGAGTGGGGACTGGTTCTAGGGCTTGAACTTAGGACCTAGATGCTGTCCCTGAAGCTTTTTCCCCCTGAAGATAAGTGCTCTATTACTTGAGCCACAGCTCCACTTCTTGCTTCCTGGTAGTTAATTAGAGATAAGAGGCTCAGAAACTTTCCTGCTCAGGCTGACTTTGAACAGTGATCTTCAGATCTAGTGGTATGAGCCACAAGTGCCTGGCTATTGCCTTTTAATATTTAGAATTAAAAATCAAATTAAGCATATAGTAAATGGATTTCCTTACAGTTTGTTGTTAGTTAAGAATTTCCTATGTAAAAACCTGAGAAATAGCAGGTCATCTTCAACTTGAGATGTATTTATGTCAAGAACTTTGAAAAATTATTTTTAGGGCTTTTTATTCATTTTAGTTTTGTGAAAGTCAATGTGTTATTATACAATCATGGTACGTTGTATTTTTTTAAGTTGGGTGGAGAGTCCATAAACGTTCACTTTATTATTATACTTCAAAGCATGCAAATATGTTTTCCATAAGGCAATTTATGTATAAGCAACTTATACTAAAAATAATCCAATAACATTCCATTAGCCATTCTAAAGCTTACACATTTTAAGCAGAAAATCTTATTCTATTCCAATCTTTATTAAGAAGCACTATTTCCTGTGATTTCATCCCCAGTTAACTGGGGATGCTAATGGAAGATTGTTAACGAACAGGTATAGCAAATCTTAGAAGTCTGAAAATTTACTCAGTAACTCAGTATCTGTTTGGAATTTCAAATCCACAATTCTGGGACCCAGTAAACAACCTTTAACTGGTATTTACAACGTTCCATAAACATAGGTGGTAAAAAGTCAGTGAAGATTATACCTCCCAGGAAAATATGTACTTATTCATTTGCTGTTCTAAATTTAGTTGAATAATGCCAGATCTCCTCAATAATTCATTGCTGATAGATGCAACTCAACAAACAAATGAACATTTCCTTAAATACTTCATTTACTAATGCATATGTATTGCAGCATCCTAAAGTTGGGGTTACCATAGCCATAGCCTTAATTGCCCCATGTCAACTCAGGCATGGTAAGTCTCTGTCTCTCTACTACAAGATCTTAATCCTCTTATTTAGAGGATTTGAGATACAATAATATTTAGCCATGGAGAAAAACAATCTCTTCTCCACTGTTATACACGTATTCAAACTTCATGACGGATCTGACTTCTACAAGTAAAAACAGTAGAAACTGCATAAAGACATTCCATGAATTACAAGTTATCACTGTATTCTTTTTTTTCTTTTTCTTTTTTCTTTTTTTTTTTTTCTCAAATTTTTATTATCAAACTGACGTACAGAGAGGTTACAGTATCATACGTTGGGCATTGGATATCACTGTATTCTTTTTCTTAAGCAAAATGATGTCAGCTCTCAATCAAACAACAAAAAGGATATATCATTATATCAAATTTCAAGGTGCATCACCTTTATTTAAACTTTGAATTAAAAAAATGCTGTAGTTTCCCCGCCCCCTCCAGCCTGGATTTATGTGAGATTCATTCTTCAGCCAAGGACACACACACACACACACACACACACACACACATCATGTATCATTTGTGTGTGTGTGTGTAAAATCTGTATCTATCTATCAACCTATCTATCTATATACAGATTTTACAGATTTTCTAGTTCTTCAAACTGGAAATTGGCACACTAAGCCTAAGGCTTGTGGGTCAATTTGAATCCAGCATTCATTTTTTTCAAAATAGTGTTATTACATTACAGTCATGTCAAGTATTTTATATATTATGTATGCTTGCTTTTATATAAAAATAGCAAAGCCAAGACTTTACAAGTCTTACAATTTTGAAATACTTCCTATCTGGCCCTTTACAGAAAAGAGCTTGTTTTGATACCTGATTCAAAAGTGAGGAATTCCTCAGTGTGAATATAAATAACACAGAGGAGTGAGTAATGTTTCATATATACCAGAAGTTGTAATAATGGTGTGATTGTGGGAGTATTTGTTAAAAGTGCATCAGACTTGGTGTGAGAAATGGTGAAGGATGGGGACCATGGGGACACATCTATAACACAGCTCCAGTTCACCACACCTCACGGATGTGTCAACCTTCATCTGCTCGCTTTCTATTTGTATAAGAGAAACTTGAAATTTACATTCTTAAGTGAAATATGTGATTAAAAATTTTGATGATGGAGAAAAATCTGTCCTAAAACCAAAATATATTTTGGCCTGAATTAGGCCACGGGTTGTCTGTCTATAATCCCTGCTTTAAAAATATTCGATTCCATTATTTCTAGGAAGCCAAGATTTAACCCTGTTGTAAGGCCAAGGAGAGATTAAAATTTTGTAAGTGCTTTCATGGTTTTTCTCTTAAATCTAAATATTTACAATAGTTTATAAATACCTTATTAACATATTCATTAAATTACAAATAGCATGCATGAAGTACATACAGATATTTTTTAAAGTTGAATTTGTGTCAGAATTTATCTGGAGCTACCAACAGTAAGAGAAAGGCCATACTGTTCCTAATCAATGCGCTGTATCCCATTTTTTTTTATTAGTTCTTAACCCTCCATATAAATGTTCAAGCACCTGACCATACTTAGAGAGGTCACAAATATTATTTCATCCTCCCGCATCTTTGAAAATATTTCTCGGGTCAACAAAGTTTCCATTGGGTAGGGCTTGCCATATGTATGGTATAGAGAATACATCAGAGTCCTATTATTTTTAGCTGGGGAAATGAGTAACTTTTAATAGAATGGACTTTTAAAAGAGGGTAAAGTTTAAACAACAGGAAAATGCTGAAATGCAGGTTCATAAAAGCCCTCCCATCTTAGCTCATCACCAGCTCTTTGTCAGCGAGCACACAGAGAGAACAGGGCCCCAGAACCTGGAGTGATATTCTATATGGTCACTTGACAAGAGCTTCTGGGCAGAGACAGAACCTTAGAAAGCAAGTACCAGAGAGGCAAATATCCTAACTGTTGGTCTCCCTCCCCTTGCAAAACCCCCTGGAAGCCTGGGGTAAGAACTGGTGGAAACAGTCCTAGAGGATTAGAGCAGCATGTGACTATGGGGGAGATTGGCTCTGAAGGCTCAATGAGGGAATATTGAGCCCATTGGCTTTTCTGGCTTGAGGCAAAAAGTGTTCTTTTGAAAATTGTATGGTCTCCCAAAGCTGAAAATAGTAATGTGGAACATGAATCAGAAGGGTGTTTTTTTTTTTTCCTATAAAGCGATTGAAGTGAATGAGCTATGAGTGAATACTTGTGCACAGAGAATCAGAGTTGTCTGCTAATGACTATTATTGCATCTTGTTCTGTGATGTGGGAAGTGAACAGGGAAGTCAAGTGAAGGTGACAGAAGAAGTGGTTGAAATTGTGACACGCGGCACTCCTAGCATTTTCTCAAAAAAAAAAAAAAAGTACCCAAGAGAAAATGGTTGGTTTAAATGAACTTGAATGTCTATGCTTTGGAGAATAAATTTCTATGGAGAGAAGGATAAGAAGTTGTGTAGTTATATATTGAAGCATTCCTCAGTACCAAACTCAACAGGCTATTTAATTTTGAAGTTCAATTGATTGCTTTAATCAAACCATGCTCTTGCAGGTGTTTCTGTAATAGAGGGAAATAAAACACTTCACTATTAATTCCAGTTGTAGGCTGGCCAGATAAGGAAAATAAACTCGGATGACTTGATGGATGTTGCATCATTCTAGAGAACCTTAATTAGTGTTTTGAGGAAAAGAAGCAACTGAATACTGAGTGCAGAGGATTTTATCTGGATTTTATTCTAAAGCCCTCAATTCAACTACAAATCACTGCATGGGACATTACTCTTTTTTGCAGTCATTTACAAAGTTGGTTTTGGTAATTTAGGTGTTATTAAACATGATTGAATCTCTATTCTAACCTGTTTCCAGGTTATGGTAATATAAATAATATGGTAATAATAAATAATATGAAGTGGGCTAACCTAACAATATATACTCTTAAGATTATGTATCCAGTCATTTTTGGAGAGCTAGTTTTCTAGGCATCAATTAGTACACCACCCATAATCCCTGTTCTTGAGAGTTCAGTTATATTCCACTGTGTTTCAATGCTTTTTCTTTTTCATTTTACTTATTGTCAAGGTGATGTACAGAGTGGTTTCAGTTTCATACATAAGGCAGTAGTACACTTCTTAAAGCCTTTTCTTAAAGTTTGTAACTATAAATTCATCATAGTAATTAAAATATAGAAAAATAAAAGGATTTATTGGTGTATACAAAAGCTATTCACAATCCATAAAATGTTGCATGGGAAATAATTATTTCAACATTATTCTGAAAATACAGTGATAATTAAAATCTGAGGGATTTTTTTTTTGATTCTAGGACAATCAGACCCTATGGACTCCAACTTACATTAAATTTTTTAGTATTAGCATATAAACTACAAACAACCTCATATGTGCTTTATGTGAGTTAATACTTGTGCACAGGGTATCAGATTGTTTTTACAATACCTAATAGAAGATAGATGCTGTACAGAATGTTGCAATAAGATTCTAGCTGTGGATAGATAAGAAAAATATGTATATTTTCACTATGGATATATCTTTTTCCTGAATATTTTCTATCTGTTTTTGGTGAGACCAATTATATGAAACTTTAAATAGGGAAATGAGTGTAATAGAATTTTACAAATAAATTTATATTTAATACCAGGTCATTTCTAAATATTTTTATATGGTTTTGTTGTTGTATTCCAGTTTTGACAGCATGTCATTAAAGCTAAAGATCTGGGCCCTGTGATTAACAAAGCAGTTTTAAATATGCATTGGCATTTCTCAGCTGAGTGAATTTAGTAATCTGTTTGTTGCTTCATACATTATAGCATTTAAATTGAATGTTGGCTATAAGAATATAAAACTTATGAAGGTTTAAAGCAATCCTGCCTGTAGAGTTTTCTCCAGTGTCTACCACTTACCAGTGGATCAACTGGGTGATCTGCTCCTCAAGATTGAACAAGGATGGTTCAATCCTTGCTAAATTCTTGTGATGGTTATCAGCATACGGAATTTCACATGGTCTTCTAGTTAATATGATTATTTTACTCCTGTCAAATTTTCAATTTTATGTAAACTATTTATTTGTATGTTATCAATTCATTATATGAAAGATAAGTTAATTTTAAAGGATGTTTGGATTCATAGATAGGAGGGATACAACCTTTTAGATCTTGACTGGGAGCAGATACGAATTGTTAGGTGTAGATGGAGAAAAGAGATTGAGATGGCCTGAATCTCAATATGTTTAGATTTTTTCCAATCAAGTAGCTTATTCAAGTGTTTTGTAAAAGACACACCATTACAAAATTAAAGTAAACCTATGAATCAACATAGGAAGAAAATCGTTTGAATTTAGGAGTAATGGATATGATTATATTTTGAGGCAGAAACTTGTGCAAGTAAGTTCACCAACCCGATACTCTGTTTCCCTCTGTTTTCAGCATTTAATGCTCCCATATAAAGTAGTACAAAATCATACTGTGAGAGCAATCTGTAGAGTTACTCTTTAGTAAATTATAGCTACACAGCCATTAATAGTAAATGGCATCTTTTTCCCATAAATTAGTCAAGGAAATTTTCCCATGTTCATCAAAAAAAGATGATCAGAGTTTTTTCTACTTGATCACAATGAATGGAAAATTGTAATTTATATCAGCAAAAAAGATCAAATAGTAATTCCTTGTAACTAAGCCTGGGACATTTTCACAGTAACTGGATTCAAGTCCTTTGATCAGTTTTGAGTAATAGCAAGAGGATAATTACTAATGTAATTAAAATCCATCAGCCTTATAAAATTACAAGTGTTATTTTCAATGTTAACAGATGTTAATTTTTTTATGAGTTATGGGTTAGGGGATTGTAGCTGTTGTTCCTTAATAGGTATATACTGCCCACTTCCCTTATAGTTATAGCACTAAACTTTTCCTATTATTTATCGTATTAAAAATAAACTTCTCTAAGCTGGAAACCAGTAGCTCACTTAAAATTCTAGTAACTGGGGAGGCTGAAGTCTGAGTATCAAAGTTTGAAGCCAACCTGCCAGATAAATCTGAGAGGTTTTTATTTGTAACCAGCAAAAAAGCCAGAGTAAAGGTGTGGTTTGAGTGGTAGAACACTAGCCTTAAGTGGGAAAAGGTAAACCAAGAGCACAAGGCCCTGAGTCCAAAGCCAGTATACACTTTCACAATCTTTCTTAACCCACTCTTTTTGTAGTAGAGGAAGAAAACAAACATCATTATAGACTTCTCTTTCATAGCATTTTAATTTACATAAGTAGTATATGAACACATTCATTTTACATAAAGCATTAAAATGATTCAGAGAAGGCTGATTCCTGAAAAAGCCATCATTCTGCAAAAAGATCAGAAACCTGTTCTGCTTTTTTAAAGAAATAAAAACGTCTTGTTTCCATTTCCTGAAGCTCATTAGAAGGATTCCAGGTATTTGTTCATTAGACTACTAATAATGATTATGACAATGTATATTTTACATTTAATTTCACTACTTCTAGCCAACAGATGTGTTGTTATGAGTAATTAACCAAGTCGATTATTGGTGAAAATTCTCCCTCCTACTGCTCCTAATACATATGTTTTTGATGGAATATATTGAATCTTGAAGGCACAGCTTTCAAGAAAGAACAGATAAGCTGCACTCATATTTTCCTACAAAAATTGCTGCAGAAAATAGAACATGAATCTAAATGATTATATTTTTAGGCTTCTGAAGCAGTTTTTATACTCGACCATTTTTATTCTACTTGTTCAAGTATAAATTTAATGCATTGTACAAAAGAAAATCCAATGAAAATGTGATAATACACAAGATACATGCAAAGTCAGGAATCAGAAATTTCTTTGCTAGCTAAAATGGTTTCATGCCTAAACAACAACAATAAACCTGATGGCTCAGGCTGGGAATGGGACCTAGTGATAGAGTGCTTGCCTAGAATGCATGAAGCCTTGGGTTCGATTCCTCAGCACCACATATACAGAAAAAGCCAAAAGTGGAGCTGTGGCTCAAGTCCTAGCCTTGAGCAAAAAGAAGCCAGGGACAGTGCTTAGGCTCTGAGATCAGGCCCCAGGACTGGCAAAAATAAATAAATAAATAAATAAATAAACCCAAATAACAAAACTGATGGCTCACATCTATTATCTTAACCACTAAGGAGGCTGAGTGGATCATGGTTTAAAGCCAGCCTCAACAAAAAGAAGTCATAAGACTTTTATCTCCAATTAACCACCAAAACCCAGAAGTGGAGGTCTGACTCAAATGGTAGAGCACCAGTCTTAAATGTAAAAAGCCAACTGACAGCACAAGGCCTTGAATTCATGCCCAATACTGGGCACACTCACACATACACACACACCCACACACACACACACACCCCACACACACCTAAGTATATTAAATTGATCTGTTCATATCAATAGGCAGCTTTACTATTACTGCTTCTTTTCTCCAGGAAGTTGAGATAAAAAGCCTATTACTGTACATTTGGAAATGTTCAGTTGGTCTCATTTTCACTCACTATCCATTTCCCTCATTATGGAAAGCATGATGAGCTCTTGCCTCACTATGCAGTATGGTTATACAGTTAAAATTACAGGTACTTGGACAATAAAGTGTTTTATCAGTCAGACTATTACTATGATGTAATTATAGGTACGTTTTGTTTGACAGTATTTACTTATCCTGACTACATAATTTGCTTACCTCGGGGCTAATTAACAAGTCTTCAGAATTTAGCACATTGTCATTTTCTCTTTTGTTACAAGAGACTCATCAGCATTTTTCCCCCTTTGGAATAATTTCTGATCTGAAAAAGAAGGGTGGGATATTGGAGACAGCTATGACAGACAGCCAAGTCACATAAAACAAAAAGTGTCAATTCACTGAAACTGTTTGCTAACTAGGTGTGGAAAACTTTGTACAGGAACATTCTCCTCAGTAGTATTTTGTATGATAGAAAGTCATGCTGGACTCCCCTCATCCCCAAAGCAAGAAAATGCTAGCTTTGAAAATGCTGAAGCAATTTATTTTTTCACCGTAAGAATCATCAGTTTGAAATAAAGATACGGTATCTTAAGAGCATTTTAATTGAAAAAATAATCATCAGTTTATTTTTATTTTAGAGGAAGTTGAGGCACATCACAAGCACAGAGCTTAACCAATCAATTTTAAGTATTCTATAAAGAAACTCTGAACCAAAAATGACGGAACCACACAAAGCATTCAGTAATTATCTGAGAACCCAGGTAAACACTTTGGATCTAGTTCCCATTTGCTGAGAACAATAATATGTATAAGTGCTGCCATGAGCCCTGCCAGGGTATAGTTGAGGAAGCTAAGATGATGCAATTAGTCCAAAGTCATGTATGTTTCAGGAGGAAGAGTCAATCCCAGTAATAATAAATTCTTGTTCATCTTCCCTCAACTTTCTTACTGTTTTCCAGAATAACAGGAGCTTTTATTATAGAGAGTCTACAGAGTAATGAGTATACCATTGAAGAAAAAAATGGCAGAGAATGCAAAAATAGTGCTAATTACATATTCCAGGATTCAGCAAATGATCATTTTTAATAGGACATCTAGACTAAAAATATCCAAAGAATTAGATGCTACTTGTGGTGGAAAAAGTAACTATTTGTCCACAATATATAATTTTTAATTCATCAAGAAGAGGAGGAGAGGAAGAAAAATAACCCATACCACCTCAGGCTCAATTACTACTCTCTGTAAGCCATGATGATTCTAAATAAGGTTAGAATTATTTCTAAAAGGCCAACTCATGTTGTTGCTGTAATTTGTCTCTCCCTATATGAATTGCCTAATACTGGATTATCACTGAGTTGAGGTAAACAAATTATTGTCACATAGTGACTTACAGAATTGTCAAACAGTTGTTTAACAAGCATATTATAAGCAACAAAATAAGGATTAGGTTGAACTAGAGAAGAGACTTTGGTGAAATGATGCATCTCAAGAGAAGAAGACTCTTCCTGGGTGAACACAGCATGAAGAACAAAATCACTTCCTGAAGACCCACAAAGTCGGATTTCACTTTCCTAATTTAAAGAATTTAGAACAGTTAGAAGCATTTCAAAATATCCATCAGTGTATAAAGTATGCTGGATATATTCAGGTGATATAGGGTAATATGATTATAAAAGTAAAACCTAACATTCCAGGGATTAAAATTCCCTCTCTAAACATTGTCTTCAAGAATATATTAATGCTATAATCAGTCATGTTTGTCAGAATTTAAAAGTGGCAAGAAAACTACAGTTCTATCAGAGCCATAATGCAGAAAAATAAAATCTCAAATGTTTATACTTTGTCTGAGAACATAACAACAGATGAAATATCTTACTTAACTGTCTTATAAAAGATCATCCCATGGCCAAGACTACCAAGCAATTATATAGTCATGTGTCTACTCCGGTCTTCATTTCTAACTCAAACTCTAACTGTGGTCTTTATAGGCAGCTGCTATATTACTCTTTGATTTCCGAAGGGCCTCTTCAAAGCCAACAACTATTTAACTTTGAGCAATCTCTTCAGGACAGGCAAACATGGCTCTAAGATAGCCACAATTAAATTATTTAGAAAGAAATATACATGTAATATATATAAGGAAATGGAAGGACTTGAAAAAAATTATACTAAGTGAAGTAAGCCAGACCCAAAGAAACATCAACTCTATGGTCTCCCTCATAGGGAATAATTAGAACAGGTTTAGGCTAGTCCCAGCAGAGGATCACAAGAGCCTAATAGCTATGGCCCTATGAATACATAAGATAATGCTAAGTGAAATGAACTCCATGTTATGGAAACGAGTGATATATCACTGTTGTAATTACTTTCAACATGCCATGTGAAACCGTAGCTTCTGATTGTTGATGATCCTTTGTATCCCCTTCCTGTGGTTGTACCTGTACTATCACTGTATCTTATCTGAGTACTTTGGAAACTGTATATACTGGTATTAGAACTAGGAAAGTGAAAGGGAATACCAAAATCTAAGAGACACAGAATAAAAAGACAAACGACTACAAAAGCAATACTTGCAAAACTGTTTGGTGTAAACAAACTGAACAACTCATGGGGGAAAGGGAAAGGGGAGGGGGGAATGAAGGAGGAGGTAACAAACAGTACAAGAAATGTATCCAATGACTAACGTATGAATCTGTAACCTCTCTGTACATCACTTTGACAATAAATAAGAAAAAAAAGAAAAAAAAAGAAAAAATAAATATATGTAATATATAAAAAATTATATAATATATATATACATATATATATATTTATATTTCCACAATTTCCCCTAGCTCTCAATCTTCCCAAGCCAGTGGAAAAGCATTTGCAATGGCCACTGTGAGAAGAGACTCTGACTCACCATGCTTGGTTTGGATTTCCTTGATTTCCCAGCCAGTTGGATTTCATGAACCTTATCTCTTGTTTTACCTGAAGTATTCCTTGTATGAGCTAAAATAATTCACTCTAGCAAGACAAACTGAGAAAGTATCGGGGGTCCCAAGGGTGGAACCAGAAATTAACATTCAAAATATTATCCTTCTGTATTTCAATCATATGTCACTAGACTGGACCACCAGAGAATCTTAGATGAGATGGAAAAGGAGTGTTTCATAAAAGTGATGCTAGGGCCATCTGATACCTCACTGGTAATAGGTCATTTTATAGTATCTCTTCCTTCTGCCAATTTTTCTTCCCCTCTTTCTTTTACCTTCTCTCTGTTTCACACTCCCAACTCTTGTTACATCTCTTCTGAAACTGGCAGTGTAGCTTTGGCTCAGAACACAAGCACTTACTGTTTTCCAGTCTTCAACTCCTAGTAGAATCTGGCCAAATGACTATAACACTAGGAAGGGAGCATGGATTTCATAGGAGAGGAGATTAAATATTCGAGTGGAGACGAAGGCAGTTTAGCATGATTAGTGATTACTTATTAGTGATTACTTATTAATACTGATAAATATTAAAGAACATGTATAGGTAATGCCATAGCCATGGTAGTACAAATGGACATTTTTATGGTAGCTCAGGTAACTCATCTGAAATATGCCATGTGTCCAAGTTAATAGCATCCTAGGAAACACATTGCTCACGTTGCCTGCACAGGTGAGTTCAGCTCAGACAAATAATGCTATAAAGGCTAATTGGAAGTGCCAATATCCTGATCAAATGTGCCATAGGGGCCATTAACAGCAGCACAGGATTTTGTTTTTTTTTTGCTATCTAAAGTGGAATTTGCATTAATTTATTAAAACTGGTCTTGTATTAGAAAGAAATTAATGACTACATTTCCTAGTAGACAATTAATGATGCCTTTATCTCCCAAAACAACATCCTTGGCTCTTTCCTCACTTCAAAACTAGAAAGTTGTATAAATAGTTTTCCCACTGCATAAAACTATATCTATACAATATTCAAAAACATTTGCTGGAAACAACACAGTTGCCTTAGTATGTTACCTTATTATCAGTCATCTTTGGTTGTTACTAAAATTCAGTAACAATGAAACATCACTTTAAATAAGGCTAACTGAAGTCTTTCACAAGACTCAGAATTTTTTCATTATTCATTGACAAAATTGATTTTTAACATGTTATTATTATCACTTAATTTGAAAGTTCCTACCGAAGATGAAAGTCCAAACATTAATCAACAACAATCTCAAAAATCCTCCCCATAGGCTTTTTTTTTCCTTTCAAATTTTTATTATCAAACTGATGTACAGAGAGGTTACAGTTTCATACGTTAGGCATTGGATACATTTCTTGTACTGTTTGTTACCTCGTCCCTCATTCCCCCCTCCTCCTTCCCCTTTCCCTTCCTCCCCCTCCATGAGTTGTTCAGTTCATTTACACCAAACAGTTTTGCAAGTATTGCTATTGTAGTTATTTGTCTTTTTTTTTTGCCCTGTATACCACTGTTTACCAATATGCATGGTTTCCAATATACTCAGATAAGATACAGAGATAGTGTAGGTACAACCACAGGAAGGGGATACAAGAAGATAATCAATAATAGAAGCTATAGTTACACATAGCACGTTGAAAGTAGTTACAACAGTGATTTAACAATCATTTCCATAACATGGAGTTCATTTCACTCAGCATCATCTTATGTGTTCATACGGGTATATATATTGGGCTCTTGTGATCCTCTGCTGTGACTTGCCTAAACCCGTGCTAATTATTCCCTATAAGGGAGACCATAGACCACAAACAAAATCACACTAAAGCCACCAGCACAACAATGTTCATCGCAGCACAATTTGTCATAGCTAGAATCTGGAACCAACCTAGATGCCCCTCAGTAGACGAATAGATCAGAAAAATGTGGTACATATACACAATGGAATTTTATTCCTCTATCAGAAAGAATGACATTGCCCCATTTGTAAGAAAATGGAAGGACTTGGAAAAAGTTATACTAAGTGAAGTGAGCCAGACCCAAAGAAACATGGACCCAATAGGCTTTTGATGTCATGCTAACCTATGAAAGGTCCCTCCTACCTGCAGGAAAGCTCCTCAGGAGGTGATAGTAATGAACCCATGAGCACATTGCAGTAAATAAAAAAAAAATACTATATTGATTCTCATGAGCAGTAGAATTTTTGAAGTGAGAAAAAGAAATGTTACTTATCTGAAAAGAACTTTTTTTTCCTCCTTTTTTTAACTTGAACTCAGGGCCTGAAAACTGACTCATCCCTGAGCTCTTGTGCTCAAGGCTAGTCTCATCTTCATTTCTGACTTTTTGGGGTGGTTAATTGGAGGCAAGAGTCTTGTGGACTTTGTTGCCAGGGCTAGCTTTTTTTTTTTTTTTTTTTTTTTTTTTTTGCCAGTCCTGGGGCTTGGACTCTGGGCCTGAGCACTGTCCCTGGCTTCTTTTTGCTCAAGGCTAGCACTCTGCCACTTGAGCCACAGTGCCACATGTATATGAGGCAGGCACTCTTGCCACTAGGCCATATCCCCAGCCCCACCAGGGCTAGCTTTGAACCGTGATCTTCAGATATCAGCCTCCTGAGTAGTAAGGATAAGAGACTTGAGCCACCAATGCCCATTTCCTCTTCCTTTGTAACCATTGTACTAACACAGGGAATGCACACTTATCTTAATCTACCCTTTGTAATTCATTCATAAACAAATGAACTATAGCTTTTAGCTACTTTTTAATAATTTAATACTTTATAAATATTAATAATAAATAAATGTAATACTCAATAAATTTAATACTTTATTGAGAAAGAAAAATTGGATTTGTAGGAGTAATAATCTTGCTACATGAGGTAAAAATAGCTTAAGATAAAGCTGGGAGTTGTTAGGCAATAGAGTCACCTGGTCATAAGGTCATGTGTTATGATTTATAAAATTATGTTATAAATTAATCTAAAGATGTATTATTTAATTGACTGGTAAATATGATAAAAATACTTTATGTACTTGTGTAAAAATGAGACAGTAGCTTGTTGAGATTCATGTGGGGAGAAATGGGGGAATGAGTTGGATCAACATACCGTCTATGCTTATCTGTGTAGGTCAAATGAAACATCTTTGTATAACTAATTGATGCTAATAAAAACAGTAGAAGAAAAAGGATTTGAAATTTTCAATAGGTTCAAATACTATGAAGATACTTTCCTAAGGGTTTTTATAATATCTTCCTGTAGCTTCTGTTTTTACTTACAATAAAAAATTGAAATAAATGTACTGAAGTATGTAAGCATGGATATGTCAGTATACATGAAGATTTAACTAATTTTAATGTTCAACCATTTTTCAAAATGAGGGAGAATTCAATGTTCTTGGTTGAATTTGTCTGGTGATATAAGAATGCTTTATTCTGTTAAAGATGCAAACTCTCTAGCAGACAGGTTTAGCCGTGAAATATGTATATCCTTTCCATGTTAGCCACAGAAATTTGCGCTGTTTGGGTTCAAAAGAAAGTACAGATAATTAATACAAAACACAATTTTTTCCTTTTTCTTTTTTTGTGTTTGAATCATACTGCAGAGATTTAGACTCTATCAGAAGACAAAAAGACAAAGAAAATCTAATAGAATGAGAGAGGGGAAAAGAAGAGTTAGGAAGGATGTGGGAAGAGAGGAAGAAGCAATATTACTTCTGTTTTATTTTTTTCTCTGTGTAAATTCTTTATTTGGGAGGATAAAAAGAATGGAGAAAATAGTCTAAGACTTTTCACTTGAAAGAGATAGTTTTCTGGCAAATAGAGAGACTCGGTGTGTATTTTTCCCATTCAATTTCCTTGATGTCAGTACTTTGAATGCAAAACAGAAGCTTATTGATCCAACCTTTCTCTCATGAAATATGGGGTGATTTGTGTTCTGACAAACATTTGCATGCATGGCATGGATTTTGAAGAGAAGTCTAATTTATAGCTACAGGGTCTCTGATGAAAGACTGTGTCTGGGAGTTACGAATCTTTAGTCCTATCCATTCTGTCTGCCCACTGTCAGATTTTGTACAAATGGAAATGGGAGACCTCAAAGCCCCTACATTTAATATTTTTGCATTTCTATAGAGCAATAGATCAGGGAAAAAATGTTCTTGCAGAAACCCCTGGAGAAGAAGATCTCATGTCTCAAGGGGTAATGCAAAAGCTTTTGGTGGCAGACTGCACACTGCTCGCCAGGATTCTTCTCTGAGCAGAATTTTGAGCACTGAAGCTAGAGAAATAAGCTAATAATAAAAGAAAGAAAACCCTGCCGTTCACATCAGCTACCAGATGAGGTGGAAAAGAGGAGTCTTCTCTAAAGCTCCCTTTGGCTCTGGGTCTGACTTTTCTCCACAAGCCACAGGAAATCACATATATATATATATATATATATATATATATATATATATATATATATATATTCTGGTTTCTCACTCAAAGTCTTCTAATGAGTTGAGCATGTTCTGCTTTAGTGTGCCTTATATAGAAAGACTTTAAAAAAGAGTTACAGTCCCAGTGAAAGTTAGGACTTACAGTGTGGTAAGTGACTGGAGCCTCCCAACTGAGTTACTTCCAGAAGGAATATAATGGAATATGATGACTGGAGAAACAAGACACTGTGGATGGGGCAAGCTTTGAGTGGAGCACAGTGAAGGACAGCAGTAGACGTAGGTTAACTCTAGTTGTTACACTATGCATCCACTCCCGAATTCAAACTTGAAGAGAAAACAACACCAAATCTATTGACTGCCCATGCTTGTTCATGACCATGGGTAGCTTGTCAAGTGAGCCTCTTCAGATCTTCAGCGATGGGCTGCATGTCTCTATTCCATCTGCTTTCTCATGACCTTGGGGGATTCTCTCACTGTTTCCTTTTCCCTCATGCCTCCACCATATCTATCCTTCCTCCCTTGTCTATCGTGATCTTGCTTTCATTTTACAAATGAATGGAGGGATTCACAGAAAACATCCATGAGGTTCTACACTTAATTGTGCTTCCTTTACAGGTGGACATCCTAAAATCAAGCACTCCCTGCCTACTCCATTTCCCATCCTTTCTCAGGTACCTAAGTGACCAGTAGCTGCAATACATATTTTCTTTCCTTTCTATAGCACCTGCTTTTCCTGTCTGCTACATCATTTTTAATTTACACACAAGTGTAAGCTAATTTGCTTCTACTCAAAGCAGTACTTTTCCAACCACCATTCCCTTCATCTTGAACCTCTGTTGTTTTTCCTTTCATTTTTTTCTTTAATTGTCCTTTAGTGAAATACTTCTCTAAAGCATTTTCTTGCTCATTCTGCCTTCATGTTTTCCTCCCACTGTGTGACATATTGTCCAACCACCTGGGTGGTCATTTCTCAACATTATTAGCAACATTAGCATAGCTGGCACGTCTTCCTTCAGGAAAATCTTTGTTTTGGGGATCTCTCAGTTTACTTTTTTTCAGTTCTGTTTGCAAGTTCCTCATCTCATTTCTCTGATGTCCAATATGGGATTTTCCTAGTTCTTAGTTGTTGCTTAGTTGTTCAAATCAAAACAAAGTACAACAAACAAAATCACAGAACCAATTAAACCTACACACACACACACACACACACACACACACACACTTACTAGTAAATTTCACTTCATTGATCTACAAATACTGCTTATAATAACTTTACCATGTTGCCAGAATCTAGAATATCCACTGTAGCCAATGTAGCATTAGGAGTAATAAAGACCTCTGGTCTTTTGCATTGCTCCCAGATGGTCTCTCTCGGCTTATTTTCTTCCATCCTCTACTTGCATTTTACTGCTAGAACCAATTATGATCAGTCTAGTGGTGTTCTCATATAGTCAGAGTAGAAGCCTTCATCTCAAAATGGTCCACAAGGCTAGGGAATCTATTCTCTGAGCTCATGCCTGCTTTGCTCCTTGAGCTTGCTGCTGCACCCCTACGAGCTACCATTCCTGCTCCTTGGGCAGTTCAAGCACATTTCAACATCAAGTTTCCCATGAATACACCCTTCTCTTCAACCTGGCCCCTTCCACTCTTCCAATTGACTCTTCAGACTTCCTCTCTTTTTTTAGAGCATCCGTTTTTATATCATTTAGCATCACTTGATATATGTTTTGTTTTGGGTGAGAATGAAAGCTTATGGATGATTGAAATTTATGTTGTTTTCTGCTAAATCACCAGTCCTGAGTATGAGATTTCAAGATTAAGGCATTAGCTCTTATCCAAGGATTCTGGATTTTACTATGTACAGTACTAGTTGGTCAAACTGGACTAATCAGACTTTCTCATACCATTTGGAAAAGAAAAAGAAGTTTCTTTACAGAAATTCAATATAATTGCAATTGTCCAGAAGGTCAAAGTTAAAAAGTGATACCCAAAGCATTATTACTATGTTTCTCAAAGCCTCTTGCTCACAAAGTAACATAATAGTGATAAAAGAAAATATTGTAATTAACATAAATGAACACCGGAGCTGGCTCCATTCTTTGGTACATTTGTTTAATGGATTAGCGGGCAATTTTTATTGATGATATTATCATCTTTAATGACTTCACACTCATCCTAATTAATTTATATAATCCAGTCATTATGATATATTTGATTCCATGTTTCTCCACTCTAAGTAATAATGGATGCCCTTATGCACATTGCTTTGTGCATTTGCATAATTTGTTTCTACAGTATTCATTCTTATTTTTTAAACCAAAATTGCATGTATGATTTGAAAACATATATTATTAGTCTCCATTTCTTTCCTGTGAAGTTGTGTTAGACATCTAGAATTTCACTTTCACAAGTAGTATTTCAGAGAACACTTCCATTCATTAATCTCTGTCTACAAGTCTGTTCATTTTCATTAGCTGTATTCTTTGAGTCTCTACACTTGACAAAAGGAAAATGCATATTTTGTAATGTTCTTTATATGACTTACAGTATTTCCTTAAAGAAAACAGTATTCAATATGTCTATCAAAATTTCATGACTGTCCTTATAGTGTCATTTCAATCTTAAAAGCAGTTGATATTGGGGCTGGGAATATGGCCTAGTGGTAAAGTGCTCGCCTCGTATACATGAAGCCCTAGCTTCGATTCCTCAGCACCACATATATAGAAAAAGCTGGAAGTGGCGCTGAGGCTCAAGTTGTAGAGCGCTAGCCTTCAACAAAAAGAAGCCAGGGACAGTGTTCAGGCCCTGAGTTCAAGCTCCAGGACTGGCAAAAAAAAAAAAAAGCAGTTGATATTATGTTAAACAAAAATAGTAAAATAGTTGTTTTAAAAATTATTCATGGTTCCAAATATCTTTTATCATAATATATTAGGCTGTATGCCTGCATCAGCTATGGTGTTGATAGTTATGACTTAATACATTTTTTGAAAAATTGAACTTTTTCCAAACTGATTGATATGTGATAGAAAAACTTGAGTATGATTTGTAATGTACATTTTCTTCTATGTGGTTTCATTTTCAAGCAATGCTAGGTGAATAGAGAAAATTGTACTATGCTCAACCCAGCCACAAAGGAATAGAAAATGGAAATCTCAGCCAGCTACTTTAATTCATCACTTGTGTTCTAAGGCACACCATTTCATCTCTTTTTGGGTTGCTTCTCTCTTAATTCAGATAACCATCTCTAACACGATGGTAGCATGGAAAAATTTAAGAATTTGTGATAGAATAACTGGCCCAGTGGTATATCATGAAACAGTATGAGCTATATTTAAAATGATTGCTATTAGTATTGTCTGTTAATAACCTAGTGAGGTAGTGTTTGTTTGACAAACTTTGTAAATCACTGGTAGAGGTACTGGTAGAGGAACCCCTGACTCAATTTATGACCAAACCCCACTTTCTGTTCCTTCACCGTACATTGAAGAGGCAAATTTGGAAAAGCAGAAATTATAAAGGTAAAAGAAATTCTCAGGATGATATTGAATCCTTTTAACTATAATATTCCAAAGATTTAGTAAGCCTATTCAAAATACTTAGGAGAACTTTATAAAATCTGCTTTCATCTCAAAGTAACTTTTGCCACAACAAAAAATCATATGTAAAGGCTGCACTTTGACAAACTGTATTTGAATAATGCTATTTAATCATGTTATCTGGGAAATAAACTTACTTCTTCTAATTTGATACAATTTAGCATCAAACCTCAACAGTAATGAATGAAAAATATTTTATTTTCTGTTTAACCTCTGACCTTCAAATTTGTGTGTGTGTGTGTGTGTTTGTGCAACCAGCCAACGAAGTGCAAAATGCTACTAGTAGAGACAAAGAAAAGTTCTGAAGACACTTCAGACAATGCTCTGGGTTGGTGTTAAATACTTTAAGCAGTAATGTGGTAGAGTGGAAAAAGCATGAGATTTGAGTTTTAAAACCTGTGCTTGGACTGCAAAACAGGATACAACAAAGGCATCTGTATATTCACATTAATTTGGAAACAAGCTGAGATACTGGACTACAGAAGAATGGATCAAGAAATGTCATCTGTTGATTGACCTACTGATCAATCTGTCTAAATATATAAATTGTATTCAGCCATCAAGAAGAATGAAATGTCATTCGTGGGGAAATGGAAAGTATACTGAGTGAAGCATGTCAGGCCAAGAAAGTGACAGAGTGAATATTCTTTCTCATATGTGGATCATATTCTCAAATTACAACCTTCCTGGCAAACACACACATGGATATAACCATAAGCATATGTATATGACCAAACTTTCTAAAGTATAGTACATGCAGAAATGAAATTCCATGGAGTCAATCCTTTGAACAACAGCTTAACAAAATGAATTATCAGGAAAATGAAGTGTGTTTCAACTATGAGGCAGGGGCTTAGTGGAAGAAGGGCAATGAGTGGAAATAGGAATGGCGGAGTCCAAATGTATATTTATAAAAGAGGAAGTAGGAGATTTTATGCCATTGAGAGGAATAAGAATGATGGAAGAGATGATTATGATCAAGATTCACTGTACATATAGATGGACATGGTCATTGTATCAGCTAAGTATAGATAAAAAATAAATTATTAACAATAAAGATAAGGCACTAGAGCAAGACTCATATCTCTTCATTACAACTCTCCAACACAGGCCGAAAGTCATCACTATCAACCAAAAGAGCTGACATTCTGTTTCAATAAGAAATGATTCCAGGGACATCAGCAAACATCCTTGTTCAAAAAAAAAAAAAAGATTTCCATCCCAATCATTGATGCTTAAATAGTTCTGTGCTGCAGTGAAAGATTAAACTCCAAGTTCAGACATCCTTGGATTTGGTTCTTGTGTGTTCTAATTTAGATTCAGGTAAAAAGGACATCATGTCCATCTTTAAAATTTTTAAGGACGAATGAACAGACATGAGTAGTTTAAGAGGATAGCTGGGAGCATCAACTGGAAGTAAACATGAGCCCAGAAGCAATATATACTGTCTGCTTATCAGGCAGATGATGACCTTCCTTTGTATTACATTGCTAGGTCAGTGTGTGTGTGTGAGTGTCAGACAAAATAGAATCTCAGGTGATTTGGGGTTGTTTTTTGGTTTGTTTTTTTTTGTATCTGTCATGACAAATATTTCCACAGCTAGACACTGTGTTTATGTCTCATAAAAGGTTCTCAAAGGTTTGGATAAAAGATTATTTAAAAAATACAAACAGTTGTTTGAAGATTGAAAAATCTAAAACTTACCAGTGCTGAAGGAATGAGAACTTTTCATGTTGGTTTGCAAATTCAATGAATACGTAGCAAGCAGTAATAAAAACCTTGGTATGGGAAGTTATTAAAAGTCGCTCTATTTACAGATAAATGGAGTAAATCACTTTACTCTCATGAGCCTATCTGTATCATTAAACTTACAACTAACTAGAAGACTTCAGTTTAAAAAAATTAAATAAGATAATGTTGTGTGGAAAAGTTGTATTATCTCTGACACTTGGGAAAGATGGAATATAGAGGTTAACAGAGTCATAAAACAACAACCAGAAAAAAAGTTAAAACATATAAAACACAGTTACACCTACTAAAGTATTTCTAAGTTCAGAAACTACTAGAATATGCTGCCCTAAAGAATATATTTATGAGATCATTATCCACATTTAGTAATTTTGTCTTCAAATTCATGCCATTCATTCTAATGCTTCTCAACATATATTGATTATTTCTATGGCATAAGTTTGAGTTCTAGAGGTAAAAGAAATTGACACACAAACTTTTTCTCCCAATTTACTCACTTATAAAGTAAGAAAATTGAGATAAGTAATTAATTAGTTCTCTTTTGTGTGAATATTTTTAAGATGCTGATTGTTATGGTTAATAGCAATGGTTAATAATAGCAATGCTACTATTTTGTTAGAAATGTTTGCTGAAATAAAATACCATGGGTTTGATATCTTAAATATCAGACAGTAATTTTTCATTGATTTGAAGTTTGGAAGGTCTATGATAAGTTTACCAGAAGATTTGTTTCTTGCTTAAGGGCATTGTTCCTACCTTGTACTACCTTCTCACCAATGTTGCTCACATGACCTCTCTGTGTCCTATACTTGTTGGGCATAGTAAAATACTCATCTTTTCCTTCTTTTAAGGCACTAATCTTATCATAATGAATCCATTCTCATGACATAAACTAAATGAAATTACCTCCCAAATATCCTACCTCTGAATGTATCATTTTCAGAGTGAATGTTTCAGCTTATGAATTTTAGGGGGATACAAATATTCACCCTATATATACTCTATATACTGTCATTGGAGCAGAAGTTACACAAGATTTTCTCTCACTCACAACATAATCTCCATTAGATAGTTATTTGTACACTCACTTTAAAATGGGGCTTAAATTGGTGAACATCCTATAACCAGTACATAGCAAGGAAGAATTCAGATTCTGAATTTGCACTGTGGTTTCTCAGGTTAGGTTCTTTTAACCAGGTAACATCGTGCCGTTAGTTATTATTATAGCATAGATTATAGAGCATCGTGAATGTTGAGGTGTTGGGAGAATTTAGTCAATTGGAAAAGACAAATTTTTCTCTCAGATCAGTATAAATATTTTTTTAATTCAAACATAAAAATAAGGATATTGTGAACTAGAAAAGTGGACATACCCTGCTATTTTATCTAATCAGCTGTCACTACAAGGAAAATATATGGTGGAACAATGCTGTGGCAACTAAAAATGAATGTTTAACAGATCCATGTCATATCACATGCCCCTCATTAGTCTTAGAAACTTCTACACATATTTACAATGGAATGTCTATCTTTCTAGCAATGTGGATTTTCTTTTTACTTTTTAGAGCCTATTGATCATTTGATCAATTGATCAACTGGCTTGAACAATTGAATGTTTCTGTACTGGTCAATTTCTATTTTGTATAAAAAATATTGGCCAGATTAATCTATTTTTCCCATTGAGTTACCTTTCCCTTTTGATCCACGGTTAAAACTATATCTGTGTGCATATTTCTAATGTCTCCACTCTATTGCACTGAATGGAATAGACCTAACTATGCTTCAACACAATTTGGAAATATGGAGCTGATTACTATAGTAGTGATTTACATATGTACATGTACATATATGTACACATATAATTTCAAAAAAGAGTGAATATATATGTATATGTGTGTATGTGCATATTTTATACACACACACACACACACACACACACACACACATATACAGCCAGTCCTGGGACTTGAACTCAGGGATTGAACACTGTTACTGGCTTCATTTCGGCTCAAGGCTAGCATTCTACCACTTGAATCACAGCACCACTTCTGGCTTTTTCTATATATGTGGTACTAAAGAATCCAACCCAGGGCTGCATGCATGTATGAGAGGCAAGCACTCTACCACTAGGCCATATTCCCAGCCCCATAGAGTGACTATAATTTTATTTATACAAACTTTTAGTCCATAGATCACAAATCAATAGCTACAGAAAGAAAATACATGATTACAAGAGATTCACAATATGTTTGTTATTATTGATTGTGATAGATTGACATTTGTGGATGTACATATTTCATACATATTATGTGGGTGTGTGTATTTTAAAGCTTAGCAACTTGCACATTTGAAATGGATGCAAAGTGATGTATGTAAATTATACTTGAATAAAGTAATTAAAAATGCAAACAAAATATTGGCCAGGGTAATGTCTATGCTATGCTTTCATAGAAAAGAATATTTTTAGAAGATATGATTGTGTATTCATGATTTTCTGGTTTTTTAAAATCAGAGTTGATGAGTTTGAGTCCCAGGACTGGCAAAAAACAAGAATTATATGAGCCAGGTGTCCATAGCTCTCTCGTCTGTCATCCTAGCTAAATGGGAGGCTGAGGACAAGAGATCCAGCCTAGGAAGAAAGGTCTAAAGACTTCATCTAAGTAGAAGAAGCTCAGTGTGCTGGCCCATGCCAGTCATCCTAGCTATGACAGAAAACATATATAATGTATACACAGTATAGGAGTATGCCTGGTCAAAAAACTAACCAGAAGATAACTAAACCAAACTAATCACCATAAAATAGGGCTAGAGAAGATGTTCAACAGTGGAGTAAGCATGGGCTATAGGTTCAACCCTCAGCACTAAAAATTATATATATATATATACACATGTATGTGTGTATGTATACAATTTTGACCACTATAAACCACTATATATGTATACATGCACATATATTGTGACATATATATGTATGTGCATACATATGTATGTACCTATATGTGTGCGTGTGTATATATACATACACACATACACACATACATATATATATATATATATATATATGGTGGTTAAAATTGTATATTCATGGTGTCTCACCACAAACCTGCTACTAAATCCAACGCTCTGTATGGAGCCAAGGGTTCCAAGTGTTTTAAAACACAATAATCAACTCTCATGCCAGCTAAAGCTTTATAAATATTGTATTTAATTTGGCTTAATAAATGCTTATGAATCTTTTGTAATGTAAAATTTGGCAAAGCTGTAGAGATATTAAAATAGATTCACTTCCTTCCTCCAAGAGTGACTGGACTGATGAGATTTTTTTTTAATTGAAGAAATAGACCATAATAATGCGCTGTTTCAATTGCTTACATGGATTCAGAAGTACCTAGAATTTAGAGGAATTAGTGACTCTAGCAGGGGTAAATTTAAAGTGTCAGAGACTGAGTCTAAAACAGTTAATTGTAGATGTATAGCCCCTTAGCAGCACCAGAGTTAAATTGGATGACCTCCCACGTAGCGTTGAAGCTGAAGGCTCAAGTGGAAAGAATGCCAGCAAGGCGATCTTTTAGAAGCAGCAGGTCAGGAACAAATCACTGGAGATTACTTTCCATCTAATATTTTTCTTTTTCAAAGCATCATTCCCTGTAAAATTGTACAGGTTATTCTAGAACCAACGAAATTGCCCTTTTGCAAGGTTTAGCAGTTCATGTCACTGTGTCTGTTTACTTTGCCAAAGGAGAATTTTGAAAGTGATTTTCTTGTCTTCTGAAGTTTGGGGCTGATATTTATATCAAAGAAGTTTGTGATATCATTGAATAGCAAAGTTGTTCTGAAGTATGTGCCTTAATAGTTTAATATTCTAATTAACTCTAATGAGATTTTTTTTATATGATTGAATTCTAGCACTCCATTATGTGCATCAGTAAGTATCCATCTCTGCTTTTGCATTATCCCAGGCCCTCTGTTGGCTCCTCTGTAGTGCCCTTTACTATCTTTTCCAAAGCATTGTTTTACTGCCTATGAATATCCAAGTGAAAACAAGATAAGGGAAACCTATCTAGAAATGCTACACTTTCTCTGAGTATTACGAGTAATGATAAAGACAACTTCAAAAGTTTTTATGCAGATTATGGTCCTGTTCTTCCTGCTTATTAATAGAACGATAGTGAAGAACTAATACAGAGTGTTTGTCTTCGAGAACAAAAAACAGTATCAGAATCTTTCACAGAATTCATGTGTATTTCAAAAATATAAAAGAATAGGTTGTAATATATGACCTGAAACTTTGAAACTACCACAAAAAATAAGTAAAGCACTAAAACATGTGGACAGTAATAGCTTCTTGAACAGAACTCCATTTGCTCAGAAAGACTGAAATATGAGATCAAATCAGACTGAAAACCTTCTTCACAAAAACTGAAATAATTTCTGTACTGAATGACAGCCTACAGTTTGAGACAGAATCATTGCCAGCTCTATATCAACAAGGGAATAATAACAAGAATATATATACAAGAAGATAAAAAAAATAAATTCTCAACAAATCAATAACCCAATCAATAAATGGGCACATTAACTGAATAGAAAATTGTCAAAAGAAGAATGAACCAATGGACAGTAACAAAACACTTAACATCTCTAGTATAAAGAAAATGAAAATCAAAATGACATTGAAATTTTGTCTCACTTTAGTCAGAATGGCCACCATTAAGTACAAAAGCACCAACAAATTTTGCCAAAGTTATAGGATAAAGGAATTTTTATACACTGTTGGTAGGTGTAAACTAATGAATCCACTGTACAAAACAGTGTAAAAGTTACTCAGTTAACTAAAAATGTTTGAGTCTATGACTCTTGATACCTGTCTTGAGCATATATCCAAGGGAATGTAAGCCAGAGTGCAATAGAAGCCCGTGCACACTCAAGTTCATTGCATCACTATTCAGAAAATACAAGTTAGGAAAAGAAATCAGATGCCCTATATATGAATATATATATATATGAATATATACACATGTAAAAATGAAGGTCTATTGCCATGAAAAGAATGAAATTATATTACTTGCAGGTAAATTGACTTAACAAGGCCATTGTGTTACACAAAATAATCTAAGTTCAGTAGAACAAAGGTCACATGTTTTTACTCATATGAAAGCTATCTTTAAAATATACACTGCATATGTAAGCATACGCACTATCTACATGTGTGCATGTGTAGAGAGACTGTAATTGTAATTGTGGAACGTTTTTAGGAGATTAGGGGAAGTAGAGAGAGAAAAAGAGTGTGTGAATAATATTTGAACAAATTGCATTTGAGCATCAGGATAGCATGACCAAACCCACATGCTTAAATAAAATTTAAATAATAAGGTGGAAGGAGGGGAAATAATTAAGGCAGTGAATCTGATTAGTGTAATAGATACAAGTGTGAAATATCATGGTGAAATTTATTACTCCCCTCTAAAAAAATGGAAGACAAAAAATGCAAAACGGGTTTCACAGGACTTGGAAGAGCCAAGAGGGAGGGCATAAGTAAAAGATGAGAGAGGACAAATTTGATCAGTGTAATATAGTTGTTTTATATCATACATGTATGAAAACTAATGAAATTGTCTCAAGAAGGGAGGAGGAGGAAGAAAAACGGAAATGGTTATTCTGGTAAGAGTACACTGTAAGCAAATATAAACATGTCAAAATGAAACTGCCTTGTAGAAACAGAGATAGTGGTAAAATATATGAAAGAGGAGAATTTTGATGCTGATAACATTCTCCCCTTTCAGTTGCTTATATATAAAGCAAAAATAATGTCCCCTCTTCCTCCCCTAGCAAAACAAGGGAAATGAACATGTTTCTTACCTAGTAATCATAAATCAATTAAATGTACTGATCATTAACATATTTTGATACCTTATAACGTATTTGATATCTTGTTTGGTAAGTATTGTTATATATTATTTCGCAAAAGAGATAAACCATTGACTGGAATTCTGACAGCCTGGGTGCTGGAATTGTCTCATATTGATGAGCTATGTAAGTGAAGAAATGCATGCATGCATTTGTCTATTTTATTTAGAACCTAAGGCAGGAAGGAGTTTCATGGTGGAATTCTTCTTAGCTATTAATAGGAATCCCTCTATCTCTTTTGATATGAGCTGTTAAATACAGCTTATATCTGGCTACTTTAAAAAGTTTTAATTTATGCTTAAGAATATGGGACTTTAAAATGTGTTGCTAATTCTTCTCAATTAAAATGAACTTTTATGAAGTCTGAGTGATTTCATCCAATTTGGTCCTTTGAATCACAAATCCATATTTTAAGAGAGTTCCTCCTTGGTTCTTAAATATTGGTTAGAGTGTTGAAAAGGAGCATTTTCTTTTCTTATATAAGATGCTATTGAGGTTTATAGATGGGCTCTGCCTATGTGTTTAAATTCGATAAATCTACCTCCCCTCACATGAATATTCATGTACGCATGTGTGGGTGTGCACTCACCAACTTTTACTATGGTTTCTGAAATCCATTCTTGAAAGCATGCAGTCACCATAAACTCTGGTATTTTCTGCAGTAATAAAAAGTCAGATTGTCTGAAAACTACACTATAATCAATGCTGGAAGTATTGTTTTTACCAAATAATCTTAGATATGAATCATGTGTAAATGTGTGCAGAAATTATTATGGTTTTGTGATAAGTTGTCAAATTCATTACCCTTGACCTGCCTTTGAGTTACTTGTTACATTTTTTATGAGATGTGTAGGTTCATATTTATTGTTTGAAGCAATACATTAATGCTATTCAAATACTGTTTTGGTGGTGGCATAAAAGCAAAGTGGTGACTTTATTATCCTTTGTCTTCCTTTTTAAATCAGTGCTATATAAATGACAATGCCCTATAACACTAGACACCAACATGTCCTTGCATGGTAGACTCACAGAATTCTAAAACTGAAAAAAAAATAAGCTTAAGGATACTTAAGTTTTGTGAGAAAACTATATTCTAATGCAGCCCTTAGCAACTGCTGATGGTCTATCCATTATCTACCAATATGACAGATAATCAGGAAGCTATTTGAAGGGGAGAGAGAGAGTGAAGGATAGAATCACCCTACACTCTTAAAGGAATTCTCTAAAATTTAGAAACACAGTTGAACTTCATTTTCTCTATTTACAAAGTAAGAAACTCAAGTCAAGGAAAGTTCAGTTCGTTGTCTCCTTCCACGATGGGCTGATGTTCTGGTTGTGAACACATAGATTCCAAATCAACTTCCCACATTTCCAGGAACCCAAAACCAAGGACAATTAAGTGATTTTCTGTGAGTTCATGATCTGCTCTGTCAAAGAGTCAATGACAGTGAGAGTTCCCGGCTCTCCTTTACTTCATACAATGGCTTTTCTAGGTCATCCCATTGTATTACCTCTCATCATATTTGAGAGAGAGGAAAAAAAAATACCTGTCACTTTTACCTGTTCATGATTTTCCTCAAGTTTATGTGACTGTCACCGCGTGGGCCGGGGGGGAGAGGGAGAGAGGGAGAGAGGGAGAGGGGGAGAGAGGGAGAGGGGGAGAGAGGAAAGAGGAGAGAGGAGAGAAGGTACTTCTCAGAGGCTTTTTCAAGTCTCAGTGGAAAAATATGACAAAAGAAAATCAGATAAAATGTTTCATTGTTATTTGTAGCTTATGTTAATATTTTTTAAAGCTCTTAAAATTTTTAGTGGCTTCTCCTACTATTTAAGGGTATACATGAGCATAGTTAGTTGATATTTTTTAAGTTAGTACTTCCTTTTAGCCATTGGTAGTTTTTAAAATACAAGAAGAAAGCATCCACTCATACATGTAAGCCTAACTACTCAGGAGCCTGAGATCTGAGGATGGCAGTTCAAGCCAGCTTGGGAGAAAAACCCATGAGATTTTAATTTCAAATTAATCAGAAAAAAAGCAAGAAGTTGAGGGTGGCTCATGTGGTGGAGTACCAGGTTTGGGTGACAAAACCACGTGAGAGCATGAGACCCTAAATCCAGGCCCTGATTACCGCCACACAAAATAAAAATTAGAAAATATAAAAGGAAAGTAAATCTACTCATACTTCCGTAAATAGTGTTGAAAAACCTTGGCTTACTTGTCTCCAGCCTTTTTCACATGAACACACAACATTCACACATACAAACACAAACTTCCACACGTACAAGCTTAAACATAAACTTTCAAACACAAGCTTTTACACAAGCCTACACACATTTTACACATATGCACACACATTTGGCACATGCACATAACATTCACACAGAAACACACACACACATAGTAACTCTCACACAAAGTCAGTTCTTCTGAAGAAATCACTCAGCTTTCAGAAAGATCATTATTTTTTGTGAAAACATCCCCTAGGAACTAGAAGTTTGCTCAACTCTCAGAATTTTCTACATCCTTCTATGTAATGATAAATACTTGGGCAGAAATGGCAAGCATTAGGTAGAAATCCACTTATGACAATATAGTATGCTACAGATGACAGCATTGTTCAGTAGTTTATAGTTTACTGTTTTCAGATCTGAGCTGTAGAGTTCCCTGCTAGAGAGAATGAGATGGCAGCTTGCTAATGTGCTGTTTTGATCTCATGTAGGTTTATAGCAGTGTCATTCTCTTCCATACCGATTGTTTCTGATATGTTTATTTCCACATATATACATATATATATATATAATTTATATGTGTATATGCACATGTGTGTGTATCCAAATTAATTGCCAGGTTTTTTTTTTTGCCACTTCTTGATGGTTTTCTTAATCTCATGGGTTTTCTTGGTAGGCATTCAGGAGAGTGTAGTATTCTATCACCACGTGTATAATTGAATATGGGCTTTGTATAGAAAAGATTTGTGGGGCTGGGGATATAGCCTAGTGGCAAGAGTGCCTGCCACGGATACACGAGGCCCTAGGTTCGATTCCCCAGCACCACATATACAGAAAACGGCCAGAAGCGGCGCTGTGGCTCAAGTGGCAGAGTGCTAGCCTTGAGCAGGAAGAAGCCAGGGACAGTGCTCAGGCCCTGAGTCCAAGGCCCAGGACTGGCCAAAAAAAAAAAAAAAAAGAAAAGCTTTGTGTTTACATGGTGACTTCCTAATACTTAGGAAGTGAAGAGGGAAAGGATGGCAGTTCAAGGTCAGCCTGGACAAAAATGAGAGAGATGCCTACCTGAATGAATAAGCCAAGCATAAGGGAATGAGCCTAAATTCTAAGCTATCCAAGAGGCTGTAGGTAGGAAGATCCTAGTCCACAGTTAGTCCTGACAAAATATCTAGACCTTTCTGGAAAAGAAAGCAAAAAAGTCTGGGAACACAGCTTCCTTGGAAAAGTAATTACTTTTTAAGTGTCCGTGCCACCAAAATAATAAAAACAAGCATAAAAGAAAAGAAGGAAAAACAAAGCTGCAACCGCACAATTAAAAACCTCTTGCTTTTATTTCCTGAAGTTCATTTCGATAAATATCATTGTGTATGATCATTATGTTCATACCCTTATGTTTACTACTTTGTTTTTACATGAAATTTTTCTCCTTTTTTGAGTCATTTTCATTACTGTTGTCTGCATTGTATTCCCATGTGTGTCATATATATTTTATATCTTAATCATATTGAGTATATCGATCCATGCATGTTATTTATTCACATTTAGGTTTGCTCTATCCTTATTTGTTCCCTTACTGGGAGTATTGGGCTATGCTTTGGAGGCTAGGTGTTCAGGCACTTGTAAGCAACCAGCAGGAATAGAAAGGGAATGAGTTCAGACGAAACAATATTCAACTTCCTTTAGAATACCCAGCTTCAAGTCAGTGCATTTCCTCACAAATGGGCAATGTCATTCTTGCACCTGCACTAACACCTGTGTCTGTCTACAAAAGATGGAGCTACCATCACGTTTCCAATCAACTCCTCAATTATTTGGCTACCTAATTCTTCACCTTAGTCAAAGTTATCTCTTTCCTTTATGTTTCTCCTCATTAGCAAATGTAGCAGCTTCTCTTCAATCTGGAAAGAAAATCATATATTCTTTTTAAATTTTATGTCAATCTTTGCTTTGGGATGTTGGTAGGGATTGGGGTGTAATGGGAGGTACAGAACCATATTCTGACAGTTTTATCCTACCTTAGAAATAACTGTGCAGAATTAATACATATATGCATACATACATGCATACATACGGTATACGTAAATGCTTATGCTTTCTTGTTGTCCTTTTTCTTTTATTTTTGTGATTTATTTATTTATTTTTGTGTATGTGTTCTGGAATGGAGGTATCACTGCAAAATAGAATGCCAGCTGTGAAGAAGAAATTCAAGCCAAAAACAGGCACAAAATATCCACAAAGCATTATTTCTGTACATTTGTAATATTTACCTCTTTCACTCTCAAGCACCAAGAAAACATACTGGAATATATTTGTCTGAGGGAATATAATAGGTCTCAAATTCCTGTTCCTATTTTAGGACTAGATGATTTGTTCCTAATGTTAGGAACCAGAAAACAATCTTTTAGCCATGTATTATTTTTGTAGTTAGCACATTCGATTGAACATTTACATCACATCTTCCTTAAGGATGTTTTATTTTCAAATTCTAATTAAAAATCAGAGAAAGCTAAAGTTTTATAAATGGGACATGTATGGATATATATTTGTCTTTCTGTAGATTCACATTCTATTACAAATGTAGGTATTCTCACAGAGAAGTAGAAAGAACATAAAATGTCTAAAAATATGTATAAGTACACATATAAATACGTATGTCCTCATTTTTATGCACACACAGAGACAATCACAGAAACACCCCCCCCCCCCACATACACACTGTTGGTTAGTTGCCAGTGCCCACTGAAGGCTTTCTATGGCACATGGATCAAATATTTAAGCCCAGTATTAACAAAGTGATGCAGATAACATCCATGTGGGCTCTTGACATAATACTCACAGATTGAAGCTTCACAGAATCATGGTCTCAACTTAGTCATAGGTTCCACACTTGAAAAGTGAATGGCAAGCTTAGTCTGGGTTTAGAGAGAAACACCCTTGATTACAGGAAGAACATAACCTGAAGAAAGACAATGGGATTATTTTTCCGGAATAGAAAAATATGTAGAAAGATCTGAAATAATTTCCTAGTGTATATGAAGGACTTTAAAAAAGGTTAAAGATCAGTTGGTCTTGCTGTCCATGGCACATAAAACAGAATGTTTGGTGAGGAGAAAGAATGTGTTAAAATACTGTGCTCACACTGGATAGTATTAATGAGATATGGAAAATAAATTACCAAATGGCTAAATATTAATTTATTTAATTTGATTAGATTATTGCCTCTGCCAACGATAGAGTAGCTTAGAATATCCTTCATCTGTAGTCTGCGGTTTATTCTTTATTTAAGCAGTTGCTCAAAGTTTCTGTTATGTAACTTTCAGTATAGAGATGTATTTATACATGTACATGTATATAAATATGCATATACAGTACATGCATGCACATATTGTACATCTGTGTGTACAATTAAATATACCCTTCAGCCTTCAATTTACAGCAAGATAAAAGGTAGTTCATATTTTAGTGTTATGATAATCATCTAAATCCCATACTCGTTTTTCTTTTTCTCTGTTGGAGTAGATTGCAATGGCCACTTGAATGAGTGTAGACATTAAAACCATATGTAGCTAACAACATTTCTTAAAACCAATGGACCCGAAAAACATTAATATATAGAGCAATGATAACTCAGGAGGGTTTCTATTTATTATATGTAACATGTTCCCATCATCTAAATATACAACCCAAGTTAAACCAACCTAAACTTTTTGGGGAGTATATGTACAAGAGAAACTTCAGTAGGAAATCAAATGTAATTCTCCACAGCTAGTACTGGAAAGGTTAATGGGTATATGAGTAATGAAACATAACCCAGGGAAAAACGTTAAACAGATCTCAAGGAATTTAACGTAGTAGAAAAGACTTGGACAAAACATTGGATTAGACAGAAAATGAATCACATCACTTCCTTTTTTTTGTTAGCTGTTTGGTTGGTTAAAAAAAACTGTAAGGTGTTATTTATTTAAAGATTAAATTGGCTGAATCCATTTATTTTGTCAACAAGACTTTGTACAGACAGAAATTACATTGTGGAGTATGTAATTTTTCATCACTAACTTGAGGAGTTCACTAGAAACATTTTTATGTGGAACTGGGGTTTTGTTGAAGTATGTTTAATGCAGAAGCCTGGATTTACACAGAATATTTCCCTCCTGTGATAAATTATCACTAAGCCCACACTCAGTGCCAGATGACTGCCTTTGTAGTCATCCAAATGTGATTGCACATAAAACAATGGCTCCTGAGCATGAAGTTATCTGTGGATGCAGTTGCTATAGTGCCCTTGAAGGAGCCTATTTGGTTTGGACCCCAACCAGGCAGCACATAGGTTCTAGATATTTTATGGTGTTGTTATTCTTTTCAGAAACTTTCATTCCAGAGACAAACAATGAGTTTATGTTCGCTGTTTCAACAACAAATGAATAAAGTGAAAAGAACCTGGAGAGGTAGTCAGAGGTGTACCACTGCAGGAAACTGGCTGCATTTCCACTATTCTCCAGGAAGAACTGCAGCTATATACATATCATGCAAATTTTTGTTTTTTCCCAGTCAACATTGGCCTTTTTCAGATTTCTGAAAAAGACACCACAGACACCAGTGATCTATGCTGCCCGTTGTTCATTTAAACTGTCATTTATGGCTTAATAAAAATGCATTTATTTGTTCGTTTTAAAGAGTCATGGTAACTCTTCAAAATGCATGACATTGTCTCATCGTCCAGGTAATAAAATATTAACTTTGTGTATTAGTGTAGTATTTTTAAATGGATTCATATTTACTTTACAGTCCCTGAATGCAAGATAAACAGTAAGCTATGTAAAACTGATAAAGACTCGAGGCCAAATTAGAGGATTAGGAAGAATACAAAATACTAGACATCTTGTAAAGAAGTTATGACATTAACTAAATTCTATAGGCCTGCGTAGGTGTTTGGTGAGGATTTTAGACTAAAGTTTAGATGATATTTTATTCTGTGACTTTCAATAATTACTCATAGAATAGAAATTGTTTAAAGGAAAACCAAATTCACTCAGTGAAAACTTTTACCCAATGCTAAAGATTATTTAATCAAATTAAATTATTTAAGGTAAAAGTAATACCCAATTCTGAAGATTACAATTTATAGAAATACCTCATCTACTAGTATTTTCCAGGTCTGAGAGAACCTTTGAAGGACAAAATTCCATTTTTTTTATATTTCTTGTTCTTATTAGTCAATTTGATTACTCTTACATTATCCTCAGCCCCTTCTTTGAAAATTAATCTTTTTTTCTGTACTACTTGCACTTATAAATGTCCTGTAAAAGAAATTTATTTTGCAAATATAAATAACCTATTACCAATCATGTATGTCATTTTTATATGAAGGAAAAAATAATTAAAACCAACCTCTAGGCTAAATTGTTGTAACATTGTACCTGTGTCTAAAAGGAAGACTATATAAATGGGACAATTATATAAGCTTAAATTTTTTTGGTACTTTGTGTTAGTCATGAAGATATTACTGCCAACTAAATCATTTTTCAAATTGTGAAGTTATTCCTTCCACATAAGTAAGAGAAAAGAGGAACTATGTAATGTGTAGAGGCTTAAAAAATAAAGGAGCATTATTCAGACCTTTTATGTAGGAATCTTAATCTGACTTAATCTGGCTCATGAATAGTTATAAATGTGAAATCTTATATGAAATCTAAAACTTGAGCAAATTGGTAGAGACTAATGGAACCAAAAAAGATATCATTAGCTCCATGAGAGACAGCTTCATGAAAATGATTGGTCCAGTTTATCTCTTGGAAAATATGCCGAATTTTTGCCACCTGAGAAACATCATCTAGACAGGGGCATTTAATTAGAACCATAGTAATAAATGTTGTATATCCATAGCCATAAACAAAAGTAGTGTTCTCTCTGAGTTCAGTCCAGTTATCTCTATCATTGTAAATATTTGTTTTAAATACCAAATAGTTTAGTTAAGGTCTACAATTTGTTTGGAAGGAAGAGATGAGTTCCATGAAAACTATGTAAGAAAGTCAGGAGAATTATAATCCCTCTATATATTCTTAAATATACATCTATAATTTTGTCTCTATTCTGTGGCTAATGAAGGTTCACAGGCAATATTTTGAAAGACAAGTGACATAAATAAGGTTTGATAGTAATAAAAATGTGTTTGCCTTGTTCTTTCAACTATATTGCTTTAACCAATTATTTTGAGGATATAAGATCCCAATTCTGTGCAATGTATATCATGACTGATTATACTTAGGTCCCAAACTCTAAGTGACCATTCTAAAGTGATATGCAAAGATATTAATCTCCTTATCACCAAGAGACAGAGAAATCAAAGAGAAAGCAAAAACGTGGGTAAACTTCATTTATCTACTTCCTTATAGAACAGTGTAATCACTCAAAGCATGCTAAGTGACAAACTGATGTGTAACAGGCAAGGTTCTTATTGCACAAAGTTAATATTGGTACTGTGATAACAATACACAAATAAACAGAAAAGAGAAAACTATGTCCCATGTCATAAATTTTTAAATACAATTGTATTATCTTTAAGTAGTTGTACAAAGGAGTTGCCATTCAAAAAAGCAATTTATAAATACAACACATCTTTTTTTTTTTTTTTTTGGCCAGTCCTGGGCCTTGGACTCAGGGCCTGAGCACTGTCCCTGGCTTCTTTCCGCTCAAGGCTAGCACTCTGCCACTTGAGCCACAGCGCCGCTTCTGGCCGTTTTCTGTATATGTGGTGCTGGGGAATTGAACCTAGGGCCTCGTGTATCCGAGGCAGGCACTCTTGCCACTAGGCTATATCCCCAGCCCCAATACAACACATCTTGATGGATGCCAATCCTTTTGACATTCTCCCAAGTCTCTCTCAACCCTACATGATTTTCTTAATTATGCAGGATATGCATTAAATTTTAAGACTTAATTCTCTTCCCCTCTTCATCTCTTCATTCCTCTATTGCCCTCCCCTTGATCCAACCTCTATCCAAGTACTCATTTCCTGGTGTTTATTTTGTTGGACAATCAGTTAATACATTTGCATATACTCGCATACCACCCAAATGTTTATTTATATATTTATAAATGAATTAGCTCTAGCTTCCATGTATGAGAAAAACTTGCATTGTTCCCAAAAAGAGAATGCTCCTCCTCAAATTGAGGAAGTGGAAAATGAAGTGATCATGTTTATGTCCTGGAATAAAATGGAAAACATAGGATGACAAAATAGAATGAAATTAGAAAGCTACCCTGTGTTCTTGTTTAAATTATGCCATAGGCAGTGAGTATTCCTTATCCAACTCATTACCTCCTCCCTCATTTCCCCCCGCCTCCCCCCTCCATATTTCCCTCTCACCCGCCTTACATATGAAACTGTAACCCCTCTGTACATCACTTTCACAATAAAGAAATGAAAAAAAAGTCATAGGTGTGTGTGTGTGTGTGTGTGTGTGTGTGTGTGTGTGTATGTGTGTATGATAAATTTAGGAAAATAGGCAGCAATTCAGCTATCAATTACTTAAAAGCAAGGTTGAAGCGCTTTTACTTAATCTCTAATCCAACTGGAGCTTATATTTTTATATCTTTTCACAATCCCTTCCCAAGGTATGCAGGAATTTTAATTCCCTTCACTCAGAGAAAGTCTTAAGAATAAGCTTGCTTATGATTTCTGAAAATTATTCTAAAATACTGCATATTCAGTCTTTTCTCCAAACAACCATGTAACCCTATTTCTTATACCTTTAGTACATTTTATACATTATCCTTTGACATTTTCTTTATCATAAGATAATATGAGTTTGTCATTATATTATTTCTGTAAAAGGGTTCAAATTTCTCCACTTCATGTTACATCAATAGTCCCATAGGAAGAGATGAAAATGTTTGGGGCTGGGAATATGGCTTAGTGGTAGAGTGCTTGCCTAGCATGCCTGAAGCCCTGGGTTAGCATCACACAAACAGAAAAGGCCAGATGTGGTGCTGTGGCTCAAGTTATAGAGTGCTAGCCTTGAGCAAAAGACGCTCAGGGATGGTGCCCAGGCTCTGAATGAAGCCCAGGGAGGGGGGCGGGGAGAGAAAGAGAGAGGAAAATGTGCATCTTATTGAGGTCATGTTAGAATCAACAGCAAACCTTTCCTGAGCTCATACTGAGGATTAAGCACTGTTTTAAGCCTGATATATAAAGAACTCTTATTCTCACATAGTATTCTGGGGATAGATGACACTGCCTGAGTTAGAGAGTATTTTTCAGGAATCCTGTGACATTGCTTCACTTAGGATTCAATTTGTCCCATGCAAGTGAGAGAAGTGACTTGTTTTTTTTAACCTATTAATTAGTGTAATGTGAAAGTTGGAGAACCAAATATTGAAATGAAGATACCAAGACAACCAGGAAAATACAGGCGCCTAAGATAATTCTGAAAGCCTAAGAAATGAGAGAAAATTACAGAATACAGGGCAGAACTCGGGTATAAAATTTTAAGCAGGAAGTAATCATTGTGGGATACGTGGAGCTTATACTATTTCAACTATAATTGTATGCTTAAATTGAATTATTCCTTTACTTAATCATAGGTTACTATATTTTAATAATCAATAAAACAAAACATTTTGTGAATCCATTGTGTGCTTGGCTTTATATTAATTACCTTGTTCAGAGATCATGAATAGTTAGATGTTCCCTAGCCCTCCAATTAAGGAAACAGAATGCCACGATGTGAAGCAATTTGAAAAATAGCAATCATTTAATACCATAATTTGCTTCTAAGAAATCCTATTATGTAAAGTACAGTTTATTGACACTGAATAGACAAAAATATAACTCCAATTATAAATCAAGAAATAAGAGAATTGAAAGAGAAAATTAAGAGGCTATAAATCAACATACAAAAGATGTTTTCCTGTACCCTGTATTTATTTATGTATTTGTGCATACATATAATAATGTTTGCCACTGGCCATTTGGAGAAATGAATTGAAATCCAGCTTAATGTGGCTCTGGCATAGTGGTTCTTCTTGAACCTTTTCTTCTCTTTTCTTTCTTCAGTATAAACTGTGTTCCTTTTTTCTCCTGCTCTAATCCTGGTTTTTCCTATTCGTATTCACAACCTCATTGATTTCTCACTCTATCCTTTCTCTCTCTCTCTCTCTCTCTTTCTCTCTCTCTCTGTTTCTCTCTTGCTCTCACTGTCTCTGTCTAATGCACATGTGCAAATGCATATAGAGACATGCATAAACTTATATACTTAAATTTTGATCTCCACCTAGAATGGGTATACTGGAAGATATTTTGTGGTGAGGGGGAAGAAAAAACTAAAGGGAGAAGAGGCCTGGACAATATGGTATTTTTTTCTTTATTTCTTCCTTTTTTGTTACCGGTCCTGGGGCTTGAACTCTGGGCCTGGGCACTGTCCCTGAGCTCCTTCCACTCAAGGCTAATGTTCTATTCCTTGTGCCAAAGGGCCACTTCCAGATTTTTCTGTGATTAATTGGAGATAAGAGTCTCACAGACTTCCCTCCCCAGGCTGGCTCCCATCCTCAGATCTTAGCCTCCTGAATAACTAGGATTACAGGCGCATGCTACCAGTATCCATCTTAAAAATAGTTCTAACAGCGTTATCACCATTATTTCTGAGACTCCAGAAGTATTTCTGAGTTTCCATTCCACTGGGCTTTGCAAGTTGCAAAAGCCACAAGAAGAGCAAAGAAATTCTCAATGCAGACCAGGAGTCAGACTGTCCAGCCCTATAGTTAACAAGCTGTGTAATTTGTAGGAAATTTATGTAAACACCTTGTAACTTAACCTCTACATTTGTGAAATGGAATAATGTATGCTGTCTCTGAGAGTTGTGGTGAGAAAATAAATACAAAGTGCTTAGGCTAATAAATTGTACATTGTTGGGCTCTCAGGAAATGCTGGCTGTTGGCCAATAAATAAGCATTTGCCCCCAAATTGAGATAAAACTAAAAGCAGAATCAAGAAGATCCAACTAATATATCTCCTCAGAGGCATTAAATCAACCTTCCAGACAACTTTTGCTTCATTATCAGAGGACTTGATGAAAGAATCAGAAAAAAATATCATTATGGTAATAATTTTATCAATAACAACAAAGAACATATTTTATCCCTCTCTACAATGTTTAGAAAGGCACCCAGACACATTTCTTTTCATAAATTTAGTACATGAATATTAATGCATCCTGGCAGCACCATCTAAATCAATTTGACCCTCTCAATGGAAGATTAAAGAATTTTAAAAAAACGATTTACTACCAGGGAACTAAATATTTACAAATTGAGACTGTACATCATGGGGAGAAGAAGCTAGAGAGAGAACCAAGACTCAAATCCCACGGAAATCACCCCTGCTGTTCCTTTGTCCTACTATGGTGACCTTCAGAGAGAGGTAGAATATTTACTTCCATGTCCTCAGTGTTTTGCTGTTAGTGATTGGAAAGAGAAACGTATACCGTTAGTTGAAGAAGGAAAAAGTAATAGTCACTATTCATTGAGCACAATCATGACAATGACAGAAACACAGACTACCTTGGAAGATGACCACTAAACATAGCTGTCTGCTTCTTTGGGATATGCTATTGTTTCACATTATTCCCATTGGACATCCTGAGAGCCAGGTTACTGTAGCACTGTGAATTTGACCTCACTTCTCAGACTATATGAGTGTTTTAGGTAGACTTTACTTAAGTTTCCTCATGGAAGGGGCTAAAAAGCAACCCTAATCCTAATGACTCAGGAGGCTACGCTCTGAGGATTGTGGTCCAAAGCCAGCCTAGGCAGAAAAGTTTATGAGACTCTTATCTCCAAATAATCAACAAAAAAAAGCCAGAAGTGTAGGGGTGTCTCAAGTGATAGAACACCAGCTTTGAGCAAAAAAGCAAGAGCAAAGAGTCCCTGAGTTCACACCCCAGTTTCAGCAACAAAAAAAAGAAAAAATATTCCTGTCCTTGGCATAGTTTGAAGGACTAAGGGAAGAAGTGTTCTATTTCTTATTTTTTTTTCAATTGCAAATTTCCAGTATTGAGTAACTAGTGCTAAAATAATTAAGAAATTAAATTAGTATATCACACACCATGTTGAGATGATAATTCTACAGTACAGTAATGCACTGCAATCAACAGTTGCTAGGACAATAGTAATGCATCTACAATAAAGATGATACTGGCATTCTTCCTGTCCAGTCACTACAGAGGTTTCAGTAGAGAATAAATCCATATCATTAAATACTTGAGAAACCCTAGAATTATAGGGACATTAAGCTTTCTCATCTTCTGCTTTTGATTATTTCAGTCCTGTTAGTATCTCTTTCTCTCACCACTAAGTGCAAATACATTTGAAGAGGGGGGGACACATTCTATAGTAACTTCCATCTAACCAGCAAAGGTCTTGGGGAATGATTTTAATTACAAGTATATTCTGTCCCAGTGCTGTGTTCTCCACTCACTGAGGAAGTCAGCATGCACATTCACATTTTCACTCACTGGCGTTTGTTTTTCTCCTGTCTTTGCAGTTCCGCCATGGTTTTTAAATCACCCTTCCAACCTGTACGCGTATGAAAGCATGGATATTGAGTTTGAATGTACTGTTTCGGGAAAACCTGTGCCCACTGTGAACTGGATGAAGAATGGAGATGTGGTCATTCCTAGCGATTATTTTCAGATAGTGGTAATTATTCTTCTTCTTTTCATACTAGCTTTACAGTCCCATTTATTGTTTAGCATTTTCTCACTTGCTTTTGTCTTCTGGGCAGAAGGTTCCTGGTGATGAACTTTATCACATGTTAAGAAAATTGTTCTCTCAAACTTGAATGATTTTCTTGAGGTAGAATTCAAATAGTCCAGACTTTTAATTTTATAAAGGCTCTGAGAAAAACAAAGGTAAAAATAGAGGTCTTGAGAGCTCTGTTTTTCAAATATTCCTATTGTTACATCTTAGAATAGAACTCAGTTCCAGATTGTATTAAGTTATAATTCTCTCATTTCTTTTATTTTTAACAATTACAATATCTTTTCTTTTCCTGATTTTTAATTTTTTTGTTGTTGTTCTGGTACTGGGACTTGAACTCAGAGCCTTGCATTCTTGCTTGGCTTTTTTGTTATTGCTGTTCCAAACAGTTGTCTGTGACTTGAACCACAGTTCTCTACCTCTAGCTTTTTGCTAGTTAATTGGAGATAAGATTTTCTCTTTTGCCTGGCCTGGCTTCAAACCAGGATCCTCCAATCTCAGCCTGCTGAGTATCTAGGATTATAAGTATGAGCCACCAGTTCCCAGTATAATTCATTTTCAATATGATGTATTACTTACAATTATGGGAGTCTTGAATCACAGATGGCTTTTGCTTAGCTGATCCCACAAGCACAGTCACAGTAGGAAGAATAATGGTGGTCATAGCAGGGGTTGTGAGGCCATGGAAAACCAGGGCTCAAGTCACTTGAAAATTCTCAGTGTTGGAAAAGTTAGAAGTTCTGAAGGATAGCTCCTGTAATTCCCTGTATATTTTAGTTCACATTCTACATCTATCCTTAGGAAGATAAGAGGAGTGTGGATCCTACATGCTGAGTTGCCCTGGTCCAAAGGAAGTCTTTGCTTATCGTTATTGTTTTTGAAATTTACACCCAAGTGCCCTTTCTTCTCTGTAGGTGTGGCGTTACAACAAAGGTTCTGATTTCTCAGGCCTTTATGAGAATAAATGAGAAAAACATTTTAAAAGTACTTCTCCATAACTAAGGAATTGTGTAGTTAAAATACAGAGTGTTAGGTCTATTTGTATTTTATGTTTGGGAAGCAAAGATGATCTTGTCAAAGAAGAGCTGTCATGAAAGAGCTGTCTACCGGTTGGGAATGGGTCCAGAGCTGGGTGCTGGGAGTTTATGCCTGTGATCCTAGCTACTCAGTTGAAGATTATCTTCTGAAGCCAACCAGGACAGGGAAAAAATAAATAAACAGAGGGCTGGGAATATGACCTAGTGGTAAAGTGCTCACCTTATATACATGAAGCCCTGGGTTCAATTCCCCAGCACCACATATGCAGAAAATCAGCCAGAAATGGTGCTGTGGCTCAAGTGGTAGAGTGCTTGCCTTGAGGATAAAGAAGCCAGAGAGAGTGCTCAGGCCCTGAGTTCAAGTCCCAGGACTGGTAAATAAATAAATATAAATAAAATAAACAGATAAATAGATAAAGGAAAACTGTGGGACTCTTATCTCTGATTAACCAGCAAAATGCCAGAAGTATAGCTCAAATTGTTATTAAAATGGCACAGTTCAAATGGCAGGATGCCATCTTTGAACAAAAAAGACAAGCAAGAGCAGAAGGTGCTCCAGTGCACACACATCCTGGGTCAGCATCTTGGTTCTCAGCCTGACTCAGATTCTCTCTTATGTAGTTATGCTGGCTCCTTTTGGCAAATGGTAAGGTGGTGTTCAGAAACTTTCATAATCTGTTGAGGCATGAATTTGGGTAGACTACATTTTCAACGAATAAATCCATGAATTGTATATTTGCCACTTTGATCATCAATTTCCATTTTTCACTTTTAGCTATATTTATTTAATTGGTTGGGGATAAAGTAAGAGAGGGCACATTTTAACTTTTGAATGCCACCTCAGTCCATTATTTCTTTTAAATGTAGTGCTGTTTCTGTGACCATTGAATTACAAATGACCTGCCATAGGGCAACTTAAAAATTGTTGTATGTGCCTAAAATATATGCTGCTTGCATATGTACCCTCAAGGACTCATGATAAAATACAACACTTCTTTTTTTCTACAGTTTGAATAATCTTTCTCCCAGCATGAGCCATTACAGTCAACTGATTTAAGTATTTCTTTTCTTAAGGTGAAAGAAAATGTATGCTATGTGCCCTATTCACATTAAGTTGTGCTTAAAAATGTTCCCTCAATTGTTCCAGAAATATGAAAGCCATTGTGGGCCGCACAGGTAACATTGAATGCAATAGTAACTTCTATGAGAATTGTTAATTAGAAGTTAGCCAGCTTAATCTAAGAATTTTACATCAGCTGAGAATTGACTACAAGACACTAAAAACAATTAAGAATTCCCCATGAGGTAATATTTATCTCTTAATGACTTCAGGAGAAGTGATTTAACACGTCTCACTTACTGAACTAATTCTTGCACTAATATGGAAGATAAACTTAGTTCATATAATTAAATGCTATCTCTGGATCATTTTATCATCCATCCTTGAAAAACGAAGGTGGCTCAATTTATACACAAAAGGAGTTCACAATGTATTTCCACTATGGATTGCTGAAGAGGAAACATTCCAGCAGTAGAACAAAAACTGTGTGAGTGTAAGATACCCACCGTAACTTCCACTTCAAACCCTCAAGAGTATATGTCAAAGCAATTGCTATTTTAGAAGGCTTTTCAGACTGTCTGGGTAAACACTTCCAGAAAATATCTCATCTAAATGTCTTGTCCTTTAGAATTGTCAAAGATGGATGTTTTTGTTTCATTTTGACTTTTCTCTTTTTATATATATCCTATTTGTCCTCTCTTTTTTCCCTAAATAAGAAATAAAGGATTGCGATTTCTTTTGGTTTTAATATATATTTCTTCAATACTTGGTAAAGGACTCTTCCTATGGCTTCACATTTAGATACTGAGGATGAACTGTATTTCTGCGAGCATGTTTTCATTGTGGAATGAGGCTGAATTGATTCCCATGATTTCAGAAGAGTATAGGAATGCATGGCATTTCGCAGGTGATAGAAAATATTTTCTGTGGTACTAGGAACCCTTATGCCCTCCTGTGTGGTTTCTTCTGGTGTTTACTAGATTTTCTAGAGAGCTTTGCTTTTCTTTTTAAAATGTCTTTTTTTTTTCTACCTAGGGAGGAAGCAACTTAAGAATCCTTGGGGTAGTAAAGTCGGATGAAGGTTTTTATCAGTGTGTGGCTGAAAATGAGGCTGGAAATGCCCAAACCAGTGCCCAGCTCATTGTCCCTAAGCCAGGTAAGATGACAGGAACTTTAGAACCTGTCACTAGAGGTTTATGGTTTACTTATAAATCCACCTTGCTTTTCCTTTGCTTCAAAGTCGATAAGAAATTAGCTAATCAAAGTCTGCATATGTGTATGGATGAACTATTTTTCTAGTAAATTTTGTGTGTTTAACTTAACTGTCTACCTCTCATGAAGCAGTCATCATAAAGAGTAGGGCTCCTGGTCTCTTGTGAACCGGCCTTCATTCTTATGAAACATATCATATAAAAGACACAGGACATGCAAATTTCGTTGTATGTATGTATACGCACATGCATACACAACACACACATGTATGTATGCAAGGCTGAGAGTATGGAAAGTTGTCCTAAAAATAGCAAAAATAACAATTTAAATTTCTCTGTTCTTCTTTTAAACAAATTTTGATAGAGTTTTCTACTGTTCTGAAGTTGATAAGGTTTTAGTTTCATGTGGTTTTTAATCTCTGAGAGGTTTAATGGGATGGTGTCTTGAAAATTAGCAGAAGATCACAATATCTCAATAGTGATGTACATATGACCATATAAGATGAAGCTAAGGGAAATGAAATCAAAGATATGGAAACAAGAGGTTTTTCATCGTTGTTGTTATTTATAATGTACTATGTGAAACTATTTCTTTTTTCTTTCCTATGGTTTATCCTCTGTTGTCACTGTTTTCTATTTTGGTACGCTGGGTAATATATATATATATATATACACACACATATATACATATATATGTATATGTATATATGTTTATGTGAATTAGGGAAAGGAAAGGGAACAGCAAAATGGTGAGACAAAGGATAGAGGGTAAACCAATACAACAGTGATACCCACAAGACAATAAGTTGGAAATTAACTGTACAATTGGAGGGGGGAAGTTCTGGCTAGGGGAGAGGGAAGGTGGGAGAAAAACAAGGGAGAGGGTAACAAGTATGACAAGAAATGTACTCACTACCTTACATATGTGATTGTAACCCCACTGTACATCACCTTGACAATTAAATTTTAAAAACCCGAAAACTATAGTAAGCCTATATTATACCTGTAGTAGAATATTCCTACAACAACAGCAACAGTACAGTTTCTCCTGACTTATAGAGAAAAAGAAAGAACTAGTTATCAACTCTGAAATATTTCATATTAAGGAAGGTAAAATAAAACACTCATTTTTTAAGAGATTTGAAGAGTCCTTTGCATAGATCCAAATGTTATTTAATATTAATGCTTCCTATAAAAGCTTTCAGATTGTGTTAGATAAATTTCAACTTTTAGGCAAGTTTCCTTCCTGTTAACATGGCTCATGCCTATCTTAATCTTTCTAAAGTAAGCTTTAAAGAAAGTAGCCAAAATTATGATAGTTCTACTTTGTCATTTATCATTGAAATTGGCTCTTATAGTCTAATACTGTATACACTCTAGTCATTACCTGATGATTTTCATGAGCAAGCTCACTGAAATGAACTTTTTCCTAAAAGAGTAAAAGAACTAAATGAATAAATGAGTAAAAGAACTAGAGGAACCATCTATGAATTAATAGAGATAATTAGACAATTAATTTGGTATTCTAGTTTCTCTGGTGGACTCTTTCTTTTCTGTCCCTTTATTGTGCTACCTGTGTTAGTGTAACTTTATTTGTCTTCTGAGGAACAAGTAATGGCTAAGTAGGAGGAAGGAATCCTCTGAAGTCAGAGTATCTAAGCCAATTCATGCTTTAATAACAGTATACTGTATCATTAGTAGCAACAATTATGATTGTTTTTAAGCTAACCCCAATTTTTACACAGTCATAGAACAAGAAAATTCTAGTCCAAGGATTGTCCTACTAACAAAACATAGAGAAACTGTGAGATAAGCAATAATCATTCTGATGGACTGCACCTGCTCATAGGAATGGAGATTCTTTAAAGTTCTGGATTCATAGCATTAGACATGTCATGGTATTTCCCCTCTGCCAGAAGTAACAGTGTGAAGACACCAAGAACATCATTTGGACAAAAGAGAGAAAGAGAGGGAGAGAGACAGACAGACAGATAGACAGAGAGAGAGAGAGAGTGTGTGACAGACAGACAGAAAAAGACACAGAGATAGAGAAGAAACAGAACAGAGAGTGGATGGGAGAGAAAGAGACAGAGATTTACTAGGAAATGATTGTGAAACTTGTAAATTGGCAATGAACCAAATACTATGATCTTAGAACTATCTGGAACTGCTCACATTGTAAAGATAAGAAATGAGATGGAGCAGTGGGAAGAAGTTCTATTTCCACCTTGGAGAGAGCAATGGTGTAAGTGAAATCAGATTTTTAGACCCCAGGTCTGAAATCTAGGGGTCTCAAGCTATGTCTATCCACTTGCCAGTCATATGTCCAATTAAGAGACATGGTGAAAGTCAGGGAGAAGAAAGTTATTAAATAGCATCCATCCCTGATAATACAGCACTTGAATACATCTACAGATTAAATATGGAATCTGCATAGTTAAAGTACTGACAAGTCACAGGTGTGGCCTGCTCGACTATTATCTGTCTTTGTTCCTAGAGGAGTACTGATGGAGATTTTATCTCTTGAGATTGAGACTGTGTGTGTGTGTGTGTGTGTGTGTGTGTGTGTTGTTTTGTGATGATAAGATATTGCCTATCTAAGGGATACTGTTTCTTTCACACAGATGCATATTACTGATTTTGCTCATTCTTTCCAGAGCACAAGGTGATTGCCTAGGGACTCTGGCAGAGAATAGACCAGATCTAGTGGGTACAAAGTTGGGGCTTTTAGTTAACTCACCAAAAGTATCTTTCAAGTTGTCTCATACATAAGTACCTCTGAAAGAAATTGGGTGAGATTTTCTTGGTAAGAATGCTGGACAATCTGGTCTGCTTAGGTTCCCTCACCAAAAGACATTGGAGGGACAGCTCTGGCTATGTGCTGAGCCAGACCAGTCAGAGTGCCAAGTTTAGGGAGAGCCTGGTAAGGGAATTCTTAAAGTGTGTTTTCCTTGAGGAACCTCAAACCAGCCCCCCAAGTTTTGGAATGGGAGAATGTTGAGAGCACATGCTAAGAAAAATACCATTTGCCTCTTCACCCCTCTCGGACTCTTGAACAACTCAAAGCAAAGGGAAGAAATAAACCCAAGAAACTGAAAACATACCTGACAATCCTATTGCCCTTGGGGTGGTGGTGGTGGGGACTTTAATGTGAATACTAATTTAATGTATTGATTTAAATTCCATTGGCGTGTGTGTGTGTGTGTGTGTGTGTGTGTGTGTGTGTGTGGTCTTGCATTTTAATAAATTCAACTTCACTGAAGTTCCTACTCAGACCTGTATTAGTGTTGTCTAATGATTGGCTCCTTGTTCATTTAGGTCCATAAAGGAACAAACATATCTTCAGCAAAAATGTCATTTGCCATCTCAGTAAAGCCAGCCCAGGAGATCTAGATAATTCACTGCTGTTCCATCTGCTTTAGTAGAGATGGTCTTGGCTAGTGTCTACTGAAGTTGGATCTTGGATTAGAAAGAAATGAAGACAGAAATGCAAAAGCAGGATGGAACACCATTGTGACTATCCCACAATGTTCCCTGATCAATAATGGATTGCTTTTTCCTGGCTATTTAATCAGGTCTCCAAATAATGTTACTCCCAATCCCTCAGAGATGCAGGGTAAGCAGTGTGCACAGATGGTGGAGAGACCAGCTATAAATATAAATTAAGCAATGAAGCTGACCGCTGCGGGAAGAATGCAACCTTCTCTGGTTAAATTTGACAATGAGTGGTCACCATGTAGTGTGAGGCCCATTGAGGGTGCACGCATCCCAGCTGTTCAACTTTGGCCTGAGCACAGGGCTACAGTTAAGGGGAAGTTATTCTTGGCATTCACGGCCATTAGACTCTCATAAAGGATAGACAAGAACCTGTTTAAACAAGTGTCAATTGTCAGTTGTTAGTGGATGTTTACATAACTCTAATGAAGTTTCCACAGGGTTTCTAAAATATGTACTTAGTTGTTCTCTCTTGAGCAACTAGTGGTTGGGGGAAAAAGGGAAACATAATTAAAATTCCAGAAAATAAGGTGCACAATTTGGACATGCATGCTGTGTAAAATGTGAGATGTATACTTACTTTCTTCTTAGATACAAATCAATTAAAAACTCCTTATGCTATAGAAAGTTCTGTACAGGTGCTGTGACATAATACATACTCCACAATGATAGTCTGTTTTCATACCCATTTAATAATACCCATGCAGCTGTATAGACATATGTGCATGTGAAGTGAGTGACCTACACTTGTAAGATTACATATGCACAAAAAAATACGTAGCCCTGTTATATAAACCACGGTGATTACAATTAAAACAGTTCGTTTTACTTGTAACATTTGTACATCTCTGAAATGCCACGAACAATTTATTTATTTTGGGACTGTTGCTATTCATTTTAATTAGTTTTGGGGGTAAGAAGGGTAGGATATTGATGATGAAGTCTTCTTCTGCAAATAAAAGAGGGCTATGGACAGCTTCACCTCTACTCCTCAGTGAATGGCTGGTAAAAAAAAAAAAAAGTCACATCAAGACTGTCAAGATTAAGTTTTAGTAGCCAAAATTGCAAACAAGTTATTAGAATCTCATTGGCCTCTCATTGCTGATGAATTAATTATCTCCTGATCACCATCCCTCTAAGCTGGAATGTGGGTAGGTAGTAATTAAACAAAAAGATTATTTGGTAGCTGGGAAGAGAAGCTAGTAATTATTTGTGATTCAGAGTGACAGATGTGTGGGGAATATATAAGAAAAGATAAGATATATGTAAGATATTGGTTATCTCTAATTAATTATTTGATTCTAGCTTCTAGGTGACATTCAATTTTTTCAGTGCCTTCACTGGCCAGATCATCTGGAGAAACTGAGAACAGTGGACTGGGAATACACCTAATATAGTCAGGAATGTATTTTTTTTTTATTTTTAGCAGAAGTGACTGGAGATAGGAAACAATTATATGGAAAGAAATGATGTAACCCCATACTCTACCACATATAGAGAGGCTATAGGAAAAACATCCATACATGATCACTAGTGCAAATAGAATAAGTACTCTTATAGACATTCCCTAAAATGTGAATTAGATTGGGCAAGCTGTTAAATCATACCTTCTGTATGAAGAATAGATGTAGAATGGGTATGTGACATAATAATATTACATATTTTAATGCTGCATTTTTTCCTTTATAACATGGGGGAGCAAAATAGAATTTCCCTATAGCACGGAAAATATATTGGTTAGACATTTAGCAAAATGAGAGCTGTTATCAATTACCTCTCCTCCCCTTGTAAAGGTTACTGGTTACAAATGATGTTGAATTTTGAGTATTTTATTGCGGCAATACATCATATAGCTTAGAATTAGTGAGTAGATTTAAATCTGATCTTCACACCAACTCATAAAATTGGAAGACTTTTTATTTGCTTTTTGAAGAGTCCCTAATTGTACGCAGGACTATCTAGATAAACACTCAAGAAATTATATACTAACTGAAAGCAAAGTGTTTTGAGTGAATGTTCACTTTCATTTAGTAACTTTACTGGATTATGTGAAATAATGGAAAATTGTACAGTTAGTTTTAACAGTTCATGATCTGTTTGAATTTAATAAGTGGTTACACAATTCCTTTATATGAACTAAGACACTCTCTTGAACCACAAATATCTGACTTCCATCAATAAATAAAAGAAGGACTTAGTATTTGGTCACATATTTCTTTCTTTCTTTCTTTTTTTTTTTTTTTTTTTGGCCAGTCCTGGGCCTTGGACTCAGGGCCTGAGCACTGTCCCTGGCTTCTTCCCGCTCAAGGCTAGCACTCTGCCACTTGAGCCACAGCGCCTCTTCTGGCCGTTTTCTGTATATGTGGTGCTGGGGAATCGAACCTAGGGCCTCGTGTATCCGAGGCAGGCACTCTTTGCCACTAGGCTATATCCCCAGCCCCACATATTTCTACTATAATGATAGGATAGTTCATAAGCCAGCTGAAATACTTTCCTCTTTAATCTTAGTAATTAACATTTTTTCCAATAAGTTACTAACTTCAGAATATGTTTCCATAAATTTTTTCAAACAATTTAAAGCTAATTCTTCCAAGTACAAATAAAATAAGAAGAAAATAATCAGTGATTCTTTATTTCAACCTGAAAACACTAAAAAAAAAAAAAAGTTGACCCTCCAACTGAAACTTTAATAGTCTATGGCATAACTCATTCATTACATTTTTGTTGATATAAAATATGCCCTCCCTACATCCTTACCCCTTTTACTAATATTTAACAGTGCATTGGAATATAGACTATATCAACAAACTGATTTTTAGGCAGTATTAACTAAACTTTCGCGTATCCATTTTTCTCAGTTGTAAAATGTACTAGATGATTGTCTCAAGGTTTTAGTGCAATAAATGTATTTAAAAGAGATTTGTAGGTTGCAAATTGCTGCATGAATGTTAGCCATTATAAAGGCTTCTCTTGGTTTTGTTTAGTTCCAAGAAAAATAGGTGTTTGTTTGGATAGATTAAATGATAGCTTTATTTTAGCATTTTCCCATATTCAAGAACATGGTTAATGACCAAATGTTTCATTGGCAGTACTCACTTAACGTTTAGCTCTGTGAACAAGGTGATGGCAAAAAGTTGTTCCTCAAAATGATTATGCGTGGAAAGAGGTACAGCAAGGTTTCCCGCTTCACTATAATGACTTGCTCATAGGTAGTTCTTGTCAGCAGAGGTTCCTCAGCAAATAAAGGCTTGCCATGTACCGCAGTCCTTCATTCATCTAGCATGTGCTTCAAGCAGGAAGCAGTGCATTGCAAATCAAGAGAATATGGGTGTGTGGCAGGCTTTGAAATTAGAAATGAATTCTGCAGTGATATGAAATACACTGAGGCCAGTGATAGCTATAACTCCATTCAGTATGGAAAACTTGATAGGCTCATAAATATTGAGTATATCAGAAGATTATATCCTATGCATTTTTTAAAAAGCTGTCTAATGGGAAATGTAAGAAAAATATTGATTCTTTTTCCATTGAATCCAAATGTTCTACACTTTTTATATTTCTACACTTACAAATAAATCACACTTTAATTAAAGGTACATTCACCTAAAACACACACATACACACAAACAAACAGATATACTAGTATATTCTGGTATACTATTATATATACTAATATAATATACTAGTATATTCTGGTATACTATCACAAAATTTTAAGAAATGAGAGAGAAAGGGATAGAATTCATCGACTAAAATTATATTGATGTAACTATTAACTGCCAAAGTGATAATATAGTTATGATTATGAAAGAGTTCTCACCTACATTGTGTAGAAGGAAAAATTTAAATGTATTCACAACAAATGTCTTAGACAAGCTGAGATCTGAGGTTCCTGGTTTGAAGCCAGCCTGGGAAGGAAAGACCATGAGGCTCATCTCCAATTCAACACCAAAAAACCGGAAGTGGCACCATGGCTCAAAGTGGTAGAGCATTAGCCTTGAACATAAAAGCTTAGAGACACTGCCTAGGCCCTGAATTCCAGCCCCACAACCTCTCCCTGCCCTCCCTCCAACAAAAGTCTCAAATGATCATCTAGGAAATTATGGCTCTATAAGACATTCTACCGAGAGTGGGTGTGACCTATAGAAAAGTGACTCCATTGAGCATTTAGATTTAATCAATATTGCAAGGACAGATTTAGCACAGAGCCCCCAACCAATAATCTCTGTATCAGGTTGAAGTAGATCTGGGGTGGTGTACCACAGTGTGAAATGTAGTTTTCTCCTTATGCCATACCACAATGATATTGATTTAAGGTTCTTAACTACATTAAGACAGAATATGAAAGAGTTAATGGAGCCGTGGCTCATGATTGTGAAGAAATAGTAACTTTCCATTCCTAGTGAGTGAGCATGTTTGTATTATTTGATTATGAAGAGATAATCAAGACCATAACATTCTTTGTCAGTAAGTCTTAATTTAAAGGTAAAGAAGATCAGGTTAATCATCTCTACCACAAATATGTCACTAAGCCAGCCCCAGTAGCTCCTGTCTGTCATCTTATCTACTCAGGAGGTATCTGAGGATCATGGTTTGAAGCCAGTCCAGACTGAAAAATCTGGGAGACTCATCTCTAAATAACTTATGAAAAGAAAACGGAAAGTGGAGCACAAGTGATAGAGTACTAGCCTAGAGAAAAATAGCTCAAGGACAGCTCAGCCCTCAACTGAGGTCACACACACACACACACACACACACACACACACACACACACACACACAGTGGCACTAAAAACTGCAATGAGAATGAAATTAAGTTAAATGCATTCTTGCTCGCTTTTATTCACAAATTTCTGTGGTGAGGCTTACATCAATGTAGATAAAAAGGAATACACCAAAGAACCCGAGGTCCGATTCTCTATGCTTCACTCTGTCTGTACTTTCAGGAGAGTCAAGCCTAAAACTAACTGTTCTGATTTCATAAATTAGAAGATTGAACTTCAAGGAGGTCAGAGGTCATCCCTAATACCAAATAACTTCAAACTTGCTGAACTCAATTTTAGAAACAACTATTGAATCTTAATTTCAGCTTTCCAAATGTTGAATGTCATGCTTAGTCAGAGCTTTATTTATTTATTTATTTATTTATTTATTTTGCCAGTCCTGGGGCTTGGACTCAGGGCCTGAGCACTATCCCTGGCTTCTTTTTGCTCAAGGCTAGCACTCTGCCACTTTCTGTATATGTGGTGCTGTGGAATTGAACCCAAGGCCTCATGTATATGAAGCAGGCACTCTTGCCACTAGGCCATATCCCCAGCCCTAGTCAGAGCTTTATTGTCAGATACTTATTAATTTCTCCGAAGAATTAAATGAGACATATATACTTATTTTTTCCCTTGCTTTGATGATGAGGAAACTGTTGCAGAGAGAAGATAACTAACTGGTATAAGGACACAAAGTTAGAAGGAAGTCTGAAGTTGCAGCTTGCTCTATCACCACTGCGTTATGATGATTGTGGACACATGCTCTGTCCAAGTCAATGGGCAACGCTGGTAAACGGAGTCTAGGTAGTTTGCAAATAGTTCATAAAGGAAGGCAATTTGGACATTTAACGAAAGTTCATAGGGTTCTGTCATACAAATTTCCCAGCATGCCAGAGGCTCATGATAAAAGTGGACTGGATGTATGTGTTTCAGGATACCTAAAGATGATCATCATATATCCTCTGTGGACCAAAAATCTATGTCTAATTTATAGAACAATTTTAAGACAGAGATCTCGATTATCTACCAAGTAATATTAAGCTATAGTGAATTCACAGCATATATTAATTACTCAATAATTATCACAAAATTCCACAAGACTGGAATGCAAAATGTTGAGTGTGGATGCCATTAAAGGAAAGTCTGATTCCTTGAAGTAATGACTTTTAAAGTTTAAACCATCTAGGCCTTAATGTACTATTTTTTTCTTCTAACCCTATTTTAGAAGGATGATAGTGCCATTTGTCACACCTAATGACAAGGCTTCCATTGTCTTAGAAAACTCTTTCACTTATTGTTTTATTTTGTTCCCAGTTTTAAATGAAAAGCTCTAAGTTAAAAAATAGGTTTTTTAAAAGAGAGAACTTTTTTTCACTTAAAGTATCAACTCTGAGGTCTTCAATTTCAATGGGTTTCCATATTATAACTGCAATAATAATTATCTAGTAACCCTAGATGTCTGGTATGTACTATGTATGGTTGTCTGTGTTACTTCAGGTTAATGGGTAGTTACCATAAATCCCTGACCTTAGCTTTCTCTGGTAACACAACACAATATATTTGTTTATTTGGATGATTGAATGAACACAAAATATTCACTTGAAATGTAACAAAGACCATTTTTAAAATGAAATGCATAACTTTATAAAACAAAGAAAAGTAAAATAGAAAGTACATTTCCCCCGTGTGTGTGTGTGTGTGTGTGTGTGTGTGTGTGTGTGTGTGTGTTTTGGTAGCTGAGCTATTTTTCTCAAGGCTAACACTCTACCACTTTGAGCCACAGCACCACTTCCAGATTTTGAGTGGTTCATTGGAGATAAGACTCTCATAGTGACTTTCCTGCCTGGGCTAGCTTTGAACCATGATCCTCAGATCTCATCCTCCTGAACAGCTATGATTACAGGTGAAAGCCACTGACACCCAGCTATTTCTTTATCTTTTTCTAACCCTGTTCCTGTTTAAATAATGACTTATGTGCTGGGAATATGGCTTAGTGGTAGAGTGCTCGCCTTGTATGCATGAAGCCCTGGGTTCGATTCCTCAGCATCATATAAACAGAAAAAGCCAGAAGTGGTGGTGTGGCTCAAGTGGTAGAATGCTAGCCTTGAACAAAAAGAAAGCCAGGGACAGTGCTCAGGCCCTGAGTCTACGCCCCAGGACTGGCAAAAACAAACAAACAAACAAATAAATAATGACTTACATGGTATTGAGATCAAATGCTCTTTGGTTATGAAAGCATGTACCTAAATGTTTGTATGTAGTAGAGCAGAACAGTTTTTCCCTAATAAATGATATTTTGTCTTAGTTATTCTTCCTAATAGTATGATACTTATTAAGAAGAACAAAGAATTTAGCTCATTTCAGAATGTTCTTGTCTTGTTTTCTTGATTTCAAAAGTGGAGTGTGAAACTATGGATCTCATGAATTGTATATCCAACTATCAACTTTCTTGTTATATTAAGCCTTACTTCTCATAATCTAATATGAGCCTTGGGGCTCAATTTCAATCAAATAGTTTGTCTCTAATGTGCTTGTCTAGGTAGTAAAAGAAAGTGCCTAGGGAAAATTCAATTGAAAGAATAGTAAATATGTATTTTGCTCTCCTAGATCAGGAACAATAATGACTATAAAGCTTTAAACTGAGTATGTAATTTCTTTTCATGTAAAATGGTATTCTAGAGGAAATTATTCTGTGTTGTCTGTGTAATAATGACATAGAACGATGAATTACAATTCCCAAGTGTTTAAAAACATGCTGTAGGAGTATAGGGCACTGGGGGGCTTGCGCAATTCTTACCAGTGGGAAATTGGGGGCACTCAATGATGAGGATGGGATACTTAAGCTGAAAAGAATTTTGAAGTAGGGATATTATTTTTGCCAAGCTGTCAAGAACAACAAAATAAAACATTAGAAAACTGAAAGAAGTGCTGGACTAGTGGGAGGGGGATGGGCAAATGGAAAACAGAACAGGGAATAAATATAAGAAGAATTCTCAAAGTACATTAGGGATAAAGCAAGCGGGAAATGTAAGGGATGGAAGAGATGGGATGTGAGAAAATGTTGGGAGGGGAAGCTCTGATTAAGAAGCTCTATCTATTTAGATGGACACATTACATTGTAGGCCCCTTGTACAACCATGTCAAGTTCAGAAAAGTAAAAAAGGGCAAAAAATGACTATAGAATGAAGAGTAAACACAAAACTTAGAGCAGACACAAATGTATTTGTTTGCTCTTTCATGCTTTGTAGAGAGATGAAGAATTGGATCACAAAGTATCTTTTGGGATACGAACATGAAATGGGAAAGTTTTCCAAGTTATATGGGATATTGATGATTTCAATGTAAAAGATAGGTCAGTTTCTATCTGTGTTATTAAAAGATCATTCCGGAAGCAGTAAAGATGATGAATGAGTTGGTAGCGTGACAAGAAAGACTGGCAGAAACAAAACTAGGTAGGTAAGAGTACCATCAAATTGCCTGATAAGAAAATAAGACTACCAATTCTTATGAGTGCTAAAGGAGCAAGCAAACAGTATACATTATCAAAACAATACATTCTCAAAAGCCAATATATTATTAAAAACTGTAGATTATTATTAATAGGCCTACTTTGTTAGATTAGTAAGTTAATCTGATTCCTACCTTTATGTTGAACTGAGTAGACTCTAGAATCAGAGATAAGAAAACTGGAAGGCTGAGAAGGATCCCTTACATCCATCTTCATCTTGGCTCAAATAGCTCTCGTGGCTTGACAAAAGAGCTTGGACTGGAAGTTATTTGAAGGAGCATGTCTTGATGGACTGTTAATTTCCAGCACCTTAGTGAAAAATCTGATAATGGCAGACTTAGAATGACCATGAGATAGCATAGTTGTGTTGGTTATGTGATAATGCCAGCTTGTAGATGATGATGTACTAAAAGGTGAAGGAAAAGAAGATAGTGGGGATTTCAGGATGTACACTTGAAAACTCTATAGGTGAAATAAGATTCATGGGCTGACGAACAAGCCAGTTTTACTGTACACGCGGGACAGATTTCAGCAGAAAGAAAGACTGATGCAGGGTATCTGTAGTGTCTCCAAAGGGAATAGTTATGATCTGAAAATGCACAAATGAGTAGCATTTCAGACTATAAGCTCCCGGAGAGAAAGATGAAGTCAGAGAATGAAATAGTACAGTTTGCATTTGAATTGAAGATCTTTTGAGGCTGTCTGGGAATGCTGTACCTTCCTGGCCTCACGAATGGTAATGAGAAGCTTGAGGGAGAGTGTGACGGAGCTGTAATATGCATCTTTAGTTCCTTGATAGGATCTAAGTGAATCATTCTCCTAGTGATGAAATGATCCCCCTTGCCGGACATATTTCACCCTGCACCGAGAGGAAGGGAGGCATTGCTCTGCCATCTTGGAATAACAAGTTAAGGGATTCTGCAGTAACATAACTGTGAGAGCTGACAGTGCCAGTACTGGAACATATTGGTTTGATTAGTCCTTAAATATCAGAAGGAAGGAATGATCACATCTGTTTCTTCTCCCTCTTCTCTTTGTACCTCCTTGCCATCTATAGCAGGCACAGATAAGAACTGAGAAATAAGCTAGAAGTGGAAATGCCTAACTTGGCTTTCTGCCACATGGAAATAAAATCCATTTAATTTGTGCTGACTATCTTGTTATAGTGTTAAATATAGACTAAATAGTTTAATATGGATTTAGGTAATGAGTTCACAAATTGAGTTTTCAGAGTGTGGCTGTTTTCGGAAATAAACATCTGCTTATTGTGGCTCGAATGACACACCTCCATGTGAACTCATCTTAATTGGATGAATACACTTTCTTAAAGATGATTCATAAGCTAACATACAACCATTTTATCATCTCAATATTTATAAAATTCCAGTAATGCAAAGTAAAACAAAAATTATCTGGAAACTCTGGCTGTGTCCTAGGAAAAGGTGAGTCAGTTGGGTATTGATTCCAATGACATGGTTAAACAAACAAACAAAATATCTTCATCCTCTCTCTGTAAAAGCCCACTTTTCCTTTCTCCTTACTAAAAATATAAAATTGTAGGCAGCTTATTTACATAGTAATTGTGTAACCTGAGCTGTGTGCTACTAATTTCTAAAACAAAATTTCCTTAGAGGTAGGGTGATAAATCCATAGGTGCCTCTCTAATCCAGGCTACTCCTGTCCTCTCTCCAGTAGCAAAATTGGACATAATTGTAATTGTTGGTTAGAGGACAATGACAGTATCAGCCAATCATTCTAGGAATGGCTACTAAGATTTGTAATTATAATGCCATTTATTCCAATTTAAATTCCATAGTGCCTTCACATTACTATTCTTTTCTATAAAACGTGGAAATCTAGGTATGGGGGCTGGGATGGCTAAAGCAGGGCTTTAACTTCCTGAGATGTGTACTTTTTTATAGTCTGTCCAATTTCTCTAAGGCATCACAGGCAGAGGAAGCTAGCTATCAAGAATGGTAATTTACAGCCTCAGAGTGCTTAATCTAAAACCTGTCCTTGTCAAAGGAGAACACTTTGATCCCCATGCAGCAGCAATAGGAATTTTATTTTAGCTCTATGCTCTAAATTACCCCCATAATTATCAATTTATGCAATGTACAATTCTTAAGGGTCTTTCACATCATTCTTTTAAAATTAAACAAAAATCCCCACTAAATATAATTAATAGTCTCATCCACATGGAAACCTTAAAAATCATAACAACAAAGTGATTATGGATTCTGACTGAATCTCGCTTTATTGTGAATTATTTAACCCAGTGAGTAAAATTTAACTCTTCAAGGAGACAGGACTGAAATTGGATTAGGCAGACAGGAATGAAGAGTAAATATATACAATGTTTATAACTGATTTTGATCAGTAACAAATCAACAAGCATCATATCAAATAAAGACATTATCAATGAATGGCATGCATTTCAAATGAGTAATAGTGTATACTTTGATTTAACTTTATTTAACAGCCCTTATTTTAGGAAAAAGATAAAGATTGCCCTTTTTCATAAAATCCATGTAATTTGTATTCATTTGCTCATTTTACTTCTCCAAACATGTAGCCTTACTTAATTGTTCGTGGCTTCTGGGCATGGAATTACTTAACTAGTAGTATCTGGTTACTTTGTTGTACTGAATTAAGTTTCTTAGTATTCTATTTGCATTTGTTTTTAAAAATTCATCTTTATATCTGGTACCCCTTTGTAGATATAATATATACATACATACATACATACATACATATCAATAGATATAGACAGGTAGGTAGATGATAGATAGATATAGATAGATGATAGAGAGATCAATAGACAGACAGACAGACAGATAACCAATACAGATAACACTGGTCCATTCTTTGCTTCATACCACAGAGAAAAGCTAAAGTGCCCTTTCTGGTAGTAAATTTCTATTCTGAGAAGACATGGAAAATCTCTTTCTTCACATGTGTTTAAAGATCTGCCAGAAGCTTTCAGACAGTGATGTCAAGAGTTCAAATTCCTCCACGACAATGAAATCTCTCTCCTATTTTTGCGGACATTCAAAAATTGGAGGAGGTGGAGGAAGGGCACAGAATCAGTGGGAAACGGGTGAAAAAGTCCAGCAGTGGAGCCACCTGCTACACTGGACATCGATGAAAGTGAACCAAGCAACTCATGGGTGGAGATAGGAAGGAGGGAACAGCTGATACTAAACAAAAGAAAGGAAATGTACTTATTACCTGATATATGTAAAGTTATATTTCACTTCTAAAACAACAATGAGTTAACTGTAAAAAAAAACTTGGAGGAAAATAAGTAAATGACTCTAGTGTAGGGAACAGAAGTCTTTATGCTCAGTTTTGTTCTGTAGCAGAAAAATCTAAGTGAAGCTGGATGTAGTATATTTTCAGTGCACCAATTTAGGCTGCATAACAACATTTTGTAGAATGCACTTCCCTTCATATTGCCTTCAGCAGATGATGTGTGATGACATGTGGCAGCTCCCTAGCCATGCTTCATTATGGAGGCTGATATAGGACCTGAGGTGCTGCTCAGCTACTAATTCACCTGTTGCCCTGGGATAGCAATTCTGCTAATTAATCTTACAGTGCCTTGCCAGGTCTGCTTTATCTTCTCTGACTCCTACATGTAAGGGTGTGTTCTAGGAGTGAAAGGATGTGGCCCACCATGATTTCTAGGTTGTCCACAGATTTCTCTCTAATTCAGATTTAACCTTGTCATTTCTTTCTCAATGGCCTTCCCATCAACCTTTGCACCTTTCTGCTCCTATGAGTGAGTTCAGGCTCAGGAACATGATACGGAATCAACCAAACTGTGTAAACAGCTCCCACAACTGCGGAACATACGATCCTATGATAACTCCTCCTCCTCATTATGCCGACACTGTGAACAAACCCTCAATGGTACAGTAGACAAATGGAAGTGGGACATGTCACTGAGAAAGTACAGAATTCCATGAAAGACTATGAGGGTTGTGTGATGCAAACACAGTCCAAATCTCTAAGGGTGCCAGAAGGCTGTATATATATACACACACACACATACATACACACATATACATACATACATATATGTATATACATATATATGTACATATACATGTGTGTACATATACATATACATATATGTATATATATATATAACAGATATATGTGCACAGGATTATGAAAATAACAGAGAACGAACTCCTGAGGAGCTATCCACAATGGAGCTGTTCCCATCCTTTGGCTCAAAGTGGAGACTCAGGAAAGTGATGGCAGAACGGGAAGGACACAGCCTTTCAGAAGGAGATACTTGAGAAGAGTTGGTTTATACTGAAAGAAGAAAGCCAGCTTCTTTGTAACTTGTCTAGGAACAGGCAAGAATTGATATTTCCAGTTTATTTCTCATTCTTTCTTTAGATTCAGATCTATTTTCTATAACAGATGCACTCAAAGAAAGCCAAAGTTCCAACTGAGTTTGTGGGATATTTAGTGTGTGCTGATCGGACAGCCTCTAGGGTGGAGAAGCATACAACAATCCATCTGTATGGCTTTTTACTTTGAGAAGTGACAAAGGAATGTGAGCAGGAAATCACAAATGCACAGGGTAAATGATCAGTGTATAGACAGAAGACTGCTCCTACAACCATATATGTCAATATGCTACACTAGAACTTTCCAATACAGCATACTCCTTTATGAGGTGGACTTAACTCTCTATGTAAGTGGTAACCAGTTGATTAGAAGCAAGAGGATGAAAAAATGATCCAGGTGCAAATGCAATGGTCCTTATACAGACAAGAAAAACTAAAGGAATGTCAAGGTGATGTGATAGGAAGAAGACTGGTATGCCATTCTGGCTTTCAGGATAGAACAATGTCCCACAAGCCAATGAATATGGTCAGAAAAAGCTTGAAAAGCTGGAAAAGAAAGAGATGCCTATCTTTAAAGCCACAGGAAATAAATTCAAGTCTGCCAATGTCTTGATTTAAAAAAGCAAGAGCCATATTCAGAAATACAGCCAACAGAACTAGAAAATAGCAAATCTGTGCTATTTTAAGATATGAAGTGTATAGTCATTTGTAGCATTCTAACAGCAATTGAAAATGAGTACACTTGATTCAAGTTCCTTCAATTAATATTGCCACTCTACTCCAATCATCTTAGAGAGCTCTCATAAACATTGCATATCATTGAGCAAGTCATGTTTTTCTGAAAAAGCAAGAGATTCTACCCTGCTATTTCACAAGAAGACTTACATAACCATGAAAAGGAGGGATATTTTTGTAGGTTTTTTATTTCCCCTGAAAAGGAAGAAATTTCCTATCAGCTAGTTTAAAAGGCATCCCATTATCCAGGTACTCAGAGAACCCAGCTCCCAGAATAGAACAAAGGCTCTGCAGAAAGGACCCAGGAGTCAGAAGGCCACAGGGAATTGCCTGCAGGTCCAGAAGCCCAATATACATCTTGTACCTAATAGCATTTCCTGGAATTAATAAGTGAAAACCAGAGGCAGAGTGCTTGCCTTGCAAGCCCAAGGCCACTAGTTCAAACTCCTATACTGAAAAAAGAAAAGAAAATATGAAAGCTGAGTTATATCATAAAGATCTAAAGAAAGGATTTAACACCGATGAGACCACACAGGAGAAGGGAAACCTGTACAAGAAATCCAATGCAAATCACACCTAGGCTAAGATTTTATTTTCTTTTAGCAAAACTAAAGGTCTTCACCTGTAGTTATGACTAAAGATGTCCTTGAGCATTTGTGCTCAAGGTGAGCATCCCACCACTGGAACCACTGTTTCACTTCTAATTTTATTGGTGGTTAATTGGAGATGAGTCTCATACTTTACTGTCCACATTTTGTTTTGAACTGTGATCCTCACATCTCAGCCTCCTCAGTAGCTAGGATTCCAGCCATGTGCCACAGTTGCTCAGCTACAAATTATATTTTATAAATGGTTTTGTATCAAGAATAATATGCACTGGAACTGAGGTTCAATTATATTGCTTTTAACTTTATTATTAAAAACAGAATCATCTTTATGGTTCCATAAATCTACTCTAGCTCTTGTCTTGGTGTCTCTTGGGGACAATATTTAGATAAGCCCTAGGATGTAGGCACATTCTGTTATGATTTTAGCTAATTGGCCTAAGGTCTTAAATGCTTTCCAGGCATTGAATACATAAGATAGTACATTAATTATTTTGTTATCTCAATTTTTACATTACATAATAATTCATTTCGTTTCAAATCACTTCTATGACATAAATGCACACTCCAAGGTTATGCCTATTAATTTTTTAAGCAAGGAAGGATTCATTTCATTAACTTATGGATATTTCAAAATAAATTGAAGATTTCACATCAATATCAAGTTCACACTTCATCTTAATTTCTCACCACTCTTTCCTCTTATTGTCTACTTTTATCTTCTAGGTCCATGTTCTGACATAAATGCACTTGTCACCAATGACGTTTAAAATATTGAGAAATCTTTTTAATGTAAATATTGCCTATGGTTTTACTTAGAATATTATTATCTGTTTTTTGACAATACAGGAACATGAGTAAATATTTTTAACATAAAGTACATCTCTCCAGACACACAGAAGAAAATTTGTCTACATATTTTAAGTAGACAATCGAATTCTAAATATTTGATGAGGAAGATGCATTCTCTTACTTTCTTTTTGCTATTTTTATGTTGGTCCTGAGGAAGGAACATAGGGCCTGAGCTCTATCCCTAAGCTTGTTATTTATCCTCCCCCTCCTCCTCCTCCTCTTCCTCCTCCTCCTCCTCCCTCCTCCTCCCTCCTCCTCCCTCCTCCTCCTTCCTCCTCCCTCCTCCTCCTCCCTCCTCTCCCTCCTCCTTCTCCTTTTTCCTCAAGGCTAGACTCTACCATTTGAGCCATACTCCATTTCCAGTTTTTCATATTTTATATTTTGTTGGTTAATTGGAGATAAGATTCGCTTAAACTTTCTTTCACAGGCTGGCTTTGAACAGCTAATCATCAGGCTCTTGGGTAGCCAGGACTAGAGGCATGGTCCACAAGTGCCTTGAGCACTCCATTCCCAGTAGTTAAATATATCCTTTCTGTCTGCCAGGGATTATTTGGTATAATGAGCTATGCAGTGAAAAGCAAAGAATTAGCGTTTTTAGGGCATTTCAAAGACTTACTTTTTTATGTTATTTGGTGTAACTTATTACTGTCTTCTTACACATGCTGTCATTGTGAGTGAGACATATGTGTGTGTGAGTGTATACATATATATACATATACATGCATGTTGCATAATATGATTGGTAAGTGATCAAGAGAGCACTAATAAAGAGTTTTCTCTCCTTAGTCCAATTGAGCCTATGACATATTTTTGAACTCTGACCTCAGCAAAGAAAGCTTTACCCATGGTAACAAGATTGATCGGCCAAATCCCACATGTCTGATCTTATTAGGATACCTTCTGGATTGAGATTCTGATCTTCTATAATTTTGGCACCTATTTAATTTGTCATTTCATCCATAACCAATCTGGTACAGCTACTATGAAACATGTAAATGCATCACTGTTGCCAGCACAGGCTGATTGGCATTCATGCTTGAGTGTCTTTTTTTATTTTCTCCTTGGCTGCTGGGAGTTGCCTGAATAGCACAGAAACTAAAGAGCTTCATCTATTAGGCATGACAGATTTGTATTCAGCGGTAAACGGCTGACCTTGTTCAACTCTCTCATCCATTCCCATCATCCTCTCGCCAGATCAAAGAGGCTGTTTCACTCCTGCTTCCTGGCTGTTTCCTTGGCAACGATAACTGATTCAGTCTGAGAAAATCACCGATAGAATATGTGGGTAGTGTGATGGGCGGGAGGGGGTGAGAAGCATTCATCATTCACAGAATTGTAAACGAAGGATGCGTAAAAATGAAATTTGACAATAATGCCAGTCAGCCACATTATGGTTTTCTTACACATTCTATTTTGTATTTGTGTTTACAAATTTTTTTCTGTGTATTTGAACTGGAGATGGTAGAGTGTTTAAGCACATGGTAAGCATTTCCATTAGTTGATGAAAACAGGTAAGTTTTGAAATAAAATTTGTATGCCTCTAGATATTGAATTTATAAATAGAGGTAGGATAGACAGATAATATCTCAACAGGAAGAAGAACTTTATAATGAAATTTTAGCTATATTCTGATTTTTATCTCTTCAAAGTAATGTGTCCTTTTAAGTAATTATGCCTGGAAAATCATAAACTGCCAAGTTGCGTTTTTCATTAAGATTTTTGTCACTTTTAGCCTCAACTTCTCCAATCTGAAAGATTCATCAGCATTCTTGTTTTGTATTATATTTTGACAACACATCACAAGGTTGTCAAAAAGTCTGAGAATCCCCATTGAATTCTTAAATTTGCAGTGAATTTATAGCATCAACTGAAAGTAAGCTCATAAATTGTTCAGCGAAACTTCATTGGAATTTTATAGAATAATTTCAGATTATGAGCTAACATGAATGCAAATAGCTAAAAAAAAATCCAATACAGAAATTTCCAACAGAGAAACCAGAGGATACTTAGATAAAATATGTTTCACCCAGATACCTCTAGTGAATACAGCCTCAGTTTTGTCATAGTTTTGAATAAAATTTAAACTCCTTCTAAATTGTATATCTTTTCCTATTCTAACATCTCCCATCTTTATAATATACTGAGACTACTTAATATTGGATGACCTTAAGTTGAACTGTTGAATATTAGTAATAATTATACTATATTAACCCTAATGTAGTCCTACTCTAGAATTCTGTATTAAATGTCAGCTTAGCATCACTTTCTGTGATGATTATGTATGCCAGTTATGAGTGTACAGTTGACCTGTATTAGAAGAATAACAATTATAGTTGGCAACAGAATTCAGCAAACCTTATATCTGTTTGCCAATGAAAACAAAAATTAGACACTTTTACTGACATTTAATGTTAAGATAGAATTCCTCATGCAAAATCTTTTCCTAAAAGCTATAAATAATTTTTTCTCAGCTCTTATGGCCAATGCTCATTTCAAGAGATCTGTTTAGCCATAAGCAGTCTGAGAGGTGAACCTCCCTAGGTTTCATATCAAAGGTTAGAGAAGCCTGAGTTTATAAGTCTTTATGCAACTCAGCATTCTGTTGCTCTCCCCATGAGAATCCTGTCTTTCACTGTGGAAACTGCTCTCTTTGCGGAAAAGTGTTCTTAGGGAAATGTTTTCAAGTAGTGTTTTTGAGGGTTTTTTTTCTAAGAAAATGATAGATGACTGCATTGATTTCTGATTGCATAATAATATATTGCTACATATATAGTGAGTTAGACCCACAGAAGCATTTTAGCTCAAATTCTGGAGGTAGGAGTCTGAAGTTACTCTAAGTGGTATCTCTGAATTACTTGGCTCATTCCCTTTCCTCTAATTACTTGAAATACATTCACTTTGGCCCAGTGATTGCACAATGCTCACCTTTATAATCTGGGATGACCACCTTATCTCCAAACCCTTCATTCAATCATGTGTTAACATATTTGCAGTTTCTGAAAAGTAGGGGGTATTTATTTTTCTTTCCTTCCATTTTACTGAGGTAGCAACATGATTCAATCTAATACAAAAACTATTTGTTCTAAACTGTGTGCCAACTAGATACTCAATAAATGTCTCTCAAATCAATATCAGAATTAGTTTAGCTTTCCATGAGAACTTTAGATGCATAGGGGATGCACTGGAAATTTAGATTTTCAATCTGCAGTTGACTACTTTGTTGTGTTGCCTCTGATATTTGTTCATTTTCAATGGGAAACTCAAAATTGAATACAGTAGATAGAAGTGAAAAAACACTGCTGCAGAGATATCAAACAAGATATAATGCTGGTTTGTACTTTACATTGGAGTTTATATCCGTATGATAGACTACATATGCTCTCTCTCTTTTTCCTCCACCACATGTCAATAGTAAAGAGATAAAGAGAATTAAAAAGAGAGAGAAAGGCAAAATTGAAGGAAAAGAGGGATTTAGCAGAGAGCTCAAGCAATTGTTTAAGAATCAACTTGCAGTTTATGATATGATAATTATTATTATGCTTCTTGCCTATGATAGCATTACCATAATTACTATTCTAAAAATATCATAAGCAGTTTATAATGAAGTAAAATGTATTAATATTTGGAGTGGCACGTCTTACACCAAGTATATTTCCAAAAGGCTTACAATGCCAAATAATGGGGTTAAAATACATGCCAAAAGGAAAAAAGAGAAGTAAGAGTGGAAGTAAAACTAAAGCATAACATAAGGTTGTCTTTTTTAAAAACAGTATTTTCAGATAAGCATTTGGGCTTATCTGCTCAAAGGGCTGAAGAAAACTAATGTGACAGACACAAAAATATTAGATTGTATATCTGGGCTTAGTATAAGTGGGCTTAATTTTATATTCTATCATGTGAGCATCTAGAATAAGCAGTCTTTGACTTAAATGTATATGCATCCTATTTGCAGTTTTCTTTCTGAGTCAGTATGACTGACTGGTGAAGACAGGTAGTCACTTCCTGTCCACACTGGACTACTCATTCTATACTACATGTTAAGATGATATGCAGTTGGGGGGAGGAGAAGAAGAAGGAAGAGAAGGAGGGTGAAACAGAAGAGAAGAAGAAATGGATGAGGAGGAGAAAGAGAATGATGAGGAGGAAAGGAAAGGGGAGTAGTTAGAGGAGAAGGGGAGAGGGAGGGATGGAAGGAGGAAAAGAGAGAGGGGAGGAGCAAAAGGAGAAAGAGTAAGCTGCTGTGTGGATAACCATAGTTGTCCTAGGTCACATGATTATTGACACTGGTACTGTATCATGATGAACTGCTAGCACTGAAATCTCTTGCGCAGAAAAATGACCTAATTTTAATATTTATAGCCCAGAAAAGGCTGCAATCAAAAGCCTAGGGGAATGAGGAAGTCTGCATGAAGATAGCAAAATGCCCCCCTTTTATTGCTCACATAAGAACCATTGTCCACAGGGGTATATTTTGTGGGTTCACTTTTGACTGGATGTGATTCGGTACTGCCTATACATTAGTGGTAGAGTAAATGCATCTGCGAATCCCAAAGCCTTTCCCCTTAATGTGGTTCTACACAATTTGTACTGGTTTGAGTGGTTACCATTCAACTTCCTGGACAACAGTGTAATTGGGCTTTATAGGTAAAAATACAGCTGGAACAAACTGAGGGAGGAACCAGGACAATCCTGAATAACTCTCCAGGAGTGGTGTCTTCCTAGATATAGGATAGTAGCAGTAGTGTGTTTCCTCATGATGTAGAAGGAAACCACAAGAGCATCAAGAAAGTGATGGGTTAAGGCTAGCTGATTGTACACACACACACACACACACACACACACACACACACACACACACACACACTTATTCATCTTTGGAGCCATGAAATAATATATAGGACGAAATGGTACTAAATCTATGAATGCTCGTGGGATTGTTTAACAATGGTACTAACCAAAAATACTATAAGACCTGAAAAAAAATAGGCAGGATGATCTTACCATAAATAATGATCTGGAGTGCTAGTTACATATGCATATACCCAAAACAATATGCAAAAAATGCAGTCATCAAGGTATTTATTGAAAATATTTGATTTCCCATTGGGCTCCTTAGCTAAGATATCATAGTAGAACACTCAGGCTTTCCTTCTAGATTTGTTGTCCTTTGTTCCACAGTTATTCTCCCAAGATGGGTGTCACATGTGGGATCTTGACTCTGAGTCAGTGTTTGTCTTTACCTAGGATGTCATCAAGTTCCTGGTGATTCCCTAGGAAAAAATGGCAGTGACATTACCTCTGGGCTGCTTGTTGTAAGAACATTGACATTGATTTCCTTCCTCTTGGCATGTAAAGTCCCAAGTGCTCCACTGACCTGTTATGTGAGCCTGTAATTACTCCAGGAGCAGGGGATGAAAAGGGCATCTCTCTTCTGTTACCAGGGAATGACAGACTCAGGGATATAAGCAGGCCCTGTATTAAGGGATGTCTCTTGGGAGAACTTAAAGACTCCCAAGGCGTGACTCCTGCATTTTTTGTGTCAATAGAGGCCAGGCTCCTTACCAATATGGAACTGGCAAATGATGCTGAAGTGGCTTTGTCATAATGATAGATCCTAATGTTCACATTAGAAACCCAGGCACAGAAAATATAATTGGTATAATTAGCTAGTTTCCTTTCTCTTCAGAGTACCACTAGTTAGTAGCTACTTCATTTTTTAAAATGCATAACATATTCTTGATTTCTTTGAGAGTGAGCTGGTTGTTCACAAGGTATTTATAAGCACATATTCATTTAGTATTAGCTTGCATAGTTATACAAGAGGTGATTTTTTTGTTACCGCTCTACTCATGTTTACAAGGTCTTGCAATCACTTCATATTCCAGCTTCCTTTTTAAAAGCATTTCTAAGTGAAACAAGTCATTATTGCGTATTTTGTTTTTATTCCTGATGAGGACAAGACTTTGTAATTCATGGAAACCATTTCCATCTCCACACTCCACAAGGTGCCCTGTGCATTATATTAAGTGGCTTCAGTCTAATTTTTAAGTCTAATATTTTAAGTATGCATTTCTAACTAATAACAAAGCTATATTCGTGTGCATGAGCTTAGCTCCCTCCATTGGGTAGATGGCTAAGCTGATTTAAAAATTAATTATGGTACAGAGAAATCTAAAGGTCAGACCTTGTCTGTTTTCCTGGCTTGTTCAATACTATGAGCATATGGGCCCCAGATAAATCCCTTAACTGCTGACCCAGCTAATAACTTCCCTGTACACCTTAACCTAGTTTTGTTGCAGGAGTTTTTTTTTTTTTACTCTTTAGTGTGCTTTAGGATCTTTAGGATGGATTATTACAAGGAACATCCTCTACAAGCTTCCATGGAGATCCCCTTCAGAATTTCAAATTATGAAGTATAAGGCTATCTTTTCTGCAACATGGCCCCCAACTTTTCTATGTGGTTCATACATTGCCTGGATTATTTCATTTTGTCTTTACTGCTCAAGGAGAAAATTAAAATTTTCAGAGAATTTAGATACAAATATACAGTGTTTTAGGCTAATCATTTAGGGGTGGCTAGTTCTCAGCTTCACAGTTCTTTATTTATTAATTCATTCATTTGCTTCATGCATTTGTTTTGTGAGTATTCATTGTTTGTTTATTTGCTTGTTTATTGAGCAGTGCCTTGGGTACACAACTCTGCTAATTTTCATGAGATACAAAAATGCAAGAGACACATAGCCTGTAGTAATTACATGCTCATAATCTGAACTAAAATCTAAGGCTCAGCTTCTGTCTATGATAGAAACAGGATATATGCCTTATGTAAGTTAAGATGACAAAAGCTTGAGGAGATTTAAATGGGTACAGGTAATATAGGGAGTTAGAATCCTGGATAGTATTGGTTTTATTGGTTTGTTTGTTTTTGTTGCCAGTCCTGGGGCTTCGACTCAGGGCCTGAGCACTGTCCCTGGCTTCTTTTTGCTGAAGGCTAGCACTCTACCTCTTGAGCCACAGCGACACTTCCGACTTTTTTCTATACATGTGGTGCTGAGGAATTGAACCCAGGGCTTTATGTATACGAGGTGAGCACTTAACCATTAGGCCATATTCCCAGCCCTCCTGGATAGTATTGGAAACCATATAATTTGTGTTTAATTAGGTTACACATCTCTTTTTAAAAAGAAACTCCGAATGTTCACATGTAATTAAATTAATGTGATAAGATTCTATGAAAATTTGTAGCAATTGTTTGTAATAAAACAGCTTAACAGATGAATAAAACATAACTGACAAAATTGACATAACTAATGATAAATCAGCTTTCCACAGATCACTTCTATTGTGGTTCAAAAATGCATGATCATTTGAGGATTATTTCTTGTTTGCTTTAAATTTATAGGTTTTCAAATTGTCAAAACACAATCGTATTATGGGGAAAAGGGGTGTGGTGGTACAAATCTATAATCCTAGCACTCAGAATGCAAAGACAAAAGGATTGCAGGTTCAGAGTTAGCTTGGCCTGCATAATTCATAGCAAACTCTGTTTCTAAACAAACAAAACCAAACAAAGGATCAAGGGATGGGGAGGAAGAAGGAAGGATGGAAGGAAGGAAGGAATAAAGGAAGACTGATTTTAAATAGATATGCATAAAATGGTTGATCTCCTCTGCTCTAATTTTCTACTTGTGTAAGGTTACACATATCATTGTGTTGATTCATTTGTCATTGTTTAACTAGAGCAATACATGTGGGCATAGAGGAACAATCTAGAAGTGGAGCAAGTGAAGAACTGATCTGACTTACAGAATTTAAAGGGTTAATGAAGCACTCAAATGAAAACAGCACTTTAGGACAGTCTTTTTTTTTTTTTTTTCATGTGGTTTGGGCAGGTCAGAGCTGGAGTTTGTGGGTGGGAGAAGGAGGTGGATTTTGACCATGGCAGGGTACGGGTGGGAATGAGATGCCCTCCTAGCCTTCAGAGGCCTTGCTGCAGATTGAAAGCAGAGCCTGTGGGCGAACTGTACCATCTGCACGCAATTTACCAAACAAGTTCTATGACTTTTTTTTTTTGAGGGGCAATAATTTCTATAAATCAAAATTAATGCGAGATCTATGAATTTAATTTCAAAGGCTTAAAGGAGTGACTGGTGTTGCTGATTTTCCTCTTGCTGTATGCTCCACTGTGGCTCAGTGTGGAACTGATCTAGAATAGGGAGCCCATGGATTCTGCAAATCATAGCATTTAACCTCGGGTTGAAGACTTCTAAATTTGGGTTATGTCACAATACAGAGCCTTTTTTTCCTTCATATCTGCCGCCTTGATTTTTTCCTGATAATACTTTGAGAGATTATATTTCTACACTGCAATATTGAATCTGTGCTTGATGAAGGACTACCTTTGAAAAAAGTGAAGTGACCCAGACCCAAAGAAACATAGACTCTATGTTTTCCCTCTTTGGTAATAATTAGTATAGACTAAGGTAGTCCTATCAGAAGATCACAGTAGCCCAATAGTTATATACACATGAACACATAAGATGAGGCTAAGTGAAATGAACTCCAAGATATGGAAACAAGACAATTCGTTGTAAACGAACTGTACAACTTGGTGGGGAGAGATTGGGGAGGAAGTAAGGTAGGAGAACAATGAGGGAGGAGGTTTGACAAGTTTGACAAGAAAAGTACTCACTCCCTTATGTATGTAACTGTAACCCCAATGTATGTCACCTTAACAATTAAAAAAAAAGAACTACCTTTGGCAGTCAAATTGAAAATGTGGATTATTTAACTAGTGAGTACATAGCTGACTACATAGCCCAGAATCTTCCCTTCCTTCTTTCCAATCCAAGGTTCTTGCCACAGCATTTGAAGCCTAAATGCTAACAGGAAAATGAGCTTATTTATCATTTGTAACTACTTTTATCTATGCAGTCTCCAAGGAAGTTCTATGGAAATTCACCTTAACCTTCCAATACAAAATGAATGTGCTGCAGGAAGAGAGACAAAGAAAGGATATATTAATTCTCATCTTAGATTATGTAAATACATTCAAGTTTTCATGCATACATTTAAATTGGTTAGCAATCATAGTTTTAAAGACTACTGGAAAATGGCACCATTTAGAGATTTGTAATTAAATGTGTTCCCATATTAATTGGCATGTTTAGAATTTCAGATCTTGATAAATAAGGTGAGAAGATTCTGTGAGTAGAATGCCATATGTATGAGGGACATGTGTCTTCCTGAAGCTGTGCCTTACCACAGAATTGGATTTATTTAAGAAACCTGAAATATGCCTTGAGATGCTTGGTTAAGGATCTAGGAACAGTAAGGACACTCTCACCAGGAATTGAAAATATGCATGTTTCATGTTATTTCAGGAGCCCTTGAATTCACCCTCAACTGTTTTTGGAGCTTCTGTGTCTCTAACATATCATAGCCCTAGTGTATGCAGCTCTGGATCTACAAGTTTTCTTCTAGTGTAAGCTCTATATTAGGAAAGGGTGTGTGTATTTATTTATGTTTGGTTCAGTGGATTTCATACTAACCAAGTAAGATCCAATTTTAGTTTTAACTTTATGGATTTTCACTAATTGTATTGTTCTCAAAAAGAGTTATGATTAAATTCACACTCTAGCTAAAAGAAAAGTGCATTCTATAACAGGATACATTAGGTGATATCACTTATCCAATCTGGTTTCCTCATACCTGCATATTCCATTTTTATAAGACATTTTCCCATCCTGGAAAGCAGAATGCATTTTTATTTTGCAACCAATAGGTTATTTTCTTATCAGCTTCTGACAATTTGTAGTCTCACACCCTTGCTTTCTGCCATCATCCCCGTCTGAAAGAATCATTTCAGTGTGACCAACTTAGTATATTTGCCAGAGCTGCCAGAGGCATTTTGTCTGGGCACTTTCTGTATCTTTCGCATCATCCTTTACACCTCTCTGTGACCTGAGAAGCAGAGGTGGTGAGGATGTTTCAAACTCTAGCCTGGCTTTGCTCAATTTCTGACATTTTTTTATATTGTTTGATGGTGGCAGTTTCATTGGTATATGAGAGCCCTGAGACATCACTTAGGGAAAGCTAATAAAATTGTGTGACAGATCAGATGGTTTTTCTCTTTCTTTCTATTGAACTTTTTGGCAATTTGGCTTGATGGGTTAAGACTCAAAGGAGTTCTTTTATTTCCCACTGGTGGCTTAAACTAGATCCTAAGCTAAAGACGGTTAGATTCTTAATACATTTTGCCTTGTGTATATGTTGTATGGAATGTCCCGCTTTCTGCCCTGGTTTGGTTGCTAGTTTCTCTTGGGATCCTTTTGCCTATGTGCCTGGTTCAGACTATGTATCTATATAGTATTTCATTGCAAGATGAAACACTGGGCAAATTATACGCTCCAGGCCCTGCAACACACTCTTACTTGCCTTAAAACATCTGTTCAGGCTGGGTTCCAATGACTTGTGCCTATAATCTTAGCTATTCAGGGGACTGAGAACTTAGGATCATGGTTCAAAGCCAACCCAGACAGGAAAGTCAGTAAAATTTATCTCCAAATAACCACCCCCTTCCCCCAAAAAATCCAGAAGTGGAGTTGTGGTTTAAATGGTAGAGTACCAACCTTGAACACTATAATAGCTCAGGGATAGTGCCCATGCCCCTGAGTTCAAGCCCCAGGACCAACACATAATTTAATAAATCTTTTCAGTGGATATTGACTTGAATGGGGACCTGAGAAGGTGTGATGGAACCTGAGGAGAAAATGCATTCTGGGACTTCTAAATAAGGTTTACAAACTGAAGAACTGGCATAAAAGACACTAAGTAGAGATACTCATAATATTGGCATGCTGAACTGAAAATACTTTTTGCAACTACTTAAAGAAGTGATAGGAATCAATGACTTACAGAAGTTGAAAAAGAGTCACAGAGAATCAGTCATTTATTCACAACTTGTGGTAGGATTGAGAGATTATTCTGTCCCCTTGCTTACTTCTTCTGTGAACAGAATTCTTCTTCTTGAACAGAATTTTCTGGTCATTCCAATGGAATATTTGTCAAAGTTTGATCTCCATGCACAAAATTGGATATGATAGTTCTTTCTGCCTATAATCTTTGCTTCATAGTTTTACTGAAATCGAAAATGTATGTGAAATAAATAAGACTAAAAGCTGGTTCTTTGAGAAAATAAACAAAATTGACAGACCCCTTGCAAGACTCACAAAAAAAAGAAGAGAAGAGACTCATATACGTAAAATCAGGGACTCCACTGGAAAAATTACAACAAGTACACACGATATTCAAACAATCATAAGGAGCTATTTCCAAAACCTCTACTCAGCAAAAAACAATAATTTTACAGAAATGGATCAATTCTTACAGAAGTACAAACTGCCCAAACTGAACCAAGAAGAAATAAATCAACTAAATAAACCAATAACTTACGGTGAGATACAGGAGGTAATCAAGAACCTCCCTACTAAGAAAAGCCCAGGCCCAGGTGGATTCACCAATGAATTCTACAAAACCTTTAGTGAGGAGCTAATACCAATATTCCTCAAACTCTTCCGCGAAATAGAAACAGAGGGAGAAATCCCAAACTCATTCTACGAAGCTAATATCATACTCATTCCCAAACCAGGCAAAGACCCAACAAAAAAAGAGAACTACAGACCAATATCACTAATGAACACAGACGCAAAGCTCCTCAATAAAATATTAGCTAACAGGATCCAGAAACTGATCAAGAAAATCATACATCATGACCAAGTAGGCTTCATCCCTCAGTCACAAGGATGGTTCAACATCCGTAAATCAATCAACGTAATTCACCACATAAACAGATCTAAAATTAAGAATTACATTGTTATCTCAGTTGATGCCCAAAAAGCCTTTGACAAAATACAACATGCATACCTATTAAAAGCTTTGGAGAGAACAGGAATAGATGGAACATTCCTCAAAACAATAAAAGCCATATACAACAGACCAACTGCTAATATCATCTTAAATGGAGAGAAACTTAAATCATTCCCCCTAAACTCAGGAAGAAGACAAGGATGCCCACTCTCCCCACTTCTGTTCAACATAGTGCTGGAATCCCTAGCCATAGCAATAAGGCAAGAGGAGGACATCAAAGGGATCCACATCGGCAAGGAAGAAATCAAGTTATCCCTATTTGCAGACGACATGATCTTATATCTGAAGGACCCAAAAAACTCAGTACCCAAACTCCTACACCTAATAAACCAATTTGGCAAAATAGCAGTATACAAAATCAATCCACAAAAGTCAGCAGCTTTTCTGTACACCAGCAATAGACAAACAGAAAAGGAAATTGTGGAAACAATTCCATTTACAGTAGCCAAAAAAAGAATAAAGTACCTAGGATCAACTTAACCAAGGACGTGACGGACCTATTCAATGAAAACTACAAAAATCTAATAAGGGAAATCAAAGAAGACACAAGGAGATGGAAAGACCTCCCATGCTCATGGGTAGGCAGAATCAATATAGTGAAAATGGCCATATTGCCCAAATTGTTATACAAATTCAATGCAATACCTATCAAAATCCCAGCCACATTCTTCACTGAAATAGAGAAACCATTCCATAAATTCATATGGAACAGCAAAAAACCTAGAATAGCCAAAGCAATTCTAGGCAAAAAAAAATAGTGCAGGAGGTATCACCATACCAGACTTCAAGCTCTACTACAAGGCCATCATAACAAAAACAGCATGGTATTGGTATAAAAACAGATCGGAAGACCAGTGGATTAGAATTGAAGACCCAGAAATAAAACCGCACTCTTACAGCCAACTGATATTCTACAAAGGAGCTAAAGACATACAATGGAATAAACATAGCCTCTTCAACTACTGGTGCTGGGAGAACTGGGCAGCCATATGCAGAAAACTCAAAGTAGACCCAAGCCTATCACCATGCACCAAGATCAACTCAAAATGGATCAAGGACCTCAACATCAGACCTGAATCCTTGAAACTACTGAAGGACAGAGTAGGAAAGACACTAGAACTTATAGGCACAGGAAGGAACTTCCTGAATAGAGTCCCAGGGGCACAACAAATAGGGGAAAGACTCAACAAATGGGACTACTACAAATTAAAAAGTTTCTGCACAGCTAAGGTCATAGCCACCAAAATAGAAAGACAGCCAACGATATGGGAAAGGATATTTACCAGCACAGCAACAGACAAAGGCTGATATCTGTCATCTACAGAGAACTCAAAAAACTAAGCCCCTCCAAGCCCAATAAACCTATTAGGAAATGGGCAAAAGAGCTAAAGAGAGACTTCACAAGAGAAGATATAAAAATGGCAAAGAAACACATGAGGAAATGCTCAACATCCCTGCTAGTAAAGGAAATGCAAATAAAAACAACCCTGAGATAACACCTCACCCCATAGTTAGAATGGCCTATACTCTGAACTCAGGAAACAACAAATGCTGGAGGGGCTGTGGGGAAAGAGGAACCCTTCTCCATTGTTGGTGGGAGTGCAAATTAGTACAACCACTTTGGAGAACAGTATGGAGGTTTCTCAAAAAGCTCAATATAGGGCTGGGGATATAGCCTAGCGGCAAGAGTGCCTGCCTCGGATACACGAGGCCCTAGGTTCGATTCCCCAGCACCACATATACAGAAAATGGCCAGAAGCGGCGCTGTGGCTCAAGTGGCAGAGTGCTAGCCTTGAGCGGGAAGAAGCCAGGGACACAGGGACAGTGCTCAGGCCCTGAGTCCAAGGCCCAGGACTGGCCAAAAAAAAAAAAAAAAAAAAAAAAAAAAAGCTCAATATAGACCTACCCTATGACCCAGCCATACCACTCCTAGGCATCTATCCTAAACAGCAAAACCCAAGATATTAAAAAGACATTTGTACTTCCATGTTTATCGTGGCACAATTCACAATAGCCAAAATATGGAAACAACCCAGTTGCCCCTCCACAGACGAATGGATCCAAAAAATATGGTACTTATACACAATGGAATACTACATAGCGATTAGGAATGGTGAAATATTGTTATTCGTAGGGAAATGGTCAGAACTCGAACAAATAATGTTGAGTGAGACAAGCCTAGAACACAGAAAACAAAGGGGCATGATCTCCCTGATATATGACTGTTAACAAAGGGAGATGGAGAGACAGTAGAGACCAAGTCTGTGAACATTGTGTATGTGCTTGATACATAGTATATTGCATATGGGTCTACCTGACCTAGACAAGGGATGGAAAAACAGGTTGTAAGATATCACAAGAAATGTACACACTGCCCTACTATGTAACTTCACCCTCTTTGCACAACACCTTGTAAAAAAATTTATGTTCAATTAATAATAAAAAAAAAATTAAAAAAAAACTGAATCAGAGAATAAGGCCTGAGTTCAAGCCCCAATATTGACATATACACACAAAAAGCAAAACATTAAAACTTCCCTATGATTTACTTCAGTATCCTTATTTAAAATTTTTATTTTGTATTTTTTGCCAGTACTAGAGTTTGAACTCAGGGTGCTTGGCTTGCTGGTTCATGGCTGGCACTTCACTACTTGAGTTGCATCTCCAGCTGGATTTTGCGAGTTAATTGGAGATGAAGTCTTAGACTTTTCTGGCTGATTGGCTTTGAATTGCAATCCTGCAGGTCTCAGCCTGAAGAGTAGCTGGGATTATAGGCATTGTTGGGCTCTGGCTATACCTTTAAGGGGCAGTCCCCAGAGGCCTGCCTCTTCTCCCGCCCTGTGGCCGCTTGGCTATTATCCACTCCTACCCCCTTCAGGGTCCAGAACCAGGAGAGGTAGCAAACCAGCCCCGCCTTCCACCTCAGGCCATGTGTGGATATCATAATGGCACCCAGCTGAGCCCAAGGGGGCGGTTCTGTAGGCTGTGATCTCCACCTCTGGGGGAAGCTCCATGACATCACTGTGATGGACAGCTCAGATTAGCCTGTCTCTAATCTGAGCTAGCAACTCCAGGTCCCTCCCCTTCCCACCGTCATTACTGCTATAAATGTATTTGCCCTTCCCTTTATTAAACGGAAGCTCCAGAAGCTCACCCTGAAAAAAAAAAAAAAAGAAAATGTATGTGAGAGACAGAAGAGGAGAGGGGAGGGGAAGGGAGGGTATAGGAAAGGAGAGGGGAAGGGAATGGAAGGGAGGGAATAAGAAAGGAGAGGGGAGGGGAAAGGAAGGGAGGGAAGAAGAAAGATAGAGGGGAGGGGAAAGGAAGGGAGGGAAGAGGAGAGGTGAGAAGATGGAGAGAGTAAGAGAGGGAGGAGGGAGGGAAAGAGACGGGAGAAAGGAAGGGAAACAGAAGATGAGGAAGGGAGGGAGAGAGGGAGAAAAAGAGAATGGGAAAGAGGAAGAGAGGGAGGGATTTAGATAAGGAGGGAGGAAAAGAGCGAGAGAGAACAGGAAAGGGAGAAGGAGAGAGGATAGGAAGTGAGGTAGGAGAGGAAAGGGAAATGGGAGAAAGGAATAGAGGGGAAGAAGAGAGGAGGAGGAGGAGAGAAGGTAATGTTTATTACTAATTTCAATACCCCCCTCCACACACATACACTGACTTACAAAGCACTTCCAATTGGCTAGATCATCTAATAAACAAATTATTCTGATATAAGTTAGCATATACATTGATGATAACAAGACTTTCTACACCATGAGGATGTCAAGTTTTAACTAGTGAGTACTCATGGTCATGATTGTACCTGAAGGATATCTATAGAGAATGAGATTTATTGTTTTCCTGTATTTCTTATGTTCAAAATATTTATTAAACTGACTATTCTATTTAATTTACTATTTTATTTGGCTTTTCAATTCTGAATAATTAACTTCTTTCTTTTTGGTGACTTCTTTATATTAATTGTACTTTCTGTTTCACATTTTGTTTTCTCCTTACTACCTTTAATCAGTAGAGGAATAATGGTTCAGAACAAAAATTAATTAACTTTTACCCAAGCATAAAACTCAAAATATGTTTCAGAAATTACAATAAATAAATAAATTTATAGTAATGGGCTTTTGTTTATATGATCTACAGATTTTATTTTCCATTTCCTTTCCAGTATAATTGACTTATGCTAAAATGACCAGACTCTTGAGCAACAAGCACATGACTTTCAGTTGGGTGTGTACATATGAGCTGAATTGAACATTTGTCAACCTCAGTAGGGGCTGCCAACCTGGTGGCCAAAATAGCTAGTTTAGATTAACACTCAGTATTCATGCACACTGTTATGATTCTACATTCTCACAAACACTCTCAATCCTTTTACTTCTAGCCATTATTAAGGATGAATATAGTATCCACTGTGGCTTGGATTTGAAATAGCCTAGAAGGCTTCCAGTTCCATTAAGAAGTGACTGGATAGAGAGGGTGCTGTCATCATAAATGGATCTGCCCATTAATGAGCTCATAGCTGAACAAACTGTTCAGTGGGAGCCTCACTGGACAAAGTAGGTTAGTGGTGGCCTACCTGTGCAGATTCCATATTGTTCGCAACATGCTCCTTTCCAGTGTGCTGAGAAGGTTCATCTTTTGTCAGTAATCATTTTTGAAAACAGTGTTTAAGAAATCAGATTCCAGTTTGGAAATGAGCTATCTTTCCCCAAATGAAATCATAGGGCTTTTAGTGTGCAATTACAGAGAATGAGATAACCAAAAACTAAAAACTGGGCTTCGATCTATAGTCCTGCTTACTCATTGAGTGCAGCACACACACACACACACACACACACACACACACACACACACACACAAATGCATAGGCAGAATGCAAATATAGCTAGATAGATGTTTGATAGCTATATGTGCATATATATACCATTGCATGTATAGCCATATATATGCAATAGTGTGTGTGTGTGTGTGTATTACACAATTAGGAAAGTGTGACATGGCTAACTTCTTGCGCTTTCACAGGTCCTAATCATAAGATGATAGTCTTCAAAGGCATGATGCCACCTCATGCTCAGGCACTCATATTTTTTCCTCACCTATAATAGGTTTCTTGGACTTTTCACTATACTGTGGACTCAATTCTCTTTGCCTATTACTTTCATTTCAGAGTAATTCTTCACTTTGTTAAAAAACAAACTTTCTGGGAAAGAATCCATGGATTTATGCTTCACTTTTCTTGGTTTTTGGTGCTAGTCCTAGGGCTTGAACTCAAGGCCTACGTGCTGTTCCTGAGTTTTGCTGCTAAAGGATAGCACTCTACTACTTGAGCTATACCCCCCAGCTTCTTAGTATTTACTTGAAGATATGAGTCTTGCAGACATTCCTGCCTAGGCTAGATTTGAGCCTCAGTCCCCATATCTCTACCATCTAAGGAGCTAAGATTACAGTTGTGAGCCAGTGGCTCCCAGATCTTTTGTTTTTAAGCTCTGTAGTACCTTCAAGCAGAGTTAACTGAAAAATTTCTCCATTTATTTTTTCCAGTGATTCTTAATGTGATGGAAGTTTAAGTTACATAGTTTGGCATTACAAGGAGCATAATCTTATTTTATTTGTTGTATGCATTTCTTAATTTATTTCTAAATAGAATTAACTATCTCAACATTGAAAAAAATCTGAAAATACTTCATTTTCTGAAAATACTACAGCTTCAGTTGCAGTATTGAAATGATTGCAGATGGTGATATATTTGGCATCATATGTTTATATTCAAAAAATAATCATTCTTCTTTGAATGAAACTTTGAACAAATTTGCAATAGATGATATGGTAGGACATGATTCTATCACAAGGAAACTCCCTTGAAATATTAATACAAGCTAATATAAAATAGAAAAACAACAAGTACACAGTAAAATCTATAGCAACCAGTGTTTAAGCATAAGGCTAATAGGGCTGCCAATTTAAAGTGTGACTTCTTTTTACTCAGTTACAGCAAATAAAATCCACTCAAATATCACTATTTTGGTCATAAACAAGGATTTTCATGACCTTAGACTGTAATTCTGCTCCTCAGCAACACAAATGCTTGTTTAAATTGCTTTCAAAGAGGAAGGAAAAACTCATTTCATGAGGTTTATATACTCAGTCTTAATTCTGAGTGCTTACGTTGACAGAATAAATACATGTCCATTTTCTAAATTTTCTCTGCAAATTTGCAACCCCTTTGGAATTAAACAACTTCATATTCAGTAGAAACTCAAAAGATAATGAATCAGAAGACAATTCAGAAAATGGAAATTCAGCTCATCTCCAGTCACTTCAGACAATTTTAGTTGTTTTGCAATTTGTAGTTTCAAGTGCTGAAAAAAATTCTCAAATGTTTCATTGTCTCACTTATCCACCAGGGCATGAGAGCTGTGTTAAAAGGAGCAAAAGAAGAAAACACTCATTTTTATCATGGCCTAAGCATTGATTTGAACCAGTACTGCAGTCTGTTTTTACTCTCATTTTTGGCATGCATTAAGGGGCTCTAGAATGAATTTAGAAGTCGAAATGGGAAACACTTTCCCCCAAATCGTTAAAACTTGGCTTTATATCTAGAAGGTATTATATCAGGGGTATATTTGAAATATTGTGGGACATGAAGAAACTGCTATATAGAAATAGATAGCAACATGAATATTTGAACTCAAGTCTGATTAATCATTAAACACATACTTCTTTGTCAAGTGTTGGTGTCTATAGAGTTATTGAATCTGAGTATCTAAATGAACTTATAAGAATAAACTATAGTCTACCTGTGGACTTAGGCTACCCTTAGATTAGCTAAAAGGAGCTGGAGACATAGTCATTAGGTGCTGGAGAAACAGCCTTGAAATTATGGGAAGGCATTCTATTTTTTTTTCCCATCAGAGATCACATATGGCCAGATGTTCTTCACATTCAGAAATTCACTGGGCAGAGAAAACAGAATAAGTTCCAGGATATTGAGAGTCTTTACTACTTTGAAACCTCAAGAGTCAATAGTATAATTTTTCTGTATTTTAATAATTGTTATTTGTAGGTATTATCATTTAATTTCAAAATTGAAATTAAAATATTGACTTGTACCTCTAAAAGCCCCTAAAAAAATCTCACTCTCTCATTGTTATTCTTGCTCATAACTGATTCATAGACTCAATAGTATTCAGGATCAGCATCATGAGACGTTTTCTTTCAAATGACTTTCCAGGGCTATCCTGATTTAAAAAAAATTCCAATTAAGATGTATTTTAAAAATTAAACGAAACTCAACAAATGGTACATTTGGGAGTGCTCACTTGAAAACAATGTAAAGAGAAGGATAAAGAACTTAATGTATATTTTATTGTTTTTGTAATATGTATATAGAATGAAAATTCAGTGCGTTAAAATATTTTATTCAAAGGCTGCTCAGAGCATAAATGATAGTACATAGAAGATTCATTTTCATGCAGCTCAATATAATATACTTACTCCATGCCAATACCAATGAGAGGTTATAGTGATTTAACGGTAGATGTGATAATTTATATAGCTTTATATTTATTTTCTTATTGGGATGCTCTGGATTAACCACTACATAGCAATTAGTATTAACCTTGACCTCGTTCTTCTTTTTCCCACTAAATCAAATCCAGTCATTCTTTCTCCCTTTTGTTTGTTTTGCATTTATTTTGTAAACACCATTTTTGACCTCAGTAGTAAATGGAAGCAGAAATCGACTTTACACCAGAAAAACACACATTATTATTAGAAAATTTAGAAGGCAGATTATTTTTACAATTATTCAAACAAAAGCTTTGATTCCCATCAAAACCTTCTTTGCACTTGTCAACAACAAACTAATAGCAATTCCCAGTGATTAAATGGACAATCTATTCGCCATATTTCCTTTTCATTTTAACATACACATTTGTGCCCCATCAGCTTAATTTTCTGCTTTACTATGGATTATTTTGATGATCAGCTGTCAATATGACAAAATACTTGACGTTTTCTTATAAGTGTCTAGGGAGGAACATCTTCTTTAGCTTATGTTTAAAGTCTCAGCTCATGCTCTCTTGACCCTGCTGAGCACACAAAAGAACAAAGCTGCTCATCTTAAGGCAGCCATGAAGTAGAGAGAAAGAAGAAACATTAACACCAGTGCCTTCAAGGGCACAACTCCAAGTATCTATCTTCCTCCCAGTAGTCACCTCCTCTAAAGCTTTTGCTGCCTTCCATTAGCATTACAGGCTGTTGATCAAGGCCTTAATAAAAGATCTTTAGGGGCATTTAATACCCAAACCATAACATTTCTCATCTAACATGTGCATCTACTGTATTCACATTACATCTTCTCTGTGGCTCTAATTTTTTTAACTCTGAATTTTCCTTCTCTCTGAATTGTAAACAGAACAGCACATTATATATTCTTCCTTTGGACCTTTACATTAAAGACAGGGAAATAAATTCCTAAGTGAGGAAAGAAGACTGAGTCCAATCGCCTGCTATAATAATATAGCTATAATATAATAATATAATATAATAATATATAATATAATTATAGCTATAATAGCTATAATCTTTCACATTTCAACCTTATGGATAATCTATTCATGCTTATGTAAATGGTATCCTACTGAAGAATCATCTCTAATACCAACGCATGGTACTTTATTGAACCTTGGCTATGATTTATTTCTAAAACTGTATTCTTTTCTAATAGCTACCTCAGTCTATATACACAGAAGACTAAGTTAGCCCATGTACCTGGTTAGACTGAAAGATTGGTTTATGGCTTCAGAGAGATCAGCCCATGATTGCTTGGCCCCATTCACTTGGACAGAAAATTGTGTTGGCAGGAGCAAGAGACAGAGGTTTTCCATTTCACTTCATTGTGAACCAAAATGAAAAAAATGAGGAAGGGACAAGGGGCCAACTATTACCTTCAGAAGCACCGGCACCCCTCCCCCCAGGATATATTTCCTCCAATTAACTCTCACTTTCTAATGATCCAAAAGTCTTCCAAATTAGAGCCACTAGCTGTGTATCATCAGGAGCCTGTGGGTGATATTTGATCTCCAAGCCACAGTACTATAATGCCTCAGGGATTCAACATTTCACAATGGAAAGTTCAAGAATTTTCACCATATCACACATAGCTCAGCCTTTCAGACTCTACTTTGAAATTAAGGAGAAGCCCCCACAGTCCCATACATTTACATCACTGATGCATGTCTGTAAAAACAGCAGCCTGCGCTATCACCCATGCCTACATCAGCTTGAGCAGTTGTCAGCCCCTTTCCGCTTTGGACCATATCTGCAGTAGCCAGTGAGGTAGTAGCTGTCTGAGCATGGTGAAGTGCATTCTGGGGGAATCATTCTTTAGCTGGCCCTAGAGCACTTTGGAGTTCTCTTCGCAAAGCAAAACCTTTTGAATGAGTTAAAACCGTTATAGCCTGGAGTGTGGTGTATAGATTATGGCTAATTCCTAAGATTTCGCCTTTTCTATTGTCCTGCTGAAAACTAGTGGCTTTTTAAAAATGATTTCTTTAGAAGCTAGTGTCCCTAACTTTAAAAACATACTTTTTCTGGCTAAACTGTCTGGGTTTTGTTGTTGTTGCTATTTTTAATCTTTCCATTTTGCTTTTTGCTCTTTCTTCTCACTGCTAACCTAACTAAAAGCATGTGGTAACAGTTTTGTTTGAAATAGTCAAATTTTCCTCCTGTCTTGAAATTTCCTCCACAAAATTAGTCCATTACTTTTAAATTTAGAAACAGTTCAGATGTCTCAATACAGCAGAGACATCCGCTTTTCCACAATAACGCATTGCTTATAGTCCAGCTCACACTTAGAATCCTATTTCTACCTAAAACCTTGTGAGAAGTCTTGACTGTCTGTTTCTATTAGCATGTTAGTTCTTCTGAGCACTTACCAGAATCCCCACTAACTTGAACTTACAGCATTCTACAAATTCCCCAGCTGACGTAGTTGAAAACTTCCCAATTCCTTTCATATACTACTTCCAAAGGCTTAAGTACCTATTGGTGAAGTTTTCTTACAGCAAGGACTTGAATTCACTGCTACAGATTTTCTGTAATTGTTTTATCATTGCTGAGATCAAAATCCCTGACATAAATCACTTAAAAGAGGTAGAATTTCATCTGGCTCTTGGTTTCAGAGAGTTTGGTCCACGGGTACTTTTTCTAGGCACTGTGGCAGAACACTGTGGCTGTTGGAATGTGGGTGGGTGGGGGTATTCATGTCATGATTGGCAGGAATCTGAGAAGTTCTGGGGACCAGATATAACCAAAGAGGTTTGTGTGCAGAGACTTACATCTCCTTACTAGACTCTCCCTCCTAGAGTTTCCAAAACCTCTTAGATATTAGCACCTGCTGGGGACCAAGCAATATACACAGGAGCCTGTAAGTGGCATTTCATATTCAGACCATTACAATAACCCATCTCCATTTACCTTAAGGCCTTAAAAGATATTTTATAAGCAATTTAATTTAAAATATATAAGTATTGTTTCTTTATCAGAAACTTAACATTCAGGAGAGAAATGACAGCCCACCATGCTACATAACACACTCTCTTGAGTATGAGAACTTGCATATGCTAACATAAATCATAACAAAAAGTAAGACTGTGTATGAAGCATATCCAAAGGTGTATCACTTCCACCTTAGCTTCAGCATATTTTAAAATCCAGAGTGACACCGAGAGAAGAGTTTCGATGCTGTTATTTTTTAAAAGTAGAAGCGACAGTATTGAAAAAGTGGGCCTTCAGGGAAATGGGTTGGACTTATAAATTTATTTTTAAGAAAGTAAGAAAAGAAACCAGCTCATTTATTTAGGGCTGAATGGAATACAGATGAAGAAATTGCTATGTGCTATGTGCTTGACGAAAAAAACATGCCCAACTGCAATTATTATTTTGAACTTTGAAAAGCAAGCCCACCTGCCTTGGATGTCAGCCTGTGAACTCTAGCATTCTCTACCTGGAAAGCTGTGTTCTACTTTAAAATGTGTTCTAACATTCAAGGAGGCATATGCATTTTTAGTGATTTATGTTTAACTTAAAAATGCTTGATATTTATAGGCTCATAAGTGATTTGGAGAAAAGATTTCTCATGAGAAAGGAAAGAAAATCACACATGTGTTTTATTGAATAGTGTTATCAAATAATTTGTTGTAGGTCTTGATAGAACAAAGTAGTAATTTTCTAAATGTGGGAGAGAAATAAAAGTATTTCTGACTTTACAAATATAGGACTAACAAAAACACACAAGAAATAAAATTGAAAGTTCAAAAATTAGTTTTGCAGGTCTTATCAGTACATTTAAGTTGGGGGGTGTGTGTGTGTGTGTGTGTGTGTGTGTGTGTGTGTGTGTGTGTGTGTGTATTTAGTGGTGGGAGGAAAAGAGCTAGATGGAAATAGTTACCTAATTTAATGAAATAATCAGATGGACAGATTTCTAAATCCTATGTTTAGTTAGGCACTGGTGGCTCACACCTCTAATTTTAGCAGACTGAAATCTGAGGATGGGAGTTCCAAGTTGCTCAGACAGGAAAGTTCATGTGACACTTTTCTGTGATTAATCAGCCAAAAGCCAGAATTGGAGCGGTGACTCAAATGGTAGAGCTTCAGCCTTGAGAGAAACAGCTAAGGAACCAGGCCCTGAGTCCAAGTGTCACTACCAGCACAGAAACACAAAGCTGCTGTTTTGGAACTGATCATTGCGTCTCCCTCTTAGATTTAATTATCTTTTTAATATTATAACTTGTTCAGTAATTGTGAACAATTAAGCATGGGGTGGTGGCGTTAACAATAGCTTTGTAACATTTGAGTAACAAGAAATTTCACCAGCTAGCTTCAATCTCATCCCTGGGGGCGGGGGGAGGGCGGGGGCGGCGCTAAGGCAGATAGGGCCAATCTCAATTTGTAGCCTGGGCTGCACAAAGAGCTTATCTAAACAAAACAAACAAATAAATGGAGTTTACATAACTGTGTCTTAGTAAAACATTTATATACACTCATAGATGATGAACATTTATATTAGAATTATACTTATTTAATACATACAGTTAGGGTTCTAGCAGGAGACATCATTTTGTACTTGCTCAGGAATCCTTGTGAGGTATTTTTATGGTTAAAAACTAGGACTAGAAATTAGGGGCTCACGTTTGTTAAGCAGGAGCTCTACCACTGTACTTTTGCCTCTAGCCCCTTTCTGTCTTGGTTATTATGTTTTAAGTACTGTCTTGCTTTAGGCCTAGGCTGGCCTCATCTGTGATCCCACTATGTTTGTTGCTCTGTGTAGTGGAGGATGGCAGGCTATTCAATTATTTAAAAAGAAAAACAATCATCTCATGGATATATGCTATGATTCTTTAAGGAAATAGGGTGTCGGGGGGAACAGACCAGAGGCAAACTCTTACCCCCATAAAAGAAAGTACAGTTAAAATAACATGATTCGCTGATGAGTGAATCCTTAATTTCTTCTAGTTTGAGAGAAATCCTCATGGTGTCCTAAAGAATGTGGCAGCAAATGTAGACCTGTGAATAAGAAAGAGGTCAAAATGGAGTCATATTTGAACGAGCTGGAATGCCTCGAGCTTTAGTTAAGTGGTTTTGTGTACTTCTACAGTGCATACAATATCCCTTTCCATCTGTGATCGTTAGGTGCATTTTCTCTGATATGATCCAAATATATGCAAATTTCCAACTGCTCATTATTGAGGAATTAGTAAAAATGATTTGTAGGGAAAGAGATTATTTTATAGTTTGCTCCACACTATGTACTTCTCTTACTTTGTTCTTTTCAAAACTGAAATCAGAGGCTCTACTTCAATGTCAATTTAAGATTTATCTCACCTTCCCTTGATTTATAATATATATTTCTAACCTTTTACAAATATTACACATTCATCTCACCCATTTCCCTAATTCCTACGTCTAGACCTAAAGGGCAGATCTGCCATATTAAGTTAGCTCTGAACACGTAAAACAAATTTCTTTTCTCTTGTGATCAGTACAGTTCGGATTTTCAACCAGCCCATCAAGTGAACTTTCAAATAACCAAATTCACATTGAGCGTATTTTTAGAAGGAAAGTTATAATCAATGAAAATCCAGTAAAATGCAAATACAAATCCTCCAAATGTCAAAAGGAAATATCTGAGCTAAGCTTTGAATACTAAACATTATTTTTTTCAATCTAAAGCATACAACTTTCATTAAAGTTTGCTTATATGTGATAAGTTAATCCATTTCTAAATCAAGAGTTATTTTATCTTGATTGCATCAGTAAAACTTTGTTGCATGAAGCAAGGGATGACATTGTCCAAGGATCATTGTACTCATGACCTGACTTATGGAACTGTAGCCCCTTCGTACAACTCCTTAATAATAACAATAAGAATTGCCCATGCAGTATTTGTCCCCAAAGTGTGCTTGTACCTTATGAAATTGCTAAAGTTCATTGGTTTTTGACCAACAAAAGCAGCAATTCCATGTACTTCAAGCTAAAACTTCCCTTCCCAGGCTTTTCTGAGAATTAGAGGAAGAGTAAAAAGAATGAGGCTTTGAAATCAAATCTTCAGGTTGTCTTGTGTTCTGTGCCTCTGCTTGTCTCCTTATTGCTGGATATTGGGGACCTACACTTGTCAAATTCATGTAGGAGCTCCAACATTGATCATTTCTAGTTTGTTACTTATATATAGACAACTGCTGTAGAGGAAAAGAAAATTGGGACTTGAAAGAAACCAACATATTGAATTAGGGGTATAGTATTCAAATTCAACTATTTCTCAATTAAAGAATCTTTCCACTGTATGATTACTTTTCCTGAAAGAGTCATATAGGGAATAAATACATTGAACTATGCAAGCCAGGTCTCTATTCCATCTACTCCACTGGGCAAACTTGGGGCAAATTTCATCAGGAAATCATGTGAGTGAATGGATATGTATGTATTGCAAAAGAATGCAAACTGTATGTAAATTTTATATAATTGTCTCTGCTATAAAATATTATTCTTCTTTTGCTCTTACCTCTATTTGAAAATGCAAAAGTATTTTCTATTCTATGAGCCACAGGAATCATTTGGACAGATAGATTTGTTATGCAGGCTGTAGTGTTCTTGACCCTGCTTTTTGACATTCCTGACATAGGTCATACAGCATCCTCAAAAGCTTGTTGATTGACTGGGAGATGACTCCTATAAAAGTTAGCAGTTTCTGAATTTTCTGTCTGTATTTATTACACACATAGTACTGTTGTCTTATATGTCCTAATTTTCATCAAGCAAAGGAATAAATAGACCCCTAATTACATTGAAGTGATATAACTTGCATTATTTTCTTCCAAAATCTGTCAATTATATATGTGTGTATACTTAACTATTCTCTTTATATACAATACTATATTCATAAATATGTAATTTTATAACTAAAATATTACATGTAATGACTAAATCAAATCTCATTTGAATGACCATTTCAGTCTTTTCGTACATTTAGGCTATCTTCAGTTATTATCACTTATGCTAATCCCCTTTTTGCATTATTGTTCAATTTCCCAACATTTATTTTACTTCTTCACAAGATTTCCAGATGTAGGATTATACATTTTTAGTGCAAGATCATCTTAATTGCTGAATTTACTGATATGACATTGCTATCATGGTTCCTGCATTAATGGGATAATGTATATTAAGTTCTTTCTATCCAGACAATATGCTAAGCACTTTAAATCTAAACCCTACTTGAGCCTTCACAACAACTCTATGGAGTAATGTCATTATCTCTGTTCATAGGAACAGAACCATGACTGATACTGACAGTGTCTAAATTAGAACATAGTACTTTCTGACTCTAGAGCCCACATTGAGGAATTCTATCGATCAATCAGTCGATCCATCCATCCATCCATCCATTATTTTTACCAAATTAAAATCTACAGTGCTGATCCACTCATCTGCTAGAATACTATTTTATTTTTTTCCTTCTATCTGGTGAAAACCACCTTACACTTTAGGTTTTATTTTAAGGTTAAATCATCCATGAATCTTTCTCTAAACCCTGTGAGGCATAATGTATTTGTCACTCCTCCATGCTCCTGTCTACTGGAAATAGGGCATGTAATAGTCTGTTATTTTTATCATCTTGAGGAAGGTATGGGAGTACCTTGTATTGCCCTTCTGAATCATAAAAATGCTTTGCATAAATTTAGAGACCTATGTATGCCCACAAATTACAGTTGTGTTGAGTCAAGATCTGCTTTTGGAAACTCGCTATCATTGATTTAAATCTTTTCTCTCCAGTACAAGAAGTATAGTAAACCAAGTGAATGGATCTTGTCTTTCTAGTACCATCTGTGTTCTTTTTCAAGTATTTATTTCCACCATTGCCACTCTCCTGCCACCAAAATACCATTTTTAGGCTCTCTGGTGTTCCCTTCAGAATGTGTTCTGCCCCGGCTTCCTCACCTGCAGAGAGCATGTGGATGAGCATGTCATCCGCCCTTACCTTGGGGCCTGGTCTGCTTAGGAAGTCTGCAAAAGAGATAAGAGTTAGTCTCAGAGAAATGGAAGCTCTAAGCAAACTACAAACGGCCAGCACAGATTTTGACTTGCACACTATGTCTTATAGAACCCTGTTGAAATAACAACAGGTGTAAATTGAGTCAGAACTGACCTAAGAAGGTATATACTATATATAAATCTATCTATCTAACATCACCAATTTTGTGATGTCTAGATAGTATCTTTAAAACACATCTATACATATTGTGTGAAAACCTTTATTAATTTCATTTAACTATTTTGACTTAAACATCTTGGCTAGGAAGAGATTGAAATAAGAATTCAGATACATATTGTACCCAGATAACAGAGAAATGGAACAATCTAACGTAAAACAGAAACTGTTACTAATGTAACATAGTTCTGGAAAAATCAGATAAGAAATGTATTCACTACCTTACATATGAAACTGTAACACTTCTGTACTTCACTTTGAAAATAAAGGAAAAAAATAAACATAAGAAAACCAATTTCACTAAACTAAAATCTTGAGTGAATTCGTTGGTTTTAAAATATTATCTTTAAGCATTGTGCCTCTGTCTTTCTCTCCCAAGTGTCCTCTTCCAGTCTTACTTTGTATGAGTATCTAGCATCTTGTATAACTTGTCTCTTCCCAGTGAGTTTTAGATCTAACTTCCACAGAGCAGAGTGACTATGCACTGTTTTTCTCTCTTAGCTTGGCTTACCTTACTTACAATGATTACATATTGGAACAAATTTCAAGATGTGGAAACAAAACACTTCTTTCATTTTTATTTCTTAAATTTCTAGTCTAATGATTTTGTCCTTTTTTAACCTTATGTATGGTGTATTCATGTGTGTATTTTGGAGAGCAGAAGACACAGGACTCGAGGGGAAAAAGCTGAAAAATTGCAATAGTGGAGATCACTGGACACTGATATAAGTGAATGATACAACTCATGGGTGGAGATGGGCTGGGCGAGGGGGCCCGGTGGAGAGGACTGGGAGAGAATGAGGGAACAGATGATACTGTATTGAGCATATGCACTCATTACCTGACTCGTGAATTGTGATCCTGATGTACCTGGCCTGTATAATAACAATAAGGTAAATTAATTTAAAATGTTATCTTTAAGTAGTTATACAAAGGGGTTTAATTGGGCTTTATTAGTAATTTAAAAGAATCATATGCTATATCCTGAGATATTTCAATGCTAATTCTTCCTTTTAAAGCCTTCCTAGAAAGCTCTAAGCATAAACCTCAACAAAGTAATTTCATGTAAAAAATTTTTGTGTTTCTTCAAATTGTTGAGTAGAAAAGGTTAATCCTGAAACCTCTTCATGTATTTTTACTTCTTAACATCAAGCAGAATGAATCTATATAAAATATTATTCATATCTCTCAATTAGCATGCATAAACAAGTATTTATAGAATTAAAATGCATTTAAATTTAGAATGCAATCTTGAAAGGATAATTTTATTTTTAATTGTTGTAGACTTTTTTAAATGGAATGCATAATTTATCAGAAAGTCTTCAGTTGAATAAAAAGTTACAGCTTTGTTCTTGAATACATATAGCAGTCAAATCTTACTTAATAACTGGAGCTGTATGTACACTAATGAGAAGGTTGAACAACACATTTTAACTCTGTGTTCTACTTACTTTTATGCTGAGCAAAACTCTGAATTTACACGGAGATGTGGGGTTGCTTTGTTAATAAGCATAGTAATGATTATGAATAATGAATATTGGAATGAATGCTATTATAGAATAAAGTAACAGCCACTATGTATCTTGTTGTTGAATTATTTAAAATGCTGCTTGCTAATTATATACTTGTTTTAAGTCTACATCTGTACATGCTAAAAACTAGAATCACAGTCAGTAATCAGTACCAATTTTTCCTTTTTGGCTGATAGAAAGGGAATGTTTGAAATAGAAAATACATCTGCTAGAATGCGAAAGGAGGACTCAGATTTAAATTAATAGTTTTTTGTTTGGGGCAAGTTTGGAAAATTTTAGAATTACATTGAAGTAACCCTATGGTGGTTAACGGAATTGTCGTTCTACTATATTCTGTGGAAGGAATTAAGGAGAGAGAGACCATTTTTCCACGAAGGAAAGGAAATAGGAATTACACATTTAACACTTCATTAAATATGTAGATTGCCATGAACACTGGTGAGAAAGTTAAGGATAGTCACATTACATCAAGCCATCAACCCACACATATTCATTCACTAACAACCCCAATCTACAATTTCTCTCATAATTTAATTTGTTCTCTGTGAAGACCTGTTGTTTTAATGGGGAACACAGGTTTCATTATGGTATAGATTTGTTCAGCAGGTTTTCCCATATGTTCCCATATGTAAGCTGAAAAGTACTTTCTTTCTATTTTATCATAAAATTGAGTTGTTTGTTGGTACATTTATATAATACTCTCTATTGAGCAGTTGTTAGAAACAGTTTTCAGGTTGTATATGCACAGCAAGTCTCTGGATAAATCAGATATTTGTGACATTATCATATTGCCCATTTATTGCTTTATTTTTATTTGTGCACTTGTTTGTTCCAGAAAAAAATTAAATATGCAGAGAATTAGAAAGGCGCTCAGTCTAATATCTCACTGACAACTGTGCATTTTGAAGTTTACATTCATTGTTGTCATTATCTTCCTGTAAAGGCAACATCATCCAGATGCTGGGGTCAAATGAGAGTGCAAATGAGAAAGAAACTGCTGTGACATTTGAGTTGACAGTCGTAATTCTGACATGTAGGAATCACTGGGAGGAAAAGCAAACAATGAAATTCACAAATGAGAGCTTAAGTGAGGATCATGCTGCCTACTTCAGAAGTATTTGATGAGATATACAATAGTTGATGCCAAATGTAATGAATTTAAGGCCTTGAAAGGCCTTAAACAGGAAAATTGAGAGATGTCTTAAGCGCCAGTCTGGAAGAACAGAACTTCATCTCCCTCAAACTAAACATGTACCACAGATGCTTCTCAGTGCTGCTGTTGGAAGGGTTCCCTATTGTTAGTGATGCTTCCATAAAGACTTGTCTTGGCTTCTTGTTTGTGACCATAAGGTCATACAGAGCTTCTTCTATCTTACTACACTGAAGATTGACATACTAAGAACCTATTGGTTGACATGATAGTTTCATAGTTTCCATCAAACTGGATCAAAATATTGCCAGTGTTTCCTAGATGCTAGTGGCTCAAACCTGTAATCCTAGCTACTTGTGAGGCTGAGATCTGAGGATTATGGTAAAGCAAGGCAGGAAAGTGTGAGAAACTCTGCCCACTGATCAACTAGAAAAAAGCTGGAAAATGGAGCCATGATTCAAGTAGTAGAGTGCTAGCCTTGAGCAGAAAAGCTCAGGAACAGTACTCAGGCTGTGAGTTCACGCCCCAGGTCCAATAGACAACACACACACACACACACACACACACACACACACACACACACTCATAACACACATCATATTTGGTGCTAAAGCCAACAAATGTGATGGCAGGAGAACCTCTATGACCCATATAAGCATCCTTTGAGCATTTGAGTGGTTTTCTTCTGTTTAAGTTTATATCTAGCAGACCTGGTTTTGACTGGTAGAAATCAAATGTGTGACTTTGCACTGGTGAGAATTCTTACCACTAAAAATATTAACTTCCATATCTCCATGAATATTTTCTTTGAAGCAGTTCTATTGCTTAATGACTTTAAATGTTTGTTTTTTTTCCAATTCTACCTATGTGAAGTAGCTCTAGTCACAAGGTACCTTGGAAGTAACCACTGCTTCGAAACCTTCAGTTTCCTTGCTTATCCCCTCAATGAATCCTAAAAGTAAGACATTGAACTAAATCTCCAAATTATTTAATACCTACAGCACTTAAGGCTGCGGTGTGGTTCAGTATAGCGGTCTTGACATGCGTGAGACCCTCAGTTTGCTCTCCAGCATACACCAACATGCATGGCTATGTACCCCCCAATTCTCCACATACTGATGTGTAGCTCAGTGGTGGAGCACCTTTTTTACATTCAGAGGTTCTGCATTCAATTTCCCCAGCACTCTAAAATAAAAATAAAATAAGTAAATGATATTGTAAAATAATAATACATATAACACCAAGTTACTTTTGCCCATTTTTCCTAAAAATTATTTTTTCTCAAGCACAAAATATTTTATGCTTGAGAATATTAATATTAATATACAGCAGATAATTTCCCAATTGTTTTAATTGCCCATAAACTTCTCTTCAATACTCATGTAAGCTTACAAAGTAAGTCCTGAAAAATAAAAAATAAAAAAAAAACAGCATTCTTCCAACTTTGTATTTGTCTTAAACTTATGAGGGATGTAACCCTAAGGTTACACTGTCCATATGTCCACAAAAGCAAAGTACTCAATTTCTTTTCTCACTTACCTTAGTGAGAATGTTAGCACACGTTTTTAAAGTTTTTCCTGTACCCTTCACTTTTTGCTAAGAACTTTACATAAATACAATTATTTTCTACTACATTTTTGTTGCTAGTGATGTTGCTAAAAATAATATGTCCAATCTTGAAGAGAAGTATAACAGAAAATTAATGAACGAATTCTGGTCAATTTGGCTTAAAGTACAACTTTACTCTCAGATTTCAGCACAAGTGAGAGACCTTCTGCCCCTCTCTCTTTTCCTTGCATATATCCTATCCTAGTGACTGCAGTGGCATCTACAGATACTTGTATTTATGGGGTATGGATTTGAAAGATATGGAGGAGAAAACAGAGGGAAGGAACAAAGAGCAATTGTAAATGTTCTGTTGTGGGTGACTCTCTTCCCTAAGAAAATCACCTTCAGCATCTCAGTTGTCTTCTACTATTTGCCCCCACTTTACTAAGTAATGATTATATATAGACAATATCTCATTCTCATATTTCCCATTGAGTTCCTGTTATGACAGATTAATACTTTAATTCTCTGATTCTTCACACTTCCCTGCCTCTGTGTTACTTTTTGTTTTAATTGGGATATCATTAACATTCAATAGATGCCTACATCTTAACTGTTTATCCCACTGAATTTTAAGTTGGACATGTCCATGTAAAGATCATCCAAAACAGCATATCGGCTATTTTTGTTCCTGTAGAAAGTTATCTGAAGGTCCTCTAAGTAATTCTTTTCTACCATCTGCTACATATAAACATGCAGTAAAATCTGATTTACAATGCCAGTGAATCTTTCTGGTTTAGATTTTATATAAGTGAGATCCATTGTTTCTTCTACTGTTCTGTCTTTTGTCCTTACAATAAAACTTTTCTGCTTATTCCATGGTGATGTATTTATCAGTAGCCTCTAATTTATTACTCTTTTATATACACAAGTGACAGTTTGTCTATTGTCTCATTTATGGATGCCCAGACTGATTCACTTTTCCCACATTTGTATTAGCACATACAAATTATACAACATGGGAGTTTTCATCGTGATGTTCTATGTACATGCATATGATTGTATTTATTGCCTCTTACAACTTACTCTAACCTCACCTCCCTCCACTTCTTTTCTTTCTTGCAATATTATTAAATGGGTTTCATTACCAACTTTACACTCATGCTACAATATACTTCAATTATATACTTTCCCACACTCCTTCCCCTCCCCTTCTACCGGTTTCCTTCCCTAAATGATATTTCTCATAAAATCACATCCATCTTACCTTTTTAGATCTAGCTTTTGCATATGAAGGGAAAGTATTTGTCTTTCTGAGTCTGGCTTATTTCCTTTAACACAACAATCTACAGTTCTGCCCACATTTTTCCCCCTGAAAATAATATAATTCAATTCCCCCTTCACAGCTGAATGGTACCAACTATGTTCCAAATGCTGTAATCCTAGCTGCTCAGGAGGCTGAGATCTGAGGACAGCAGTTTGAAACCAGCCCAGAAAGAAATGTCCATGAGACTCTACCTCCAATTAGCTATGAAAAAGCCCAACATAGAGCTGTGGCTCAAGTGGAAGGACACTAGTCTTGAGCAAAAACAGTGCAGGGACAATGACTAGCTTCTGAGTTCAAGCCCCCAAACTGGCAAACACACACACACACACACACACACACACACACACACACACACACACTAATACCCAATTCAGTTATTGTTCATTGGGCACCTGGGATGATTCTTGTGAAGTGTGCTGATTTCACCATTAATGATAATACTGAACTGACAAGCCTTCACCTAAAGATCTTTGTTCACAGATTGTGGATAAATGTTTCTAACTAGAATTTTCAGGATGTAGGGAAGATGGATGTTGACTTTTGCTAGTAACTTTAAATAGTTCTACAAAGTGGCTAGAATCAAATGCCACTTTATAATTCTTTCAGAAATTTATTAATAGTGCATTCATCTTATCAGTAGCTGGTGTTTGAATTTAGCCACTACATTTCTTCTCATCTCTTTTTTTGCAAGTTTCTTTATACATTTTTGTCTTTTTTATATTAGTTGACTCATTATATTTTGAAAGTCCATACATATATGAATTCATATGAGTGTTACATATATGAATAAATATATAATATTTATATATAACTATATATTATTTTCTGTCCTGGCCAGTACTGGTACTTGAACTCAAAACTAGGTACTTGCTTGGCTTACTTGCTCCTGGCTGTTGCTTCACAACCTGAGCCAGGGCTGTAGACCAGATTTTTTGCTGATTAATTGAAGACTTATCTGTCTAGGCTAGATGTAAGATGCAACCCTCCAGATCTTAGCCTCTGAGTAGGTAGGATTAGAGGTATGAACCCCCTTCATCCAGCCTCATTCATATTTTTAAAATAAAGCACTATGATTTTTATTGAAAACTGTGTTTATTGGCAGAATAACTAAATGAGACTTCCCAATTGCCATATAAAATTTCAAATAGTCTCCTATATAGAAATGTTTTATAGCCACTACTCTGTGGTAGTTCAGATTCTCCAGAGAAAAACTACTCTGATCTGCTATGTTGGGTCTCTAATTCCATTTCCCAGGTGCTGAGAAGAAGAGGATAAAAGTTAAGACTCCTGTTCAAGTGCCTATTGTGCTTCCTCTCTCACACTGCCCCTTCCTAGTCCATGCATTTGGTGTCCCCTAAGATAGCCATTAATATCTAAGGATTTAGAGGATGTATTTCTTTTCACCTGCTTGAGTAGAGGGAGGCTTTCAACTTGATGTCTAAGGCAGAGGTAAGAATAGAGAGTGTTCAGTGCCCAAGCATAAGATGCCAGTCAGTTCGCATGTTCTTTTTTGTTCCTGTTCCACCACACTCTTCTTTGTACCAGGCCATCCCAAGTGAGTGGGTTTTTGCTTTACCTCAATGCCTCACCTCAGCCTCATGGTTGATTTTCCTTCTGACCAACTAAGCTCTACATTACAGTCCATCCTTTTTCTCTCCTCATATACTATGATCTTGATTACATGTGTCTATTATTTCTTGATTTCTTTTCTATGAAATTGAACATGATTTTAATTTTTGGTTTTGCATGGCTTTGCCCAAGATGTTCAATTACACTGTACTTGAGATGTGAGAAATATTGCATTATAGGAGGAGAAGCAAGTTTAGTGCTTCTGAAGAGGCAAATCTAACAGGGTTGTTCCATTTCTTCTCAAGAATGCATAAAAGGCTGCTTTAGAAAAATGACAAAAAGGGACTTCAGAGGCAGAGATTATGGGTGGCACAGTCTCCCTTTATCATCCTGAGGGCTTTGAGGGTAAAAGTTCAGACAAAGGATACATTCACCTTTAAAATGTAAATGAACTGCAACATCAGCATAATTTTCTTGTACTATCTTTGAAAAAAATAAAAATACACTCATGGTTTTTCTTTATTCTCTCAAGAAGGGCTTTGAAAACCCATAATTACAGAATATATTAAAGAAAAAAATTACTAATAAATACTGTTCAAGAAGAGCACTCAAAGGTTTAAAATTGCTAGGCAAAATATCTTATTTTTAGACTGAATATTGGAAGGATGCTTAAATAAGCATCACTGACAAGTCATAAATTAAGCATATTGGAAATAACGGGGGGTAGGGGGGAAAGAGCTGACAAATTATTGACATTTGAAGAACAACCAAGGAAGAGTTTACTAAAATGGCACCCTGATGATCAGGCTGTGTGTGTGACTGTTGCTGTGTCTGATCAGAGAGAAATATTTCCCTCATATATAAATCAATATATACAATTAAGAACCCATGACATGCTAGTCACTGGGTCCTTTATGAAAAAAAGAGAGGCCCACCCATGATTTAAAAAGAAATTAAAATATAGGCATGACATAAGGAAATACACACTCAGTGCCAACAAAGTGATACAAACAAGTAACTACTACCCTAACCTAGAAATGACAGAGAAAATTGTAGGCCAAGAGAGAATGAAGGTTGTACAGGAGATTCCATCTTTGCCATCTCTTGTAGAAATAAATCAGCACCCACTATTCAAAATAGATCCTCTAAATTTTTCAATGTGTGAAGAAACTTGGAAGACATGCTATCATTATATCTGAAGCTTTTTTCTTTATTTCTTTCTTTTATCCAGTTATTACATTTTGGCTCAGGCTAAGACAGATTCATGCAGCTCATCAATGTCTAGTAGAGAGCAAGTTTTTAAGGCACTTGCATAGTGAAATTAAGTCATGCTGCTTTATTTATATCGTTACATGATCATCTTTTCCATCATGATCACAACCTCCCCAACTTGAAGATACTGGCAGATGGAGATGATGCCATATTCATTTTTTTTTACATTTGTAAAAAAGGAAGCATATTTCCCAAGGAGAATTTTAAGACAAATTTTAAGACTCATAACCAGTGCTGGACTGATAATGAAAACATCCTTCAGTTGTACAATTGGCCAGTTTTTGTGGTGTAAATAGTTCACGTGGCCAATTCCAGATCTCCAAGTCAATGTTACTGAGGCCTGGATTGGGAGTCGTTGAGTAGATAAAGCTGTCCTGAGCTGGCGCAAGCTACCAGCCAGGGAGATGTGGGTAAGGATGATGTTTGACATATGAATTCTATTTCCATTGCCCTTCCCACTTCTTCTTGATTCTATTCTTTTATTTACTTTTGAGCTATATGGCTCTGTGACAACAGTCTGAAAGTCAAAGATGCTCTACCCTAATATGAAGGTTGCTCATTTTCGGCTGTCAAATGCAATTCCCTTCGTTGTGGAGAATAGCAGTGTCTTTTTGCTTGAGCAGAAGCGTGACCGTGATGTGAAGAGCAGAGGAGGGCAGGGTCAGGGCCCTCTGAGACAGGAAGGGGCACTGCAGCTGTTTATTCTGACCTCTGCCCTTTACACGCATGTGCCAGTCCAAGGTTTGTCATTTCAAAATTGAGGTAGCGATTCCTAAGCTCTCTATTGAACTGTAGAAGTGAACCACTAATTGCATAATTCTAAAGCTACCCAAGAACAAATTATGTCTCATCTCCTTTAATGAGCCTAGGGCACACATCATAGTGGTCTTCACAGCCTCGTGTCCCTGTAGTATAGGGAGGCCTCTCAGCACTAGGGTTGACAAAGTCCTGTCTTTATGAAAAGATTTGTGAATTGGAATCTTCAAATTCTGAGTGAGCATCTAGTTGGGATCTAATTATTTCCCCCCAATATCCAATTGAGGTGTTTAGAAGAAAATGTCCGTACTGTTAAGTACACATTCTTTCCATGTTCCCTTCCACATACATGTAGGCCACTTAGTGGCTGCTTGCATTTGCACCAGAGGTTACAACAGCCACCACATCTGACAGAACCCTTACTGTGATACAGTTGTCTGCATTGGTTAGGCTGATACCTGAGCAGCCTCATGTGAAGCCTTACAACCATTCTAGATATGTAACCTATAACTAATAATACCTTGCACACTAGTATGGTGGTAACATGATGCAAATGCCATGAATTTGTAAAATGCCTTGAAGATGTTAGTAGTAAATTCAAGCATCATTTTAAGGTGTTTGCTTCCCTCCCTCTACCCCGCTCCCTGCTGCCCTTTATACTTGTCCAAGGATTTCCTTTTTTATTTCATAATGTATTGACCAAGACATTTCTCAATAATATTATCTACCATTTTAAGGGGCCAGTTAAAATTGTGGAACTATGACAAAAGGAATAAACAAACAATGTCTAATTTGTTTAGTACAAGCTCCACACTGGCTTTACAGAGACAGAGTCAAAAGGAAAGCTATATTGGCTAAAAAGCTACAAGTCATAGGAGGCTTCCCTCCCCAAAGTCTGAAATGAGAACAACATATTCAAGCTATGTCTAAGATCAAAGCCAAGGATCAATGCCAGTATGCAATAATAATGACACCACTTGTAAGGCATTTGGGGAGATGATACAAAGAATGAAATTGAGAATTCCTGAAATCAGGAATATGAGTTGAATCAGCTATCGTGGCTAAGAGGGGAGTCCATGAATATTGTTACAGAGCTAGAGACTATTTTATAGAATGTGGGGTAGGTTGATGAAGTCAGATAGGTGAAGCCTATAAATTTATGTATTTTTTTCAGGCAGTCATGCCTGTAATTGTGTGAAAGGATAAGTGGAAGCATCCTCCTAAGGAAGTACAGATTTTCAGCATGCCTTGTTGTGCTGCAGGCTCGTTACCACATCCTCATATATGCTGACAAGGCAAAGGTATATTAAATATCTTTATGGATAGTCAACCTTAATAAGGCAGGACGTACACTTAATTATAGTCATTTACTGGTGACTTTTCTAGGTTAATTATAGTTTTATGTAATCCAGGTTTGATTTGGTTGAATAATAATAAAGTAGCATTTATATGCTGAACATGGAAAGGGCAGGCTCAGGATCACTTATATTTGTGAATTAAACTCTCAATCTGGACATATAAAAGACAAACACGTTTCTCAAGATTATTAGCTTACGATAACCTCTTAAATACAAAGGAAGATTATTTACAAATCATTAGAGTTAGAGATCCATGGTATTAACGTGACAGACACATTCTTTATCCACAAATCTATATCTCTTTTAGCCTCTTGGCAAAGCACAACTAAAGAGTTCAGTGAAATGGTTCATGTCTTGGTTTGGAATTTAATTCTGAGGTGAGAAGATTGTAGTTAAATCAACTTGTTTTCTCTTTGACATTAATCGAAGACTTCTTTTTTTTGTAGTCATTTACTTAGTGAATTTACATATGCCTGGTTATTTCAAAAGAAACTTTCAACAGATGATCCACTGAATCCAGAGTGTGATGCTGTGGCTAGAGGTGGAGTTCCAGAAGCAAGAGTGGCCCGCTCCTTGAGGAAATACTAAAGATGGTGCAAATGTCAAAGACAACACTGGAATATTTCAGTCTTCCAGTGTTGCTAGAGTCTGTGCAGACATGCTCCCTGCACCCAGCCTCTCAACTTATTGGAATGACTAGAACAAAACCTTTACCATTCCTTTGGTTCCCAGAGCTTGATATAACTTGCATTGGGAAATGATGGAGAGGAGGCAGTTAAGATGATATCTGTCAGGTATGGTGGGTAGCATGAAATAAGATATTGAGAAGACAAGAGTCATCATACAAATAAATTTCCATTGCATATATGGATTTAAAGGTCATTGATCAAGAAGCTAGACAAAGAATTAAGTTTACTCTATGAAGGAAAGACAGTGGAATATGACATTTTGATTTTTACATTTCCTCATTCCGAATCTGCAAAAAAGTCCTCTAGAGTTGTAAGAATAGCATTTTTTCTGTGTTAGTGTGACTGTTAAAGTACTAATTCAGTCTTCCTTACCCTATGTAGCTATAGCCAGGAATATTGTTTCCTAAGAGTAAATGTCACTGCTATATTTTGTCTTGCCTTTTGTTCTCTAAATATTCCCAAGTCTTTCTGTATAACTACCTTCTCTATCTTCTTTTCTTTATCTGTCTCTATCTCTATCTTTATCTGTATCTATCTCTATCTTTATCTGTCTATTTACATATCTATCTGTTTATCTGTCTATTGTTCTATATATCTTCTATCTATCTGTCTGTCTGTCTGTCTATCTATCTATCTATCTATCAGCTTGCATGTAGAAAAAGAATGAAGAGGTTAGCAATACAGAGATGGCTAAAAGGAATAGAAAACTGATTTCCTAGAGGGCATTTGCAGATGACTGAATTGCTATCAGTTTGTAAACCATGGTTTTACATTGTGTTTCTATTGATTGTCACTAATGTCACCCAAGCTGTGTGGCTCACGCTGTTCAGATGCTAGGACAGAGGCACAGCAAGCAACCTCTCTTAATAAACTAGAAAGGCATTAATAGAATATGTGTCCTTATTGGTTTTCTAGGATATGATGTCAATACTGGGAGCCATTTACTGAATAAACACAAAACAAACATTTGATCATATTTTCCATCGATTTTCCCCCAACAAGCATGATTGGTTATTTGTTTATTTTTAACAAAAAGTATTTATCTATGAGTAGATATGTCTCTCATGTATGTATACTTCATCTATCCCCTCTATACATACTGGTTATACACAAGCATGCATTCACATGCACACACATACAAATCCATTCCTAAATATGGTAAATATCATATGCTAATAAAGAATAAACTACCTATATTATAATATGAGCATTTTTAGGTGACTACGAAAGGAACAGCATATATAAATGCTTTGCTATATGTGTGGTTATTATCAAAAGGGGGCTTGCAAAGGTATTGTACCTCATTGTATCATTGTTTCAGTTTCCCAAGAATTAAAAAAAATGCATCTACAGAATGCTAAGGGAAACAATTCACATAAAAATACATGTGTACACTGGGTTAAATTTCTAAGATGGACACACTGAATGTGTCATGACAGGGAGCAAAATACAGGCTTCCCAAAGTATGAGTGGTGGACTGATGGAACACAAAGGGCCTGAGGAAACTTTTGGAGATAGAAGATACTGCCTATCTCTTAAAAACAGGCATAGTTAGGGACCTCTGCGAAAACTTCTCTAATCAAATACTTCTAAAGGGAAAGCTGATTGAACTGAACCCCACCTCAATAAAGTTGCTTTAAATTGAAACTAAGTCTCAATATGTAAAAAATATATGAAGAATTACTCTGTATTTGCCATGTCTCTAATAAAGCTAAGTGATTTGCATTTAGGAGCACAATATATTACTGCAGATATACTCTTTGGAGGAATTTAATCAACAATTTTCTTTTTATATGATAAATGCTCAATTTCCAAAAGGCTATTCTGGAAAAAAACAAACAAATACACAAACAAACAAAAACAGGGTTGGTGTTTTTTGTTTTTTGTTCTTTTTTCTTCCTAGTAGACTCCTTCCTTCAGGTTCTCAGGCAGAAAAAGACAATAAATAACCTTTTGAATCTTTATAATGTTGACCACCACAAATTTCTGTATTAATATTCTTTGTGGGGTTTTGTGGGGTACATTTGAACACAGGGCCTCATGCTTGCCCAACCATCACTTGCTGTATTAGCTGTCATCGCTACTTCATGGAGATCACAGACTTGGTCACTTTACACAGCACACATTCATCCTTCCCAGAGTTCTCTGCCACGAGGATCACTCCATAAGCAGCTGAGAGCATGGTAACACACTTCCCCAGCCCAAGGTAGAATCTCCTCCTCCTCCTCCTCCTCCTCCTCCTCCTCCTCCTCCTCCTCCTCCTCCTCCTCCTCCTCCTCCTCCTCCTCCTCCTCCTCCTCCTCCTCCTCTTCCTCTTCTTCTTCGACTAGGCTTCATAAGATGGGCCTTAGTCTAGAGAGATACTACTCATACCCCTGCTACATAATGTAATCCATTCAAAATTGATCATCCCATCAATTTTGCTAAGTTTTATTGACAAGAGATCTATCTGCATTCTGAAGAGCAGTCACCTTGGTTAAGATGAGCCACTTAAGGGCATAGCCATTGACCACAGTTCTTTTATACAAAGCCTCTGTAATATAATATTCCTTAATAATATATTTCAATGAAGGTACATCTCTAAGCAAATATACAAGTAAATATTACAGTTTAAAAGCAGAGTATGATTCAATTTCAGATAAGCAAATTGATTTGGTACACATTCCTTTAGATTCTATATAAAAGTCTCAGGGTTATATAGCTATTGTATCAAGTCAGGCATGTACTTGCAATGTGCCAGGCAACAAAGAGTTAATGTACCTCTCTCTAAAGTGGTTGATTTCAATCTTTCTCATCAGGAAAACAAGACCTATAATTTGCTAAATGAGTCCAAGTTCTTGAACAGTGGCTGGATAAAAAAAAATCCACTGAGTATTTTAATAATTATTTAAATTATTCTATGGTTCCCTACTGTTCATAAAAATCAAAAATATATTATAAAACATAGATCATAATATTAGTTACAGATGTCAGTTTCTTCCTTTTTTATTCTGAAGAAAAGGTGCTAATGAATTCCTCGAGACTGATTTCTGACATAATTACCAGGATTGTACAATATATCATTCTACATTTATGCCAGCAAATTAGCATCTGTGATTCATACAGTGGTAGCTTTCTTAATTTTATCATGCTTTAAATACATGTTGTTTAGGTTTTCAAAATAACAGGTGGCTTATGCCTTCTAGACTGGAGAAGATTTAAAATCCAGCCAGTGAATTAGTGAATATTTTACAAATGACACAAATGATATACCTAGAAGGTACAGCAAAATAAAGTCTGTGACACTGACAAATACTGAAGGATGAATCAATAATTTCAATGTGAGAAATACGAGTTTTAATGATTCTATCGTTCTTTTCTATCTAGCATATTTTTTCAGGAAAAGTATACAATACTCAGCACTTAATATTCATTTTCTGATACCCAGAAGGCAGCTATAGAGATATCAGTAGACTCACAGACACACACACACACACACACACACACACACACACACACGAGTAGTGTGTACTTGTAGGAACTGTGAATAGTAGTATCATTGCATCCAGGGAATCAGATTTACATGCTATCACTTTGGGTTCTGAACTTTGCATCTCTGCATGTCCTAAAGCCTTTGATGATGTGAAATTGTAGTAAAACTGTTAAGTGCAGTAAAAGTAGGGACTGATTTGGGCCTTATCAGATTCATAGGAATCACTCACAGAAACAATGGTGATAGAATTCCTCTATGCTGCCCAATCCAATTTTTTTTTTCTTTTGGAGAATAAACTGCTCTCTTGGGACAGCTATCTCCCAGGGCCAGGAAAAGCAGTGTGTTCTAGCTAACTGTACAGCAATTTCCAGCCTCAGTTACCCAGCCTCTTTCTTTCCTTAGAGAAAGAGGAGATCACAGTTGAGGTTATTTTGTTTGTTTTCAACATGAAGAAACAGGTGCAGAGGATGATTAAAATATTTACCGAGTATTACTCATGAGTGAAAGTAAAATCAATGCTGGCTTATCTGTGAACTAATTTCTAGATTGGCCTGTGTGTTTTTCTCTTCTTTTTGTGCTTTTTTTTTTTTTACCCATTTTGTATTATGTGGGAATCAGTTGATCTGTGTGTGATTTATAAATATTAACTTGGTGACACTGAAATTAGTCCCAGGACTTAGATACTACTGTCATCACATTTTATCAGAAAAGAAACTTACTAATGGAGAGGTGAAGTAATTGGTATGTAGATATACAATGACAGTATGGTCAAGACAACATAGCTACTGTGCTGTGTCAAGTGCTATTTCCACATGTGGCTTGCCTTTATACTCTAGGTCTGAAACAACATCGAATAATGGCTTTGTTCCCCTATCTCCATCTGTTTTCCATCCTATAACAAAATATTTGGTGCTGGATAATTCATAAAGAGAAGAGATACACCTGGTTCACTGTGGTGATGACTGGCATGTCCAAACTCCTAGCAACAGAAGCCTTGTGAAGATCTCCTTGGACGTATTACACTATGATAAGGAACAGTGATGTGAAACAATCAAAATCAGAAGTGACCAAGCACCCTGGGGTGGCCTGGTTCCAGAAAGCTGCTCTTCAAAGAACTAATTCAGTGAAGGAGACCTAATCTAATTCAGCAAATTGGTGTTGATTCTGAGGTGGGAACTACTCTGACCTAACTATATATCAATAGGTCCCACTTCAGGATGATTATATTGAGGACCAAGTTGCCAGCACATAAACCTTAGGGAAACAAGCTATATCTAAAACCAGGGGATAGAGTAGCATTGGCTCATGTTGATTCTACTCAGGTCATCCTATTGAGTCAGTGACCCACAAAGGTGGAACTAAGATAGCACCAAGATGGTAGGAGGTTACCTGGTTTACTTCATTTCCATCCCCTTAAACAGTGCCTGGTACATGGAAGGTACACAGCAACAGTATTTTGAATGAATAAGTGATCAGGTGGTTTGGCACATGAGTAGATAGATAAATGGTTTCATACTTTCTTTCAAGGAAGCTTCCGCTTGCGATGACAAACCTAACTTACAGAACCAAAGGTTTTAGATCTTTTTATTCCCTTCATTTTCTTCTAAGAGTCTGTCTGTAAATAAAATTACTTCAATCTGGGTTAAACAGATTGGCTCAGTTTTAAAATATATATTAGAAAAACATATGTTGAAACCCCAATTAAGCAAGCTATTATCTGCATGGCTCAGTCTCAACTTAGATTAATTTGGTAGAGGTGAAAATGAATTCTTTCACAGAAATTATCTTGCCATATTTTAGAATGATGTTTCCGTATGGAAGACAATTTCATATCCAACAACTATGGAGCAGAATAAAGAATCTTTGGAGACAGTTGTTGGAGGTGTCTTTATCTTAAATACCATGAAAAAAAACATGACCAGAAATACATGGGGTTAAGAGGTAGACAGGACTTGATAATTTGGGTTTCACAGTCTTGCCTTAGTCATCATATAAAAAATAAGGTAATGTACTTTTAAAACTTTGAGTCCTATTTTTTTCTTCCTTATTGTCAAAATGAAGTACAGAGGGGTTACAAATTCATATGCAAGACAAGTACATTTCTTATCCAACTTGTTACCTCCTCCCTCATTTTCCCATCTTTCCCTTAACTCCCCCTCCCTATGGGTTGTACAGTTGGTTTACACCAATTAGTTTTGTAAGTATCACTGTTGCAATGGTTTGTCTTTTTATCCTTTGTCTCTTGATTTTGGTATTCTCTTTCCCTTATCTACTTCCAATACACGTATATACAGTGTATATACATGTATATAACTAAGATCAGTTACAGTGATAGTAGGGGTAAAATAACGGGAAGGGAATACGAGAGAAAAAAATGGTATGGTTTCACATGGCATGTTGAAAATAACTACAGCAATGATATACCACTTGTTTCCATAACTTGGAGTTCATTTCACTTAGCATCATCTTATGTTTTCATATGAGCATAGCTAATGAGGTATTGTGATCTTCTGCTATGACTATCCTAGACATGTGCTAATTATTCCCTATGAGGGAAACCACAGAGTCCATGTTTCTTTGGGTCTGGCTCACTTCACTCAGTATGATTCCTTTTCCAAGTCCTTCCATTTCCTTGCGAATGGGGCAGTGTCATTCTTTCTGATGGAGGCATAGAATTCCATTGTGTATATGTACCACATTTTCCTCGTCCACTCGTCTACTGAGGAGCATCTGGGTTGGTTCCATGTCCTAGCAATGACAAGTTGTGCTACGATGAACATAGTTGTGCTACTGGCTTTAGTGTGGTTTTGCTTGTAATCTTTTGGGTAGATGCCCCAAAGTGGGTGAGCCATTCTATTTTGTTTTGTTTTTCTAAGCGAAGAAATAAGAACTTAGGAAAGACCTAATATAATAAGAGAATATATTTTTGTATATGCTGAAGAATAAAGAAGCTGTCAGTATGTGGTGATGTATGGGTTGAAATGATTGTTTTAAGATTGACAAGACAAACCCCCAAAAGGAATTTTAACAGAATGTATAAAAACAAAAACATAAGATAGAATACACGGCCTTTGATTTATTCAACAAATCCCAAATATTCCACACCATAAGGTCCTGCTCAGAATTTAGTAGAGGTTGTTTAAGCATTTGTTACAACTATATTTCATAGCATGTAATAAATTCAGAGAGAAATGGTGCAGGAAGTTTTCTAATAAGACATTAATATGAGTTATGAGATTTTAAATATACATTCTTAAAATGAGCAGTTGTTTCATAACATTGTCCCTGGTGAAAACTCTCAGAGAAAAATCTACCAGATTGTGATTATTGAGTTTACTACTTCCTCTATTCATACATAGTTAGAGAGAAATTTTTATGAAAGTACCTATAACCTTAATCTCCTCTTTTCTAAAATTGGGCTAAATTGGGGAAATTATTTGAGTAAAAGAAATAAAAAAGAGAAGAAAGTTATGCAATGATTGTTATCACTCTCCTAACCCTAAATTAATTGGCAGTGTTATTGAGCCAATAGATTTGAAGGATAAGGTGGACAAAAGTAAATATAAATGAAATTAAAAAGGATTGTCACACTACTAATAGGTACAAGAAGTACAAGAACGTCTTAAAGCATAAAGAAACAAATTTCTAAATTAGGTTTGTTTCACAGATAAGCTGTAACCCTAAATTGCCACATTTAAATAATACTATCACTGTATGTTTGTTACAGAACAATTACAGAATATTGAACTATGTATTAATAGCACAGAAGTGAGCCCTGGAATCTACATTGGCAATCTTCTCTTGTATCAAAAATTTGGTTAGGAATTTACGATTTTGCCTACATTTGTTATTAATTTACTTTGTTGTTATTGTAGAAGTGATATACAGAGGGATTACAATTACATGAGTCAGATAACGAGTACATTTCTTTTCTTACAGTGTCTTCTGTTCCTTCATTCTCTCCCTCCCATCTTCATCCATGGGCTATATAGTTCACTGTTATCAATGTCCAGTGAGCTCCACTACTGTACTTTTTCACCCTTTTCCCCTCAAGTTCTGTACCCTCTCCACAATCCTTATGAGGATGTACTCTTGAATATACTACACATAGGTGAAGAAGACAGAATCATTAAAAACTAAAAACTAAAAAAAAAAAAAAAAAAAAAAAAAAAGGAGGGGGGTTGAAACAAAAAGCCTTTGTTTCCATATTTTAGAGTTCATTTCAGTATGTGTATTGTATTACATAATTATGAAGAGGCACTTAGTCATTGTGCCTTTGTATTTCTCTCCTAACAGTATCCTCTTTTGGTCTCACTGTGTGTGTGAGAATCTAGAATCTTGTTTAATTTATTGTATCCCAGTGTTCCATCGAATTTCCACATATCAGAGAGAACAAGCCGTTTGTCTCTCTGAGGTTGGCTAACCTCACTTAACACGATTTGTTCTAGTTCTATCAATTACCCTACAGAGGTAGTGTGGTAGTGTCTACATTTTATTTTAAATAATCCAAGATATAAAAAGATATGATTGTTCCCTTTGCACGTGAATTATCACGCATGGTCACATGATTGAAGATGAAATCTACAGTATTTTATTTCTTACATTAACATTTGTTACATTGATATTATTCCTTTTCTTGGAACTTATAGTTACTCTGAAGAGGGTATGATAAGAGGAATATTCAACAATTTTGAAATGAAATTCCTATATAAAAATACTACCTTCTTATATTTCTATGGATAATGTAATTCATTTGTGAGAGATCGTTGCATATTAGGAATGCTACTTCTTTATTCTAGTATTGAAACTTTCACACTAGGGTATCACTCCTACTTATGTTTTATCTATGATGCTCTTCTACACAGAAGTTTGGGTTTCAAAGTCCTATTAATCAAAAATTTTCTACATTGGTTCTGATTCTTTTCACTGCAAAATAACAATCATTGTATTTTGCCAGATAAAGAATAACAAATCATTTATGATGAAGTACATTAAAGCAGGGGCATTTTCAATATTATATTGTATTTTGCATTTTGTATTTTGCATATTGTATATTGCATTTTCAATGTTCTATTGTAAAAAGTATTTATTTCAAAAATACTTCAAGAGACAATATAAATGTAATCCGTTCCCCTAGTACTTGCCATCTAATCTTATTTATTTTTACTTTTTTCCTTTATTGTCAAAGTGAAGTACAGAGGGGTTACAGTTTCATATGTAAGGCAGTGAGTACATTTCTTTTCAACTTGTTACCACCTCCCTCATTTTCCCCCGCCTCCCCTTTCCCCCTTTCCATATTCTCAGAAAAGTCTCATTACATGACAAGTGCAATTGTATTCACTTCTGCTTTTCTTGAGTAATTTTAAGATATTAGAAATATTTCTGAGCACTGTTTTATGATAGTGTTCTTTCTAGCCCTCTCTGAAACATCTAAACAAAGGACTGCAGAGTAAGTAAATTACCTCATGCAGGGCTACCTGGTTGTGATTAATTAGTTGTAAACACCACTACCCTGGGACCAACCCATAGAGTAGCTGGCTGGTGCTTGCCAATGCTGTTGACTTGCCTCTCACTTGATGGAGATTTGGAGATGAATTTCAAGCATGAATTTTCATCGTAACATCATTGAACAAGCTATGTAGCCTGGTATTTTTTTTAAAAGATGGTAAATTAATAAAAATGGGCTGGCTTTCTCTGTATTTTCAGGGTCTGAAACTCAAAGTACGCTGGGAACGCCATCTACTATACTCATTTCTCTGATGTATGTAGAGGAACACGTATGTATGAATACTGAAAAAGAAAGCCAGGGAGGAGATGTAACTGAAGTAGGACTCCATTATTTTAACCTCATAAGTTTAAACTTCCTCTGTATCATAGCGTCTCTAGAGCCAGTGTACTCTGGTGTAAATGTCGGTGTCCCTATACAATTCCTATCAAAACCTACTTGCCATTGTGGCAGGTATTAAGAGGGGTGATTCTTCAGGATTCACTCATCAGAAACTCACAAAGGCTCTGCCCTTGTGAAGCGGATTAGTACCCTTATGAAAGGAGCCACTTTGCCCTTTCTATTATTTGAGCTGAAGAATAGGGTGCTCTCACATGTGAGAGGGCCGGGGTAGGAGAAAAGGAAGAACTTCTCCCCTCCAATGCATTCATCAAAATGCCCCAGGAATCAAGCTCCTCCCAAGGGCCACACTTCCCAACACTGCTGAAATGTAAGGGATTACGATTAAATATGACATTTAGGTAGGAGATGAATAGCTAAACCTTGCTCCTAATTCCAATTCCAGGATTCTTTTCACTTCACTTGTAAGACAAAAAGAATTTTACCAATCATGTATCTATTTCTCTTCATGTTGGATGATAATGAACATTTGAACACAAGTCAAAATATACATTGATTTAGCTACTATTACGACCAAAAAGAAACTTTATGACTAATGAGTGCCTATATCCTGTATTTCAAAATTTTATAGGCACTGTGTTAAATTTTGAACCCTTTAATAAACTTTATGAATAACAATTCAAATCTATAAGAGATTTCAGGTAGATAACACATATAATGATTTCTCTTAAATGAGACTTTGAAAGACACATCTATTTTGTAGGAATGAATAATGTTCTATTTCAAATGACCAAGGAAAATACTTGCATTTGATGCATAGCTATGGTTTATGAATATATGTGTTTCTATTATTTAACTATACATCTCAGGTAGTTGTGTCAGGTAATAAGGGCCATTTATGCTTTCCAGCTTTACTATCATTTTTACTGTAAAACCTGAAGAAGGAAAAGGATAAGTTTACAGGAGTGATCACTTGCTATGCTTGCATGAGCTACCTGCTCAGGATCCCACTTCCTAGAAAAAGGACTAGAAGAGAATTGGTCAGAATTTGTCTTTCTCTCTCCATCTCTTTGTTCTGTCATGGCCTCAGGGTAAACCTCAAATTTAAAAGGGAACGAGCTTTGTGCTTCATGTGGATTCTCCGTTCCTTATTTTTTTTTGCAGGAGTACCATAGCAGACATGAAATCCCACTTGCATAAACCTAACTGGGATAAGTAATAATTTATCTTAAAAGTTTATACCCATTATTATCCCTTACCTTTTTATTTCCCTTTAATTTGCTTCACTGGCTATAAAATTCAAGGATGCGTAGCAAGGGTTTAGAGCCAAGTGCACTATGCAGATACTTAATGAACCTCAATGTTTTACCCTGCCAATGCATTCTTGGCCTGCACCACTTCTGTACCCACCGAACACCCTCGACCAGCGGAAACACGGTACTTAGGAAGCCTGTCATTCCAAAACTCTGACTCTCAGAGACATAAGAAAAAATAAATCAGATAGACCCATCCTGGCAGTGAATGTTGCTACAGCTACACTTGACATCATACCTTAAAAGAGATTATCTGAACTTCATTTTAAATTCCATGACAAGGTTGGATGTTTGCCATTAGTAGAACTCGCCGAGCCATCAAGTGTGATGGGAGCATTTTTATGGAGCTACTTAGCATCCTAAAACAGTAAAAGTCGTTCTTTAAAGTACTCATACTGCTAAAGAGGATAGCTTAAACCTTTGATTGTTCTTACTTAAGTTTTATTATCTTCAACTTACTTTTATTTACACTTCCTGTTATAGCTTCCAACGGACTAACATGTGTGTATGTCTTCATGTGCCTACATATATATGTATATATTCATAGGTATACATGCAAATATGCACATGCATATGTATATATGTGTGTATGTGTGTGTTCTCAGTACTGATTCATTTTTTTCTTAACAATACAACTTGTCAGTCAGTAATTTCAATTTCCTTTCACCAAAGGAAATTGCATGGAAAACACTGCTCATTGCTTCCCAGGCCCTGCCATACTGATCTGTATCAGCAATGTGAAGATTCTTTGGATCTTCTTCATGGACAGATGACAGGACTGCATGGCAGCCTGGGACAAAGCACCATATGGCTGGGAGGAGGGGAAGGATTATACATGTGCGTGTGGGATGGGAGGAAAGATGTCACAGCTTGTCAGTCTTTATCCCCAGAGGAAGATCTGATGACAGATCTGATGACATTGAAATGGCATGGGTTGGGGTCTCTGGGCATGGAGAAGAGATAAATAATGACTGGAAATTCAGTGACATCCCCTCAAGGGAACGGGTGGGCATGGATAGAAGCTCAGCTTCCCTGTATCTTGGGAAAATGCCAGAAAGAATGCCAGAAGGAATCATTGATGGGAGAGATGATAAAAGATGGCTTCAAAAAGCCTGCAATAGTGACAGATAGAAAGGGTACAATGATTAATAAGAAAATAAGGGGAGAGGAAAGATATCTGAAATGAAATAAACTTTAAAAATTATTTAAGGTAGGCTCTTTTTTTTCATCTGCAACTTGATAAAGGAGCTAGGGAATGCAACTGGGGTGGAGCAGTGCTGTCCTTATATAATGTAAACACCTCCAGCCCCAACTTACTTTGCTGGAGTTTTATCTCATGCTTTCCTAAGGGCTCTGAGGTCTCTAGTCAGACATTGTAAAACTGAGATAGTAAAAACAAGATTTTTGTTCTCTGAATCTAATGATAAGCAAATAATACAACTGTTCATTGAATACAAATCATATGCTAGATGCTTGAGTATCTCTTAAAATCCATATTCATCTTCACTTAGTAAATGTATGTTACGTATTTGCATCAATTTTATAATGTGATAAGTAAAGCTCAGAGAAGCTAACTAACTTTCTATGTCACCGAGTATCACAGAAACATAGTACTAGCCCTTATGCATCCTAAACAGTTGAGAGTTTCTCCAAATAGAGGTCTTCTTGGAACCATAGATCCATGTAAACATTGTATTCATATACACATTCCATTTTAGACCTCTATTCACTATAGCTAAGAAATGAAATCAATTATTCATCAATGGATGAATAAAGAACATCTTGTATCATATACATAAGGGAACGCTATTTAGCCATAAGTAGAATGAAGTTATGTCATTTTCAGCATCAGTAGTAGATTAGGTGGACATTAGATTAAGCAAAATTACCAAATCAAGACAAATACAAATGCCTCATGATCTTGGTTCAACTGTGGAACCTTAAAAAGTTAATTTTATGAAAGTGAGAGCAAAATAGCACTTCTTAAAGTTGGAGTGAGGGAAGATAGAAGGCTGTATAAAAGGCACCACAATTCTGAGCTAGGAGGAATACGTGTTCTGTTGCATCCTAGGTGATTGTGATTCACAACCATTTAGCACATATTTAATAAAGAATAGAGATGTGAGGGGCTGGGGATATAGCCTAGTGGCGAGAGTGCCTGCCTCGGATACACGAGGCCCTAGGTTCGATTCCCCAGCACCACATATACAGAAAACGGCCAGAAGCGGCGCTGTGGCTCAAGTGGCAGAGTGCTAGCCTTGAGCGGGAAGAAGCCAGGGACAGTGCTCAGGCCCTGAGTCCAAGGCCCAGGACTGGCCAAAAAAAAAAAAAAAAAGAATAGAGATGTGGTTGAAGCTCCAACAAAACTGATAAAAAAAAATTTAAGGACATAAAAATGTTAATCACTCTAATTTAATCATTGCATATTATATACACATGTATCAAATTACCAGTGTCACCAAAACACAAATGATTTTTACCTTCAGTTATAGCATTTGGAAATTGGTAGGCATACAGCAAATATTAGTTTTATTGATTTCAGATGATATCCCAATATATTATTTTATATAAATATGAGATGTTATATTACTTTTCATTTTACATTTATTTTAAAGTGTGTTTTTTTAATGTCTTTAAAAATAATTTTTAATTTTACTAAATTTCCTAATATACTATCTCTGAAATCAGAATTTTGAAGCACAATGTGAAATTTCAGGAAACATTTGTAATTTTTAACCATATACAGCTAAGTTTCTTTGAGAAAATTACAAAATTTAAATAATGAAAGAAAAGCTTTTGTTATCTAGATTGTAGCTTTATAGAAAAAATAGTCCAAGAACATAACTGTTGTTAAGGCTATTGCATTGGAAATGATACAAACATTTATTTTTCTAACTTATGTTCTGGATTTTTATTTACTTTATAAGTCATCTCCATTTACTATGATAGTAAATTTTTCGGTGTTTTCCGAAGAAAAAGACTATGTTGTCATAGTAAAGCCAATTCACCTCCCTTTCTCCATAACAACAGATAAAGAAGCTGTAACCTTGGCAACAGTAATAGGACAGAGAGATTAGGGCCAGACTGGAGATTAGGCCTCCAAGGGCAAAGAAAAGAGGTTATGATTGGTTCCTTGTCGAGACCTTATTTGAAGACAAGTTACCGTTGAAAAAAACCATAGGGGATTAGTAAGAACAAAATTAATTCCTCTGTATAAATAACTGTTCCTTTTTAAAAAGTGCCTTTTCCCCTAGTTTTATGTAAGTGCTTTAAATTGAGGTAAAGAATGCTTGATTCACTCTGTTCTGTGCTCTGTCTACACTGTCTAGGTATAGACAAACTTTCTTAGAAAATATTCCTCAGAGCCAAGGGAGAATGTGTGGATTTGTGTGCAATCTCCTATTGCTGTCTTTCTGAACAGGCCTTGGATTGGTTGACATTCTTGTTTGTTTGTTTGTTTTACTTTCTATTTTCCTTCTTCTTCCTTTTCTTTGTCTTTTGCTGTGGTTAGTGGGATTTGAACTTAGGGCCTTGACTTTGCTAAACTTGCTTGCTTGCCTTGTACTCTGCAATTGACAAATGATTCTAGCCAGAATTTTGCTGGTTATTTTAGAGATGTAGCTCTTGGATTTTTCTGCCTGGACTGGCTTCAAATCCTTTTTTTCCAACTCTCAGCCACTTAGAGCTAAGCTTATAAGTGTGAGTTACACGTGCTCAGTTTCAAGCTCACATTTAATGATGAGACTTGAAAACTTCCCTCCTGTCATTTCTTTAATTAAGTAGTTGAAGAAGGGAGGTATCATTTAACATGGCAGAATGTGAATACAATACCTATTGGTATCACACCTCCCTGTCATTTCCAAATTTATTTTCTAACTTAAAAATTATTTTAAAGGTTTTTCTAAATCATTGTTAAGCACATTTTAAAATTCTTTTAGTATCTAAATTTAATTTTAGTTTTCTCTAAACTGATAAATTGTACAAGTATTATATTTTAAGTAAATGCGTGATTTCAGATACCAGCAAAGAGGAAGGACAGATAACCATTTATTGTTTGTCAAATGATCCATTTTTAGAATTTCCAAATAGTATGAGTGTTTTTTATTTTAAATTTAAAAAAGAATTGACTCCTTCAAAAGTCATGCAAACAAATGGAACTCATTTAAACCATCTGACCCTGTGTGAAGGTGCCTTACTTTGGTCAGGATGAGGTAATGGCACCTTTTAAAGTCTTGCAACTGAGGGCTGGGAATATGGCTTAGTGGTAGAGTGCTTGCCTAGCATGCATGAAGCTGGGGGTTTGACTCCTCAGTGCCACATAAACAGAAAAAGCAGGAAGCCATAATTCAGCCTTTGCCTTGTTCCAGGATAAAAGCAATCCATTGGTAGTCATAAAAATAATTTAATCTGCTTTGAGATCACTAGTATAAAAAAAGACACTAGTATCAAAAATGCCTCTGATCCAACATATTTTTATCATGGCTTGATGTCATCAAAATAATCTTTTAACAATAGTAAATTACATCCATACTTGTGATTTACCTGAAATTCATGTCCTTTTAAATAAATTCATATTACCCACTCTCCTTTTATTTTGCCTAGACACATTTTATTATTGGCATAGATTCCAGGAGGAAAAAAAAATCCTGGACAAATAAACAATGCTACCATACTTGTATTAACTAAGCACCATTTTAAACTCAAGGAATTTGAATATGTCTTTGGTTTCATGTCCAGTGTTCTTTATGCTGCTATAGGGCTAGCCTATAGGATAGATAGTAGCTTAGCTGTGTCTGTATTATGTAAGTGTTGTCTTTTTGCCTAATTCCCATGATGGCACCAACACTGCTGACCGTCTCTTCTCCTCTGTCCTCAGCTATTCCCAGCTCCAGTGTCCTTCCTTCTGCTCCCAGAGATGTGGTTCCTGTCTTGGTTTCCAGTCGGTTTGTCCGTCTCAGCTGGCGCCCACCAGCAGAAGCGAAAGGGAATGTTCAAACCTTCACGGTCTTTTTCTCCAGAGAGGGTGACAACAGGTGGGTGCTACTGGTCAATTCCATCCCAATCTACCACACTTTTCAAGGTTTCCCATGGGACACCAGGGGCCGAATCAGCAGAGAACTTGAAAACTCTGAAATCTCTACTCTGTATCCATTACCAGGTAGGGACATGTTGTTTGTAAAACCGAATTGCCAAAAGAACCAAATTAAATTATTGTCTACAACTACCTTTTTAAGTGAGGCAAAAATGTGATCCTATGATAACAGTTTTTATTTCCTTGAGTTTTCAAAATGATAAAGGAGATAGGTAGACTATACACTACTATGACTGAGCATGGAAAAGCATCCTTGTGCTGTTTCCCAAACCCAGCATCATTGTTGGCATCAAAGGAAGAAATGATGCTTGCCTTTCAAATGTCTCTTAGGATAAAATCCAGCTCACACATATATAGATCAGAGATTTGATAGAAGTGGTAACTGTGACTATTCTTGTTGACCAGGAATGAGTGAACTGTGTCAGGTTTCACGATCACCATCTCTTGCTTTGGGGACTTATCCCTTTCAACTGCTCTCTCACCGTGTTTAGATTTTCAACTCTGATTTCTAAGTTTTAGGTAGATATTAGCTAAGGCCCATTTGAGACAAAGCAGTTTCATGTGTTAATCTTCTAATCTCTCAAATGAGTGTTTTGAACACATGCAATCTTTAAGGAATGTACTTTCTGCCTTACATATGAAACTCTCTCTATACATCACTTTGACAATAAATAAATAAATAAATTTTTAAAAGAATCCTGAAGATTCAGGGGGAAATGTATAGTTTGTACTTATCAGGTGAGCCTCGGTTTTAAATGCTAAGTATGATGCACATGCAGTTCAAAACAACTTCACTCAGGGTGGGTCTCAAAACGATTCTCTTTTTAATGGTTAACCTCAGTTAAAGTCTACCATTTTAAAAGGTTTTCGTTTCTCCCTTCCAATTTGACTTGACTTTAAAATGAAAATCATACATACACCCAGCCATCTTCCCTCTCAATCATTCATTACCACGAAAAGGTAGCCATTTGTGTTAGCTTTACCTCTGCTACTGTTTAACTCCATCATTCATGGTGTCTTATAAGTTTGGAAATTATAGTTTGTACAGTTACAAGAATGAGATATACATTCTTGCCCAATTTTCATGCCTTAATATGGATCTCCTAGACACACTGTAAATTCAACCTGTCCCCAAACCATGATCAGTGTGCCCTCCATAACTGTCTATCTCTATACTTATATAAGAGTATATTAGATATACGTGTGTGTGTGTGTGTGTGTGTGTGTGTGTGTGTGCATGCCTCTTGTTTTTTATGCTATGCCTTCTGGATGAAAGGAAAAAAGAAGGACTCAAGTCATATTTTACTCTTCCTGTCTCTGTACATTGCCATTCATTTTTGAGTCTTGTCAAGTCTCCCTCTGACCAAATCATATATGCTTCCCTTTATTCAGTCACTGCCATCATTTTTGCCTGACTCTGGGAATTGCTTCTCCCCTTTGAGTCCATCTTCACACTATCTGGACTTACTTATGTGAAATACAGTTTACATCACTTACTCCACTGTTGAAAATATGAGTATTCTCATGATTGGCCATGATGAGGAAAGGTACATGATGAGGAAACATACTTTCACAAAAGCTTTCGAACACTCTTGAATGAAAATCTTGCTTGAATCTATTTATAGACAGAAGCTCCTATAACCTATAGTGGCTAATAATAATACATCTAAGTTCAAATAACTGGGTCTAAAAATGGCACTATCATTTATCAAAAGCGTGACTTTTCTGTGTTTCATCATTTATAAAATATAAATAATACTTACAAGTTAGGAAAGAGAAAAGATCAACTCTGCCTCAAAGGATTTCTGTGAGAGCCAAGTGAAGGATCAGGCAAAGCACACAGGGCAGTCACCGTCCCCAGAAAGAGTGAAGAGAATGCCATGAAACAATGCCACCATAACAATTTAGAATAGAGGCTGAAAATAAGGCTCAGAACATGGGAAGGAGATGGGGAAAGAGAAGAGAAATAAAGCAATAGAATGAGGAAATGAGAGAGACAGAAAGAAGGAAGAAAGGCAGGGGAGAGAGAATTAAAGGTAGGGAGAAGAGACGAGAGGGGAGGGGGAAAAGGAGGGGAAGAGAAAAGAGGAGGAAAGAAAGAGAAAGAAAAGAGGGGGAAAGCAAGAAAGGAAGGGAAGAAGGGAGGAGAGGAAAGAAGGAAGAAACCAAGGGCAGAAAGCATCTGTGGAGTGTGTGTGTGTGTGTGTGTGTGTGTGTGTGTGTGTGTGTGTGTGTACTTTCCTGGGGTCCTGAGTGCTGTCCTTGAACATTTTAGCTCAAGGCTGATATTCTTCCTCTTGAGCCACACCTCCACTTCTGGCTTCTTGGTGGTTAATTGGAGATGAGGATCTCAAGAGATTTTCCTGGTCAGGCTAGCTTCAAACCTTAGTCATCTGCTCTCAGCCTACAGTTTAGTGAGGGTGAGGGAGTGAGCCATGGCACCCAACTTGTCATTATGTTTTTGATTAAGACATTTGTTTTCATAATTCCTCAGTTTCCTGAATATAGTATCATTTTGGTCTTTTCCTCTTCTATCAAAATCTTTCTTTTCATTCCAGGCACCATTCCTCCCTCCCAGGTTCATTCCATAGCCTCTATGACATTAATCACTGCAGTATTGGTTTCAGACATCATCTTTTTAACTTGGTCTTCAATCCATTGTCCATTCAGCTCCCTTCTTACAACAATCCACAGAGACAGTCTATTGATTCTATGGCAGCTACAATTTCTTGTTCTTTTCCTTTACTTATTATCCATGAAAAATCCAATGGTTAGTAGATTATCACTTTCCATCTACTATGACATTTTTTTTTGTGCTTGAAGTCAGCTGAAAGATTTAACTGTGTTGATCCACCTCACCTCCAATTAATAGTTACTAATCTCATGCGAACTACTAACACTTTTAGCAGCCATGATAAATTTATATCAGCCTCTTTCATATGTACTCTTAATGATATTTTAGGGTTGTTTTTTTTTCTCTCCTCAAATCTTCAACATTTTCTCATTACCTTCATTCTTTATTAACTTCGCTTCTAATTTCATAGAAAATCAGAAGGGAAGTTCTATAAGCTCCTGTGTATGATCATCTCAAAGGGTGTCTATTAGGATATAATCTATCTGAGCTCAAATTTCTATGAATGAACTTAGCTTTTAGCTTCTGACCTTTTAGCTCAGAATCCTTGTGCAATAAATCCTACTCTTTCCATATGAAAAAAAAAATCTTAACCACCCTTTTATCAAGCATTATCATTTTCACTCACTGGAGTAACTGTGTATCTGAAAGCAAGCATTTATTTGTGACTTTCCTCATAACAAATTCTAACTTTATCCTTCCCTTTCCTCTACCATTCCATTCCCTTCCTTTTAAGACATGATTCTTGACTTGCTAACTTCCCTCCTCCAATATTTCATTTTCTAATTATGGTCTTGTCTCTAGTATTTCATTGTAACTCTGATTTTAACAATGCTTACCATTGGCTTTCATGTAGCTCATGTCAGTGGTAATTCCTGCCACTCACATTACTTGGCCATTAGCAAGTTGTATCACACTTGATGTCCCCCCCCCCCCGCTTTTTTTTTTGCCAGTCCTGGGCTTGGACTCAGGGCCTGAGAACTGTCCCTGGCTTCTTTTTGCTCAAGGCTAGCACTCTGCCACTTGAGCCACAGCACCACTTCTGGCCATTTTCTGTATATGTGGTGCTGGGGAATTGAACCCAGGGCCTCATGTATACGAAGCAAGCACTCTTGCCACTAGGCCATATCCCCAGCCCTGTTTTCCCCCATTCTAAACAATCATTTGTTCATCATCTCAATGTTAATCCTGGGACTGTCATTTTGGTCTTATTTTTTACTTCAAATCTCCCTGATCTATAGATACTGAATTGCCCTAGGACTCAGGACTTGAAGATCTCTTCTCATTCACTTCATAACAAGTCCTATCAATACATTGTTTTCTTCCAGATTTGAATCTCTAGTCCCAACTTCTCACCTGTTCTTCAGAATCATAGCAAATTCCTTACTGGATTTCTCAGGATGCCCCAATGGAATGGGAAAGTTATGAACAAACCCAAATGCCTATTTTTCTTAAATTCTTGAAATGGAGTGAACTCTGAAGCAGACCCTGACCAAGCTTTGTCTCAAACCAAGGCTCATTTACTAAGCAAAAATGACCAACCAGGGCTAACTCAGCTCGGGAGTGAGTAGCCCCGAGCCTCAGTTGCAGGCAGTTTATAAAGGCAAAAACCACAAACAGGTGCAATCAAGCTGATTCACAGATGAGGAACTTAGTGGTTATTTTGCAAGCAAGCATGTTTACAGAAGCCCAAAGGTTTCAGTGAGCTTTATCTTGACATAGAACAGGCATAGTAATATATCAGCCATTGCAGACATGTATTCCAGGCAGGCCATTTGGTGATAAATCAAGAGGTCATACTGAGGTCCTGCCTGGTGTCCACAGGAGTTACCAAATTTCCCCAAAACATGACATGAGAAGAATAGGGGCTGGACATTCCAAGAATTGTGCACGTTTACAGACAACTGTGACCTAAACACTGGGAAACTCCAGGCATCCTTGTCCTAAAGCAAATGAGGGCCCCATGCTTATACTTCCTTTCATTCTAATCTCTGCCAGATACCTATTATTGAGGATTATCTTTCAACTTATTAAAAATCTTCACTTTTCTCACTAATTAATCCAAAGTCTTTGGAATCATTCCTATATTTTCTCCCTTTGGTACCCTATGCCAAATCCAGTCCCAAGTCTTCACAACATCATTAGAATAATGATGACAGAAATAATGATGAAAAAAAAGTCTGATTCCTGGTATTTGATATAAGCTTCTACAGAAATATGGTTATGAGTTTATATTTTCCCCTGAGTGATGGAATGGAAGATGTTCATCCTATAATCCTAGCTTTGTATTATTTTGTGTTTATGAAAACTTAAACCCTATATGCAAGCGAAAAGTAAAACAACACACCATATTCAGTCCTATCAATTCTGCTTCCCCTTGCCCTTAAAATACATCTCTAGCTTAGGAGAGATGACACAGAAAATAACCTGGCCAACACTGGTTTAACCACAGCAGCTCAGTCAACCTTTTAAAGTGTAAGTTGAGTTTTGCCATTTATGTGCTTTTAAACCATGACTTTCTGCCTCATTCAGAGACTTAGCAGAAGCCCTTTCTGCCCTGGAGGTGTGTTCTCTCCGCATCCTGATACTACCAGTTTGAATCTATTTGTTTGCTCCTCTCCAGTCCCACAGGCTCTTTTATATTTTCTAAGCACACCAGCACAGTGGAACCTCTCTTCAGTGCTCCTAGCATACCCTTTTCTTCAGCTCCATGGAGATCATTCTCTCACCTCCACTAACTCTTTGTGAAATATCATAGGCTGGACAGTTCCACAATGGCTGTCTGTGCTCTCCCCAGCATAGGAAGGTAGTAGCTGCTCAATTATACAGGTTCTGAGGCTTAATGCTTCAGAAGAAGAGCCCATCTCAGTGTGAGGCTTAGGGTCGAAAATCCTCCTCGGTAGTGAGGTGAGTCCACCTTGATAGACTGAATAAGCTAGCATGATGTTCACAACCATGGCACCCGCAGCCATTCTAGAAGAGTGAAACTGACATAACTGGCGGGCCTACATACTTCTGCTGTCTTTGTTCAAACCAGACACCCATTCTATTGGATACTGCAACCCACATTTAGGGTGGATCTTTTCCTTAATTTGTTATCCCACATGCCAATTGTCTTCATAAAGCTCCTCACATATACTCCTAGAGGATGGCATTAACTGCTTTTTGCTGTTTTCATAGGCCTTTCCCAAGCCAGTCAATGGATTAGCAATCACAGCTGGTGACTTTGGTTCCTAGCATGGGATAATATGGAAACACGATGTGGAAGGTCATGAGAAGTATTAAGTAAATGTTCTAAAAGTGTTGAAACATTTGTTCTTTTCCCAGTGCACCAAAGGCACTCAATTCTTGTTAGCTAATGTCATGTGCCAATGATTGTGTGGATTTCAAATTGAAATGAAGGAAGTATAGGGTATTTCATGACTCAAAGAGAGAAATGTGTCACCTTCACAAGCAATAGCCCATAGATCCTCAGGTAATGTAGTTATGATCATCTCTCTGTTACAGGGAAACATGTTCAGAAAGACTAAAAAAATGCTGCCTAAGAACCTATACATTTGGTAAATATTAGACTCAGGATTACAATACAAGGTTCCTCCTCCAGTGATCTCTTCACTATGCATACAATGCAAAAGATATTCCCTATAGAACTGCATAGAAAGTGCGCTGGGAGTTTAGTTGAGAGAAATGGAATACTTTTATGGGCATCATTCAATTTAATCCTCACAATAGCACTGTGAGGGAGGGAGATAAGGGACTGGTATCTTCATTTTGCAAATGAAGCAGGGAAGACTTGCAGATAGCCTCTGATGTGTTCAAGGTCACACACTCTATTTTGCAGCAGAACAAAGGCTGAAACAGGTCTTCCAACTTGCAGCACTAATGCTCTAATGCTCAGTATTTCTTCATGCTGTTACAGAAATCAGTGCTCAGCTGCATGAGATTAGAGACTAGCTTTTCAGTGATTGACATGAGAGAGTCATGTTAGAATGCACTGTGCATTACATTCTCTATGTGGGGTTTACATATTCTCTCCCCACTCTTTTGGGTTGAGGATACAGCAGGTGATAAAGCTTGTTATCCATGAAAGGAATGCATTGTGATGGAAAGAAGACAAGAGTCACAATCCAAAGCAACACAGTGGCCCTGTCTTAAAGCTTGGCAAAGTCAGTCCTCCTACTAAGGCAAATAAAACACAAGGGATTTTTCTTTCCCCAATAAAAATATTAGAGAAGAAATTTGCTTTGATTAGATGCTACTCTTTTTTATCTTAAAGAAATTGAGTCCTGAGAAGTTAATATATCATGCTGAAGGTAAATTAATTAAATTAGGAAGGAATTAGAGATCTAATGAAGGTTTCTAGGCATTTGTAAAAACATATTATGTAGAGATTTAATGAAATGATTCTAAAGTTTTCTCCTTTATTTATTCCTTATTTTTAACAATGAGCATCAGCAATAAAGATAGTCTATCTACTCCCTGGGTATATACTGAGAGTGAATAAAGTATGAATGGAAGATGACTTCTCTTCTGAAATAGAGGAGAAGATGGTGGGAAACAGCCAAGAGATTTCACATAAATTAGATTCAAGTTCGATTTTATTTAGAACAAGTTTTCTTTCTTTTTTTTATGAAGAAGGAAATATTGGGCTGCCCAATGGTGCCTCACATCTCTTAACAGTTACTTTAGGAGGCTGAGATGTAAGGCTTGTGGCTCAGAGCCAACCTGGGCAGAAAAGTCCTATGAGACTTATCTCCAATTAACAAGCAAAAAGCTGGAAATGGAGCTGTGTCTCAAGTGGTAGAGAGCTAGCCTTGAGTTAAAAAGCTGGGGGACAGCATGCCCAGACCCTGAGCTTAAGCCTGGCACAAGAAGAAGGAAAAGGAGATGAAGGAAGATGGAGGGGGAAGGTGGGGGAAAGAAGGGGAGGAGGAAGAGGAAGAGAAATGGGAGGAGCAAAAGAAGGAGATGGGAGGGAGGAGGAAGATGAGCAAATAGGAGTCCAGAGAATTGAACTTCAGCCCTCAACTAAAATGAGGCCAAAGATAGAGAAGAAAGAGAAAAGGCACAGACAGGCAAATGCAAGGGTGTGGGAGCATATGACTTGTAGCAGGGAAGTGTCACAAGGTTTATACCATAATGGAAATTCCGTTGATTTTCCTGTGGAAAGGAGATTTCATTAACTATGGAATGGCAGACAGCCCAAATCTGTGAGCAGGAGATTGACAGGTTATGTATGTTAAAATCAGATCTGTCAGTACAATATAGAAAGACCTGGGGAGGTTGTAGATAACAAAGAACTAGGAAAAGCCACTGTCCTAATATAATACGTTGTAACTTCAGACTACGGCAGAAGCAAGTCTCTAGGTCCAGGTGTAGGGAATTCACACAGAGTTAGGACCCAGGGAAACTTGCACAAAGCTCTATTCCACACCAACCTGATTGGCTTCATGCTTCAAAATGTGTCAGTGCTAAAGACTTACAGAGATTACATGCCAGGGAAGCCTAATGCTTTCTGCTGTACCATATTAAGAGTGTACATGGCCCAGAAATCCCTACCCTGGCTCTTGAAATCTATTTCACTTTAAATGTCTCCAAAAGCATGGCAAAACTCAATGACCAAAGTAAAATGCACCACATGTAATTCATCTGAGGGATTTAAGGTATCAGCAAGAAACAACTGAATAGATGAAGAGTTTGTTCATCATTCAGTTCAATCAAACGTATTAGAAGAGTACACAAAAGGACTGGACCCCTGAAAGATCACATTAGTAGTTCTCTTTTATGTCAGATCCCCTATCTAGGGAGTGTTTTTTTTTCATCATCTCTTAATGTGTATTATACATCTCACTATGATCAGCAGATCAACTTATGTGCATCATGGAGAATATTTGTATAAATTGGTGGGTGTACACACTTAGATGTATCTTGGTGAACGAGGGAAGCAAGCACATGTTACTCTTAATTTTCATGAGGAAAATAATTTACTTTCCTTCAGTAACTCCACATAAACTAACCACGGGAGCCAGAGCTCTGGATATGCACAGGAACCCTTAGCATCTGCATTTTCCTTCCTCACAATGAAAGAAGATGCCTACATGCATTTGTTGACAATACTGACAAGGACCAATTTGTGCAATAATTGAAACCTTGATTTCTACAACTAGCCGGATGTTTACAAAAATGCATCTTCCTGACTCCATTCCAGATGTTGCTGCTTATTTTAATAGCTCTTTGTTTCCCATGAATTCTGAATTTTAAATTCTGAAGTGTTGAAGGAGAAAAAAACAACCCTTTATTTTATAAGTTTCATGAAGAATGACTTAGCTTGAACATCCTTGAAACCTTACAATATTTATTTGTAAGTTCTTTCAATTAGTTTATGTTCCCTTAAGTAACCCACAAAGGTCTTGAATTGTGTCCAGAGTCAATATTAAATAACAAAGGAAGTAACCTTTTGGTTACTTGTTATTCCTGTATATCAAATGGAAGTTGGGGCTAAGAGCTTTCATTTTGGCATAACCTTTCTCTGCAATGTTGATTTCCTAGGGAACGAGCATTGAACACCACCCAGCCTGGGTCCTTGCAGCTTACTGTGGGAAACCTGAAACCAGAAGCCATGTACACCTTTCGAGTTGTTGCCTACAATGAGTGGGGGCCCGGGGAGAGCTCTCAACCCATCAAAGTGGCCACTCAGCCCGAGTGTGAGTATGTCAGTGGGTGGGAATAGTAAGAAATCCTTGTTTTCATTCACAGTAGCCTGAGTCATTCACCTCTTTGAGGTGACAGAAAGAAAGGGAGATTTTTGTTTGCTGTATATTTCATGGGAGCATTTTTAAAGGTGAGTTAATGTTTCCTTGAAATGTGGCCTCCTGACTTAGGTCAGAGTTCTTTTTTTTTTTCCCCAAAAAAGGTCTTTATTAGCTGCAAGTAGTTGTACAAAAGAATTTCAATTCAATATGTCAGTTTGTGAAGATAGTACATCTTGATCAACATCACCCCCTGAATTATTCTCCCCATCTTTCCCAACCCCACTCATGTCCCCAATTTACCTGATTTCATTTTAATATATGTACATTGCATACTATGACTCCTTCACCCACCCTTTCCTATAATGGCAAATTACCAACTCTGGAAGCTTAATTCACCCATATATTCACACTTAATTCAGCCCACATATGAGCTTCCTAAGAAAGGCACTGATGCTTATTAGCACAATTTAATCAATATCATTGGGATTTAGCCACCCCCTTCTTGAATGTTTGCTATTTTAAGATGGTTTCTGTCTATGAAGAGTGCAACATCAAAGTGGGGAAAGACAATGACGGAGAATGTCTAAAGCTAAGGATTTATTAAAGAACACAACACAAGAAGCCACCAGAAGGCAAGCAGACACAAGAAATGTAGGCCAACACCTCTACTATACCATGTCATTATCTTCTAACATAAATCACTTCGTTGAACTACTTGATCAAAAGAAAAGCAGATGAGCACTCTTTGACAAATTATAACTCAGTAATTTCTACTGTTAGGAAAGGAGAGGCCCCAAGTTGTTCATTTGACAACCATTTCTGCTCCATACAAGATTTTCATATTTCTAATCCATTTTAATTTTATTTGCAAAGCTGAATTACAGATGAGACTATCTTTATATTATGTCTTAAAAATTTATAATCTAAAAGTTACAAGAAATGACTACTTGTAACAAGCTGCCTTATTTTAGATACTTAATCTCATCTAGTCATTTCAATGAATAATTAGTACTTGTGTGTTTGGTTTACTTTATGAAGCAACAGAACTTAGGAAATGAAATGGTGTGCTTTTGGAGGATGAGTTACAAAGTAAAAATACTTATTGGTAAGGGTGAGAAAATGATCTTTGTGTGGGGTCAGATGTTGGGTGATTTGAATCAGCTCATCCTTCCTGAAGAAGGAATGGACATCTAGAATGTATCTGAGTGTTGGGAGATCTACTCTTAGCAAAGCCTTCCTTCTTTCTCCCTCTCAGACCAGTTTTCAAAGACGAAGATTAGAGTATTGATTCAGGGAAGAGGAAAAGCCTAGGCCTTTGGAGTTGTACAAATATTTGCTCCACAAAAACAGTCTCAAATAGCAACTTCAAAAGCATAGTGATAGGTGGGTTTTAAACAATTATACAGGCTTCCAGGTCCCCAAGGAAGACCAGTTAAATAATGCACAAGACTCAGTACAAAATACTTTGACTTGAAACCAATTTATACAACACTTAAGGACAACCAGAGGGAACAAAAAGGAAATACAGAGATGCCTTTTGGAAAATTTTAAGCAACTATGAAACATCACCAGCAAAACATTAACTCCTTTATCATGCAGAATCCTTCTAAACAGGAGACCTGTGTAAGCTGTGAGTTTGCTCACCCATTCCCATGTTTCTATTCGTGACAAAATTTTATTGCTTTGTGGATTCAAATAAATAATTCCATTTGGGTTAACATAGAATTTAACTCATCAATTGCTTTACCAACTTCTCTCTTTCTCTCTCTCTCTCTCTCTCTCTCCTCTCTCTTTCTATATATATATATACACGCACACATATACATTAACACACATATATAATGTTACATTCATGAAAATTTGGCATTTTTCAATTCTTTTAGTGACAACAAATATATACTATATCTCATATGGTATACGGACTGATTTTTCACTCTTCAAAATTCCATAAAGAAAATTCTCATTCAAATTCTGATAACAAAATGTGATTTTTTTTTCTTTTTATTGTCAAAGTGATGTACAGAGAGGTTACAGTTTCATACGTTAAGCCTTGGGTACATTTCTTGTACTGTTTGTTACCTCCTCCCTCATTCTGCCCCTTCCCCCTTTCCCTCTCCCCCCATGAGCTGTTCAGTTGGTTTACACCAAATGGTTTTGCAACTATTGCTTTTGGAGTCGTTTGTCTTTTTATCCTTTGTCTCTCGATTTTGATATTCCCTTTCACTTCCCTAGTTCTAATACCAGTATATACAGTATCTAGTGCACTCAGATGAATACAGTGATAGTGCGGGTACAACCACAGGAAGGGGATACAAGAGGATCATCAAAATGTGAATTTTTAAAGCTGTGTTTTATTCTCTAGAAAGGTGGAATCTCTATGAATTACTTTAATTCTTTTTTCTATGTATTTGCCTTTTAAATTTTCTTCATATAATTTTAAAAATTATCTTTAGTTGTGCAAATGGGGTTTCAATTCAACATAGTAGTTCTGGATGTTGCTGAGTAGTATAACCCTTGCCTAGCATAATCAAGGCTTTAGGCTCAATCTTAAGTACTGTAAAAATAAAACAAAAAAACTCAGAAAACAGCATGAGAAATGTGTACAGACTAACTCACTGGATACTAGCTTTATAAAAATTTACTTTGACAATGAATAAGGATAAAGTAAAAATGGCAAGTAAGCTCCCCATAGGATAAAATATTGCTGACTGATATAAGCCTGCAATGATCTTCTTTCCTAAAATGGAACATAGGGTAGCTTTCCATCTTAGAAATACAATGTAGCCTTGAATGAATTTTCATTAATGGCAGCACTAATAGCCTTGATATATTCTTTGTTTTTATTTTTATTAACACCACTATTTATTAAATTACTCTTACCAAAGTACAAAATAAGAATTGTTTTGTTTTGCTTTGGTGGGTTATTTATTTTTAGTAGGACTTCAGTCTATTTCATGAGCATTGTCATTGGTAATTCATTTTTTACCACAGTTCACAGGTAGATGCCACAACGCAGCCTATACAAACAAGTAGGCAGAATTTCTCCCTTATTTATGAGAGGTACCTACATTTTTCAATGGACAAAATTTAGCTCCATCTTAATTATTCCATAGCACATTGTTATCTTGACTATAGAAACTATAGTAGGTAAATTATGTTATGTTAATAATAGGTGCTACATGTATAATTTATGTTCTGTTCCTAACAACAAATGCTATTCTTGCAATGTAAAAAATGTTCTTTTTTTTCATTTTTTTCTTATTTATCGTCAAAGTGATGTACAGAGAGGTTACAGTTTCATACGTTAGGCCTTGGGTACATTTCTTGTACTGTTTGTTACCTCCTCCCTCATTCCCCCCTCCCCCCACCCCCTTTCCCTCTCTCCCCATGAGTTGTTCAGTTGGTTTACACCAAATGGTTTTGCAAGTATTGCTTTCGGAGTCATTTGGCTTTTTATCCTTTGTCTCTCGATTTTGATATTCCCTTTCACTTCCCTAGTTCTAATACCAGTATATACAGTATCCAGTGTACTGAGATGAGATACAGTGATAGCGCAGGTACAACCACAGGAAGGGCATACAAGAGGATCATCAACACTAGAAGCTACAGTTTCACATGGCATGTTGAAAGTAATTACAACACTAATATAACAGTCATTTCCATAACATGGAGTTCATTTCACTTAGTATCATCTCATGCATTCATAAGGGCATAGCTGTTAGGCTTTTGTGATCCCCTGCTGTGACTAGCCTAAATCTGTGCTAATTATTCCCTATGAGGGAGACCATAGGGAATAAAAAAGAGTGTTTTATGTCCAGCTCTGCTCAGTGGTTCATCAAATGGTTAGAAGTTGGAAGGTTCCAGAGATTGTACGATTTTCTTCCATTCTCCCTCTGTCTTGCTATCTCTTTCCTCCCCTTTGTTTAAGCACATCTTTCTTCTTAGAGGAAGGACAAAGGCTGATTTCATTATTTGGCCACACTATCAAGATTTAGAGGCATGAAGGGAAGGAAAATTTTGTCGGTATTTCCCTTTCAGACAAAATGATCTTATCTTTTGAAAATGGGTCTCATCCAGGGATGCATTTGCTTGCTTCTTTTATCACCATTTTTCTAAATGTGATGTAGTAATTGTCCACTAAAATTACATAGCTTTTATACAAATTGAATTTCAAAGTTTTCAAATTATTGAAAATATCAACTCCATTATGAAAACCATCTTTTCAAGGAATAAAAACTGATGGAGAATATGTCTGAAATATAAATCAGCCAGCCACTCTTTCTACAAATGCATACATTTTATACTAATCATTCAGGGAGATCAACAATCCGAGATCCAGTTTATGGAATAATCACCTGCAATAGAAAGGCTTGATTTATATGAAGGCTTGTGTCCTCTGATTGTATCTTTCTTTCACCAAACCTTTGCCCTATCTCTCCTGCCTTTATGGTATAATTTCTCCCTTGTATTATCAGCTAGAATTGAAGTCCCTGCCTGCTTAAAGACATGTCTAATCTTTTCATACCACATGTGGTGAATTCTGAATTATGATTTGAGGTCCTATAAGTTGCTTTTAAGTCAGTTTAATCATCAGAGATGTTAAAATGGACCACATACTGTCTTGGAGGGCTTAAGTTAGAATAGGAAACCTGTTTGCTAGACCACAACCCAATCATGTACAAAAGCCTTTTGTATTTAATAGTTGTAAGTAATATTCTTAAGTCAGTTATATTATTATATTCACTACAGGATAAGTAAAAGCAACATCCCAAATTGATTTTACAAGACATTATGTAGAAGAGTTGTTGTGTTTGCTTTTTCTCCTCCTCTGGATTAAGAAAACAATCTAACAGGTCTCTGTCTGCATTATGGTTATAAACACAACAGAAAAGTTGACATCATGTTCGCACATTCACTCTTGTATTGTAGACTAGGGTCTTTAGTCTCTGAGACTTCGATTTCCTAAAGTCTATAAAATGGAGTTAGCATTTTCTCTGCCTCTGTTGTGAAGATGAAATGTGGGAACAGGAGAAACCTCTGGAATTATCTTGTCATCTGGTAGGCAGAGAGTAGCAGGACTCCATTTTGTGACCCCATCAGACACAAAGGAGAACCTAATTCTAACAGAGCTCACTGAAATACAAAGTGGGACACACATTAGGATAATCATGCATGTAAATAAGGCTAATATAATAACTCATTGACAGTCTGGAACTGGTGTGATTACAACCAGCACTTTTATATACTTCATTACTTTCCTTTAATTAGTCTTCCCATTGGCAGAATGTCGCAGCCTGTCTTGTTCTGTAATTCTGCTGGTTATACATCTTCATAGCCCTAACTAAAATTTGAAGTTTTCTGCTCAGAAAACACTACTACTGGCCACATCATTACCATTGTATGGATGATTGGCTAAATGCTGCCAGTAGAATATGTTTATACTTAATATGTTACTGAGATGTGAAATATTAGTTATGGTGATTTCTACAAGATTCCATGCACGAAGCACACCAACTTTGTTACACTGCCATACATACAGCTTATTTCTTTTATCAGTTGAGCTAGTTTACAAAAATTAACTGTAGTGCAAGGTGAACTGAATGAGTATTTGTGGGGAAAAATTGATCACTTCCCAATTAACAATAGGCCAGTTATATGGTCCTGAATGTGTTAGACATGAATATTTGAAAGAAATCAGTCATCACTGGCATTCCATTTGTTTTGCAAGCATAAAGCCACTGATGGTATTTTTGAAAGTCTCTGATGCAAGAGATGTTTCCAAGTATTACCAACATGATATGCAATATGTTAAGGCTGGTGGTTTGGCATTCTTAGTAACAGAAGGCATAAGAAATCCATTTGGATTTAATGGTCAATTAGGCACAATATTATATTTTTCATAATTATATACATCAGTGAAGAAATTAGAACATAGGCTTAGAAGAATGGGGTTTTTAATCACCACTAAAACAATCCAAAACAAATATTAGCCACTATATTTTTCTTTGATTCACCCAAAAATTATTTTTTTTGAAAAATCTAGAACTACACTATCTGTAGATTCATTGTACCCATGTGTTTATTCAAATTTAAATGTATTGGAGTAAAATAAAATTTAAGATTTTTTTCCACTTTATAATAGCTACCTGTTTTGTAGCATTAAATTTTAACTAAAAATCTAAAAATAAATGTCAGAGTCTATCCTATTAACCTACTGGCTACTACACTGTAGAAAGATCTAAACACTGTACTAGTCAATTAGGATATCAAAATTTAGGCTGTCTTCATTCTCGAGGAAATAATGGTCTCCTGAAAGGAGAACTCAATGAAAACATATTTAACAGAATTGTTCCTCTCAGATATTAAACAATTGACTATAGAGTTAAAAGATTTTTTTAAGTTTCAAAAGCTCAGAGAATCCAAAAGGAACACAGTCTCTGATTAGTTACTTAAGTTATGTATCTGTTTTCTCACTTTTAGAACAAATGAGGGTATCTATCAAAGTTCCATAGGAAGTAAAGGGCAAAGAATACTGTGGGTTGAGCTACAAAGTGGTGTCACATAGTTCAGTTTTCCCAATAAGCTCTGTCAGTTTTGCTCATATTTTGCGGACACAGGATAATTCAAATTCCATCAGTTCATATCACCAAACAGCTAGAAAAGCTATCTGCCTCCTGGAAAATAATACTGGAGTCTCTTCTGTTTACCCGACCTTATGGGAATATGAGAAAAGGGAGCATGCAAATGTCAAGAGGATCCCTAAGTCGTTTTGTTTGGGGTTTAATTGCTTAGTTTGATTGTGTAGCCTACTAAAAATAAAAGCAGGTTGTTTGCTAGACTGAATTAGAGCAAAAGCCAGCTTGAACATCTTCAGGGATATTGTCATCCTGCTGGGGCAGCTGAATGAATCTGTACTCCAAAGATAAAAACAGCTGAGCTGAGCTGTTTTAAAGGAACTCCTTCTATAGAGTGCTAATGAACAGGAGTGACAGAGAGGAAAAGCAGAAAGAAGAAGAGCGTGGAATTTCACTTCAGATGTATTTATACACTCCCTCATCACATATCACTGTTGATGTTTCCTCAAAAACTCTCATGTGTCACGCTTTCTATAAAAAGTCACCACAAGGATAGAGAATAAGTTAAGCAGGGCCGGATAAGTTCTGTCTGAGTTTCTTTCTGCTGCTGTAACAAAGTACCCGAAACTGGGTGGTTTACAAAGAACAGAACTTATTTCCCACAGGTCTGGAGGACTGGGAGATATGGGCAGTTTGGGTTTCTGATGAGAATTGTTCTTGTCACTGCATTCTTCAGAGGACACAAACACCACACTGTGTAGAAGAGGCAAAAAGGGTGAGGGGAAGGGGAGCTGTTTTTATGCAGTGTTTTATAGGAAATGAATCCCAAAATGATTGGCTGAGCCCTCAGCTTCAGTACTTCCTCAAAGGTTCCACCTCTTACTATTGTTGCATTGGAAGGGATGAACTTTCAACATGAATTTTGGAGAACATTTAAATCAAAGAAATTAGGGATTGAGTTTTTGATGAAAATATATCTGAAAAGGTAAGCTGTGGTAAATATATTGTGGGACTGAATTTCTTTCATCTTTTTCATCCTACAGTTAGTGGTATAATTGAATTGGGTATTACCAATGTGAAACATAATTTACATAGGACAATACTCAAAACATGTTGGCTTTTAGTATAAAGTATTTGGGTGTATTTTAGAAAGTATCACATTAGCTAAGCTAACATGTGATAAGCTTGGCAAGATGGCAGATACCTAAAATCCCAGCAGTCAGGAGGCTGAAACAAGTTCAGGTGGCCCACGCTGACATAGAGAGAGCCAACATCGTAGACAGATAGGATCAAACAGGACAGGAAAAGGAAAGAATGAAAAAAGGAAGAGAGGGGAGGTAAGTTGTAAGAAGGGAAAAGAGGGAACAGGAAATGTTAAGAGAGAAAGGAAGGTGTAGGGGGAGAGGAGAAGTGGGGTGGGGGGGCGGAGTAAGGGACCATTCCACAGCTAATATAATGTAACATCCACCCTAAATTAAATAAACCTCACTTTTAAGTAACTTTACTATTTTATGAATTCTGTTCACTGCAGATGCTATTCTGCCTGCTGTATAACTGATAAATCTTATGTATTACACAAAAAGTCAATAGTGTGGCAAACTATTGTTCTCAGTATCCAAGGTTCTCACACTATATTATTTTAAAATTGAGTTGTTTTATCTACTTTGGTGGAAGGGATCTGGCCTGAGTAGTAGGAGTACAATTGTTTTCTATTTTATAGGGACTCTGACTCAAGCAAAATCTTTCCCCCTTGAGGGACCCTAAAATTCTGTCAAATGAAGAGTTGTATTAGGATGCAATTTGTTTTGTAATTGGAGGATATTTTACAGATAGAAATATTATGAGTTGTAAGACTGCTTATAGGCCTAACTCTTAAGCTTCTTTTGGTTTGAGAAAGGAAATGACCAAGGTTTGATAAGCTGAAAGTTAACCTGTGGAAAGATATTATTTTTTAATTTGGTTGGAACTGATCTCCTAGTAGTTTTATTTTTTAATAATTAAGTCATTGAATTGCATAAAGTGGATTTGATTCTATATGTCAGTTCGAGTACAGTATATCTTGATCAATGTCACCCCTTAATCACCATCCTTTATCTCCCACAAGTCCACTTATCTTCTTTAGTTACCTGGTTTAACTGTAGATTTTTAAATCACTATCAAATATTTTATTTCTATTATAAAGGTATATACAAAGGGGTTACCATTCCATAAATCAGGTAATGAGTACATTTCTTTCTCGACAATGTCACCCCTTCCTTCACTTTCTTCTAGTTTTTTCCTCCTGTCCTTGCCCACAAGTTGTATAGTTCATTTTCAAGAGTGTCCAGTGAGGACCACTGCTGCATTTGTTCACTCTTTGTACCCCATTTCTGTGCCCCTTGACACTGTGAAGTTCTTAAACCCATGGTCAGTTCATGTAACATTTACATTGTCATCTTGGTTAAGCTTAGAATCAATGTATTCCAAATGGGAGCAGAGAGAACAATGCTGAAGATCCATGATTCAAAGGGTAGGCTAGGTTTGAATTCTGGCCATTTCATTGACTAGCTGGCTGGCATAAGATAGATTTTGTAAAGGAATGTCCTCCTATGAATAAAGAAGAGGGAATATATCTTGCATGGGTGTTGTAAAGATTAATACGAGAGCTTTAAAATGGGAGTGCCATAGTTACATCTTCAAACGGAGATTCTGATGATTAAATGAGATATTCATTCTGTGCCTGGCACACTACCAGCCCCTAATAAATGCTAGAAAATGCTATAATTTTCCATTATTTGATTCTAATTATTCCTCACATATTCATGTATCTCTAAAATGCTTTTCTAGTTCTTTAGGCTAGTTCTTAACTCTCTTCTATTTCTCCTTTAAGGTTTTTATTTAATATTCCTAATGGGAGAAAGCTTATCCTGGCTAATTCATCACATGGTTCAATCTTTTAAGTGTCATAAGTCCATTTTTTTCACACTCTAAATGGAGTCAGAATCAAATTATGTCATTGATTCACTCATACATTCAACATGTCCTATTATGTGTCTTCTTTGGGCTCCACTGTAGTTCTGGCAACAAGAATTGAGACAAAAAGCTATCCACTGCAAAAAAAAAAGTTTATATTGTAGTGATGAATGGGAAAATAGACAAGAAAAGCAAAGCATTTAGCATAACCAAACTGCTTAGAGAGGCAGAGATAGGGATGATTCTAGATAGAAAGGGAAGTATTCTTGGGAATGAAGGACACCTAAGAGCCAAGGAATATCTTGGTGACTGGGGAGGGGTGCTGGCAGTGAGCTGAGAGGAGCTATCTAAGGCAGAGCCAGCATCATTTCCCAAGGCGCTGGGGAGGAAGAGGGAAACAGAGCTGGACTGCAGCCGAGTAAGGAACAGGGCTGAATGGGGCAGAGCCTAGCCCTAAACCTTGGAAGCCACAGTCAGAATCTAGATTTGATTGTGTGGTAGCATCAGTGTTTAGGGAGAGAGTCTTGGTCTAATTTTCATATTTAAACAGAATTGAGGAGAGGAAAGGGAAAGCTAATACATTAGCTTAATCCAGAGACAACTTACGTTTCCATGGTTATTTTGGAAGAGTTTAAAACTGGCAAAATTCGGAAGATAGAAACAAGACATCCTAATGGATATTCAATGACAGATAAGACAGCAATCAAATTGACACACATTTTGAACTTCAAAAAGTAGATAAATGGGAGCTGTTTTTATTAGGATAAGAAAACTGAGTGGAAGAGGCTGACTGAGGAGGATTTGTAGGCAGGGATGGGTGTGGGAAGAGATCTGGAATATTTTTTTAAGATATTAAGCTTCACTGCTATATGTATATATACACATATTATTTAATTAGTCTATAAGTTCAAATAAGTAGCTTGTTCTTAGAATGTAAAAAATTAAAAACTGCCATATCTATCCGGGCCAGTGCTCAGTAAATTACAGTATTGGCATTCCAATAATGACATAAGTAACCAGATAGACAAGAATGGGAGAATTCATGTTCTAAAGTGTGAAGCCTCTATGCACTTCATATTTTCAATGGACACTTTACAGGGTATGAAAAGTCCCATGCATTGAAAATGCTTGACTGTTTTCAGTTGTGGGAAAGAATTCATTTTAGAAATCCTTCTACCAGACTTGTGTGGTGTACGTTAATATGGCTGGTGTTGAAAAAGAGAATCACCAAAAGGAAGGCGTATATCTGTAGTTCCATCTTTTGGCTGCCATAATGTTCCAAGAAACCTGCCCACAAGTGGCTTGACATGCCAAGAGTCAGCTGACAGCCAGCTTGTTTGTGGATGTGTTGTTCACATATGTTCATGGAGCGAATACATGTGTTATAATGGATTATCACCACATGAATGGTCCACAGGTTGACTCGTTGTTCTATGAGAGCACCAGAATTCTATTGATAGAAGCCTGTTTACAGCCAAATGAAGGCGATAGAATTGAGGACTTTTGTTTGGCTTTCAATATCCCTGTTCTCTTTATCTCTTCCCATGTATTGGTGAGTTTTAGGTCTTCCATTCCATTAGGAAAATGAGAATCCAAAACATTTACCCCATAGTCACACACATACTGTGCAACCCATAAAGAACTTTGAGAAAGTAGCATTGCGCCCCAGAATTATATGAAGGATCAACGTGACGGGCAGAGAGCTTAAAGACATTCACAATAGAAATCTAGAAATGAGTGGGATCACTAGATCCAGTCGTGGAACAGATCAGGTTCCTTTGCTTTTGTACTAAAGAGGAGGCTGCAAATAATGAAAGTGGGAAGAGCATGTAGTGAAATAAACAACATCTGTGTTCTCGAGTGAAAATTGTCTACATCTTTAAGATATATTCTTGAGGAAGTCACTTATCCTTTCTGATTATCAGCTTATTCTGACAAAAGTAAAAGGAGAGATGGGGTGGGAAGGTAATTTCTGCTTGTATTAATTTAATTTCATCAGCTGTCCTAACACAGGTCATTAGAACATTCTTTCACCATGTTAGGACATAAGAGGCTGGGATCCAGATGTTAGCAGAGCCACTCTTTACAGATCCTCAGAGAAGTGTCCTTTCCTCTTCTGGCTTCAGTAATAACCAGAAATCCTTGGCCTTCCTTGGCTTGTATCTGTATCACTTTAACCTCTGTCTTCATTTCCGCACAGCCTTCCACCACCTTGTCTAGGTCTCTGTGTGTTTGCTTTCTTTTTTACTAGGAATAGTAGTCATGTGCTTAGGATTTATTTAATCTTTTGTGACCTAGTCCTTTCTAACTGAATCTGTGAGGACTCTATTCCCAATTAAGCCACATTGTAAGTTTCCAAGAGCATATATTTATTTGAGTCATTCCACTACCCTGTTAATGGCACAGATTCCTAGTCAGAGCCAATGTAATATAACTGAAGAATAAGACCACTGAGAACAATATTTATGTATATATGTATATGAACCTTTAATTTAAGATATTACCTTTAGTTTTATTAAAAAAATAAAAGGATCTTTTCGTTTAAGCTAGAGGGTCATCTCAGCAATAGAGCATTTGGCCAGCATACAAAAAGTCCCAGATTTGATGTCCAGTAGCCACACCCCCCCCACACACACACACCCCACACACATATATACAAAAATAATTTCAGTCATTGTCTTCCAAGATATTTTGGCATTAAAAGATGCCATGAAAATCATGTTTGCTACACTTCCCTTCTTCCACTCTCCCAAGTCGTGCCCCTGCCTTGCAGGCTGCAGGATTCGGGACTGTCAGAGGGCTGCCAGATCCCGAGCTTGCCTAAGGTACTGAGATCCACCGCCTTCGGGCATCCACACTTCGCTCTTCAGTGGACCAAACTCCCATGATATTTCTCCCAGATGCTGACACCAACACCTGGACTCTGATTTCCACAGCTCTAACCTGAATTAGTAATTATTTGTCATGATCATAACATCTGTCAACATCAGCCACACCAGTTCTTTACACATGCAAAACATTCCATGATCTGGAATTCTGACCCAACTGTACGAGAATCTGTGTATGTGAGTGACAAAACTGTGTCAGAGCAGATGTGTGAACCTACAGTAATATTCAACGACATTGCTGTAGGGGTGGGGTGGAGTGAGGTGGGTGTGTACAAACTGAGACAATTTGGGGAAAATGGAAAAAATAATCAAATATGAACTGCATTTTAAAATGGTCCTTTAATGAGTTAAAAGTCTTATTTCGGGGCTGGGGATATAGCCTAGCGGCAAGAGTGCCTGCCTCGGATACACGAGGCCCTAGGTTCGATTCCCCAGCACCAAATATACAGAAAACGGCCAGAAGCGGCGCTGTGGCTCAAGTGGCAGAGTGCTAGCCTTGAGCGGGAAGAAGCCAGGGACAGTGCTCAGGCCCTGAGTCCAAGGCCCAGGACTGGCAAAAAAAAAAAAAAAAAAAAGTCTTATTTCATCATTGCTAATAATCACTTAAGAAAATATAACATTAAAATTTTAAATAACATTAAAAAATTCCAATTCGTTGTACTTATGCCTGCCTGCATGGCTTATACCAACACTTATTCTGAGTAACATCTCTAAGATTACTGTCTTCATTAAAATCCTCCTACTTCCTTGCAGAGAAACAAGAACTAATATTTACTACTTCAGGTTTTCTAGGGGTTTCATTGATTTGGAGCACAGAAATATAAATTGTCCAATACTCTCAGAACTGAGCTGATGCAATCAACAGTGGTATGTTTTGTCTTGTAATACTCAGGTATGAATTACAATATGATAGATTTAACATCACTGATACTCTAGCTTATTCAGTGCTTCAATTTCACACTTTAATTAATATTATCACACTGAATATGGTTTTCTTTTTGTCTTCAGTATGCATTTCATAACTTTGCCGTTGTCTTTGGAAATAGTGAATTTCTCCCCATTCCCACCCAAGGGTGTTTGAATTATTATGCCTGCATAGCAATCTTAAGGGCCGCAAGTGGCTGTTGTGTATTTGAAATGTGATTTGCCTCAATTTGGTGTGCTGGATGTAACAAACATATTCTATGTTGAAGATCTAGTATGAAAAAAATTACATAAAATGTCCCATTGGTTCTTATACAATTTAAATTTTAAAATGTTATTGCTTTAGACATTATGAGCTATGAATTGTTTTATTTTTTTTTATAAAAGATCTATTAGTAAATGCAAACTTACATGTGTGTTTGCATGGCTCACAAAGTAAACACTTATGATCTAGGTCAGTCAAGGAAAGTTCTATAAAGCTGTCAGTCCTATGTTATATTCAGAGTTATTGGCATTGGCATGCTATGGTTCAACTTAAACCGTCCCAAAGAATTGTTCCTGAAAGAATGATCTAATACTTAAATTTTGCTATTATTTTCTTTCCCCTTTATTTATCACTAACATTCATAGTGTTGAATTAGTGAGTTAAGCCCACTAATTTTCAACTGATCTGATACTTTATCAGCCCAAATAAAAGCAAAGGAGATGAGACTGGGGAACAGAAAGTGGAAATTTTGATAAGAAGCATCACACTAGCATTTCCATGTTCAGTTTTGCCTAGATATTCTCCAAACTTCTAGGAGATGATTTACTGCCAAAGTCTGTCTTCCTGCTATCTTTGAACAAGCCCAGATCTTCCAAGTGGTTAATAAACTTCTTATCTCTTGAATGCCAAAAAATAAAATAAACTTAATACACAGGGTTGGTCAGTCAGCAGACCAATAGCCTTTAGATGCTTCTTTGAGATACAGGACAACCAGGTTTTCTGTCCTGTGTGATTATCAATCTTTCCCTGTGTGCATGTATGTGTAAGGGCTTTAAAGGTGTTTCTCGGTGATAAATGTCAGCACAACCACAAAGTGAATATTAATTTCAAGATTGTCAAGGTCAAATGTATCCTCAGGTTGATTGTTGTTGGAATTTTTATTGTTCCTTCTGCTAGGAAAGATATTTAATTTTTGGTTCTTTTTTCTCCAAGTATCAATACAGCAAATGAGCAAAACCTTTCTCTCTCTCTCTCTCTCTCTCTCTGTGTGTGTGTGTACACACATATATACACCCATGAGAAAAATGTCTTAACATTATCTTGCATATTAATTAAGGTAATTATTTGAATGCCTTAATAAAGACTGAGGTGTGGATTTAAAGGATCTAAGGTGTTTAGAAACAGAGCAAGCAGATTCCCACAAGATCTGGATACCAGCTGATATTCCTGAAAAGCAACCAATTATATATAGATAAAAGGAAGGAGAAAATTGTTGAGGAAATAAATAAAGTTAAATGTTTATGACGAACCCATTTTCAGAAGTAGGGTGTGAAATTAGCTGAGAGTCCAAGAAAGGAAAAGAGAAGGAAACAAGGAGAAAAAAATACTAGGTTAGGGCAATTTATATGAAGTTAAATCGCCAGCTGGACATTTCTGTATATAGCAATATATCTCAAATGCATACAATGACAAAACTGTGAAATCCACGCATCCACGCAGCTCCACCTACAGCATTACCCAGTTTAGACTATTCCAGAAACAACACCTAAATCACCCAACTATGTAGGGCAAACCGGTAGCATCTTTGTTGAGATTACCATAGTCATCTCTCACCTGTTTCCTACCCAAGCCCTTAGCACAATGCTTAAAATCCATCTACTTGTGTCTACACCATCCTCATCCCAATTCAAAATGTTAACATCCCTCTTTTGCATTTTCTCATTGATCTACTAACATACCCATCTTTTCCTTTAAATTCATCCTGTGTTTGGCCTAATGACCACTAAATATGAAACCCCATCAATTTCTCTTTGATTCTCAAAATTCCCTCCATCTTGTACAAGACTTTTAAAGCCTGATAGAGTCAGGCCTTGCCAAATTCTACCTTCTCCCTTGGGCTCTTCTAATCCCAGCTTATGTTGATCCTTATCCCACTGGGCTGTCAGTTCTGTAGAAGTTTCCATTGTTTCCCTTTAATTCTCATTGTGCCCAACAAAGATTTGATTAATATTTAGTAAGCATTTCTTTTGTGCCACGCACCCTCCATAAATTATTTATTAATAATCTTCACAACAAACCTACAAGCCACCTATGTCTACCAGACCCATCTTATTTTAGACACGAGAAAATTTAAGCTCAACCATGTTACAAAGCTTGGCCCTGGCTGCAGAGCCCTAGTGAAAGATCTCACTTGGAAAGCAGAGTCGCTGATTGTGAAGATTCTGTTTATCTCTGCTGGCGTCTGTTGACATGGTTCCTAGATGGTTATGTGGCTACTCAGACGACAGAGCAGCCCAGAACTTTGACATCTGTGAAGTCCATGTGATAGGAGGATGAAGTTTAAAACTTCTCCCTTATTTCTATTCCATTCTGAAAAAGCCAGTTCACTCTTGGCAGTTACTTTTATTTTAATGCTTAGAAAGAGATCGACAATATATTTCTTCCTCAAAGAGATGGTGTCTTTTAAGGTATAATCTTTTCTATCATTACATAGAAAAATCTGCCCCCCTGACTAAGAAAGGCTGCTATGTCCTTCTTTTCTAACAAATGACAGCAGAGTTCTTTTATAAAAGCAATCTATATATTGTTTATTGCTCTATTTAAACGACAAACCTATGATATTGATTTTTCCCATACCTGACACACAACAAGCCAACTTTGAGAATGGATTCTGGGATTTAGTTACATTATCACCATGGGAAACACTCTGGGCATTGCGTGAACTGAAGGCACCTGCTTCTCTGGTGCATGTCTGAGTCCTGTGTCAAGTGATACAATCTTCAAGTACATATGAGTTTCAACTCAGTGTGAAACAAGAAAAAAGCCAGCACATCCAATTCCTGAAGATTTCTACTTTGACTCTTACAAGAAATTGAACATAAATTTATGCTTTATCTAGTCTAGAAATAAAACAACAAATGTAAACCAGGGACCAGTGACTCACACCAGTAATCCTAGCTACTCAGGAGGCTGCGATCTGAAGATTACAGTTCAAAGGCAGCCCAGACAAAAGCCAGAAGTGTCACTGTGTCTCAAATGGCAAGTGCTAGCCTTGAGAATAAAGAGGCTCAGTGACATTGCTCAAGCCCAAAGTTCAAGTCCTAGGATAGGCAAAAAAAAAACAAAACCAAAAAACAAGCAACAAATTAATGAGATGTGGATTATTTATGAAGAGATGGAAAGGTTCAACTCGTATCTGTGATGAATTTTCAAGCAAATATTAACTTTTTTTTCTTTTGAAGTGCTGGGGTTTGAATGTAAGGTTTTGTTCTTTCTAGCGCAAACACTCTACCATTTGAATACAGTCCATTTAGTTGTAGTTATTTTTTTGATAGGGTCTCACACTTTTTACAGGGGCCAGCCTCAGATCACAGTCCTCCTATATCTACCATCTGTGTGTCTGAGATTATAGTTGTAATCCAACTTTCACATGCTGTCAGAGATTGCCTCACTAAGATATTCCTAGACTAACCTTAAATATTGATCCTCTTATCTCTACCTTCAGAATCACTACCATTCATTGCCGGCATGAGCTATCCTGCCCAGCTAAACCTTAGCATCTGCATTGGGCATTCTCTTGTCCAGATTTGGTTTGTACACAATCCTGGTGTGGGCTCATGCTATGCCTATTAGGCATCTACAGATGCAATCTTCCTGGTCTCTCCTAACATACAACATCCCTTTACATTACAGAAATTCTGATTTTTTTTTTTTTTGGCCCATCCTGGGCCTTGGACTCAGGGCCTGAGCACTGTCCCTGTCTTCTTTTTGCTCAAGGCTAGCACTCTGCCACTTGGGCCACAGTGCCACTTCTGGCCATTTTCTGTATATGCAGTGCTGGGGAATTGAACCCAGGGCTTCATGTATTTGAGACAAGCACTCTTGCCACTAGGCCATATCTCCAGCCCAAAATTCTGAAATTTTACCACACAAAATACTCATTGGTTAGAGAGGGAAACAATATTTACCTAGCATATTATTTTTGACATTTCTTTTTTAGATGGTGTCCGATAGTCCTCAGAATGGCTTTGTAACATAGAAATTGTTATTCTCTGAGAAAATTTGGCTAAGAATGTTGGTGTCACATGACCTGATATTATATAGGAGAAAGTTTTTATAGAAAAATCAAAAGTCTTAAAGTGTTTCATTTCCACTCAAGATTTTTTTTAACCCTCTAATTATCTTAACGTTAGTTTCTACCTTTTCACAGTTTCTCCTTGAGATTTCTGCAAAGTTTAGGGCAATTTCTTTGAAAATTCAGTTGGAAATTAGAATTTTCTTTTGTGAACACTTACATGTAAATTTTTATACAATCATTTGAGGGTACAAGTGAATTTTTTAAACATTCTTTAAGAATCATGAGAAGCACTATTCCTATTATTAGTAAAATATTTATTTGTTGATAGTGCCCAACAAAAAAAGAAAATAAATTTAATGATAATTATATGCTTCAAGAAAAAAAGGTGATGACAGTACCATCATTAATTTTGCATACCTTATGTTTATTTTTATCATCAGAAACCTCTTCCTCAACTGAGATGGTAGTTTTGCCAGTGATAATTAAATATTATAAATGTATAATTGTATAAAATGTATAATTACTACTCTGGGAAGAGCCATTCTCTGAGCCATTTTCAGTCACATTTATTCATATGAATATTCCTAACTTTGAAAGTGTGTTCTTCATCTTTGAAAATTCCTGTGCATTTTTTCTAACAATGGAATGGCTATTCTTCAAGAGACATTCTTTCAGTCTAGTTGTACAATAAGTTTTGTTTGTGATGCTATGATGCATGTATTTTGATTCCTCTATTATTCTCTTTGCCTCACTTTTTTTTTTGCAGTTTTTAATGGGTTTCCACATTCTTGCCCATATATCCAAATAATTTACTTTCATCATATCCATTCTTCCTTGCCTTCTCTTTGTACACTTTGACCTTCCTGCTGGTTTCATTCTCTGCTTAAAAAAAGTTCCCTGTCACATTCTTGCTCATTTTCTATTCTGGACTAGGTTTTCCGTAGGAGAAAAAACATGGGATATGTGGGTTTGCCTTCAATGTGTGACTTATTTTAGTGTCCTGTGAGTGGCTAACTCTCCCACAGGAAAGCATGGGCGCACTGAATCTAAAGAAGGAATAGGTCAGGACAGCACCAGGAAGTTGGCTTGCTCCAGCGACTATACTCTAAAGAAGGCTTTAAGAACCTGAGCTGCTCTGAGCTCTAAGCAGTTTCCTTTTTGTTTCTCTGAAAGATACAAAGTTAATTTTTTTTTTAATTTTCTGTATCTTTGCTGATTTGTTTTACGAGTGTCCTTGCCTCCCATTCAATTCACTTGCCTGTCCCTGCCTGAATTTGTTTTTAGATTCCTAAAGATTCCGGAATGTAATTGGTTTGCCTGAGGATCCCTTTAGATAGCAAAATATGTGTTTGACCAAACTCCCTCCTACCAGCCCTATTACAATCTACTCATATCTACTCATGTCAGATCTACTTCAAGAACTGCTACACATTTATTTATCTGTTCTTGATTTTAATGGTGTACTATTGAGATCAAGGTGTTTTATACTTGTTTACTCACTTTTAATAGGCTCCTTGAATTTTTTTGCTGTGCACAGAAAAAGATCAGTAGTAATCACCACACACACACACACACACACACACACACACACACACACACACACGGAGACAGACAGTATAATTAGACTTGCACAATAGCTGAAACTTTTATCTAAACTTTTGTTCACTATGGAGAATAACAAGATCCATTCTATTTTTTTTGAAATTAGAAATAGAACTTTCATAAAATCAATATATTATGTATCTATGACCTCAAATTATCATTAGCATGTAAATATAACAGTAATATGTAAAATTGAGTATAACTGTCAGAATTTTTGTTTTTATCTCAGTTTTGGTAATTTCGATTTTGAAGTCATAAAAGCAGCTGATGTACATATTACTTGGAAATCTTTAACTTAAATTAAGATTTCAACCACACCTCAGGAATCTTCACTATACTTTGCAGTTGAAGGTATTTCCTCTCTTTTACAAAGTGAAAATCAAAATATTTTATATACTTCATCAAGGTATTTGATTGCGATGCATTCCCAGAAAAAAACTTGAAGACAATTCTCATGATTATCTTTATCATCAAATCACTTAACATCCAAGATTGAATCAAAATAAATCTACCTCAAGACTATTTTCTTCAGAAAGAATCATTAGAGCTATTTATAGAAAGCTGTTGCAAAGTATCCGTCCCTTTGCCTGGCATCAAGGCGTGTCACACCTGTCATCCTAGCTACTCAGGAGGCTAAGATCTGAGGATTATGGTTCAAGGCCAGTCAGGGACTTATTTCCAATTAACCACGAAAAAGCCAGTAGTGGGGCTGTGCCTCAAGGAGCAGAATGCTAGCCTTGAGTGAAAAATGTAAGAGATAGTACCCAGCTCCAAGGACTGCTGCAAAATACTATTACTATTATTAATAATCACTTTACATATTAGCATAAACCTATGTGCATCCAAATATATGCCATGCATATCATACACATTCTGTATACATGTTTGCACAATGGCATGGTTGGGTCTATCACACGCTACCAGATAAAACCCTATTAAAACCTGAAGCATATGAACAGGTAATCACTGCTTTCTCCAATCAAATCTTGTCAGACTTCTATGGTTTCCTAATAGAAATAGACACTATAGTTTTTGCTTTTTCCTTGCCAAATTACTGTCATGTCTCCTAACTATGTATAGTTCTGTCAAGCAGGGGTTTCATTATGCTAATAATTACATTGCCTGCAGGCTTTTTGATGTTGCATTGCCTGTACAGAATAGAAACAGATTTCATAGAAATATCATTAGGACTGTTAACTACAGGAGGAAAAAAAATCAAGGAAGCAATCAAAGCATGTACTTTATTATCAATAAATTCAAGTAGATTCAGCAATGACTTGAACTTGAAACATGCTCATTGACGAAATCAGTGGCAATAGAAACTGCTCTCAAGGAAGAGAGAAATTCATGTTTTAAATCCATTCAAATCATTATAGATAATGGCTCAGATTTCTTCTTATCCACATGTAAAAGCAGGATCAAGAATCATTTTTTATTAATGAACAGGGAAAGAGATGGTATCCTCCTTAGAATTCTCAGCTGACTTGAAGGCATGTGAATTATTGGTCATTATTTGAATGGCAGCGTATTCAACTGCCTTTTTTTTTTTTTTTCAAATCCACTGTTTCTTTAGTCATTTTGAAGTGTTCATTAAAGTGATGATTGAGGAATATTAGAACCCATCCTATTTCTCAGTCATTTGAAATAAAATCCTTTGAATATTCAAATTTTCAACCACAGAGTCTTTCACACTAATATTTGTCTTCATTTTGGCTTCCAGCTGAGAAACATCAGCAAAATGGCCAAGAATGACCAATCTCATTCGCTATTATTTAGAGGGTGGCACATCTGATCTCTCTAAAGTGTTCTCTAAAACCTTCACAGTGACCTGCTCATTTGAAAGAAATTACAACCTATGATTGTTCTCTGAGATACATACTTCTTAAACTATAATTTGGGTTTTAGGAAGGCACAGGTCAGGTGGGTAGATGTTTGAATAAAATTAGCAAGAAAGAGAAAGGAAAAATTCATTTCATTTATTTTATATGGTTTCTTGATCGAGAGGTGTAATATCTTGTAAATTTAAAATACTATTTTATGAAACCAGGGGAGTTCAGATGTCTTTGGAATTTTACTCATAATCTTGAAAACGAAAAACTTATCAAACATTTATAATCTCTGGAAACACTAACAGTTGAAGATTTCTTTTTAAAGTGAAATTATTGCTATATTTCTCATCCTAGCACAATTAACAAACAGTATAAGTGTGTTGATAGTAAAAATGTTCAAAATCATAAGGAAACAGATATTATATAAAGCATTGGGGTCATTACATGTGTAATTTTAGAGCTCAATGGAAGAAAGGATGGAACTAAACCTTACAATATAGGTACAGCAGTACAATTTCATGAATTTCAGAGCACTTGATGTTAAATAACAGCCTTATCATGATAGACTAAGAACAAGAATACCATACTTCTTGTCATCTATAACTAGTCAACTGTGGTTTATTAAACTATGGGGGTATATTATTTCTCTTTCACTCTCTTTCACACATGTTCCCTATATTCAATCTGATTATAATGTGTAAAATTATTCATGTTTTATTATTTGTCTATCTTTTATATGCCATTTTTTATTTTAACATACAACACAGTCTCGTCCTAAAGGTTTTTTTTAATTCAATAAATTTATACATATATATTTTATATATCTATATATATGTCTATACATGTACATATAGTGTTAGAAATAATTGTACTTAGTACAAATAGCGATGTGTCATAAATCTTATTTATTCTAACATAACTTTAATTTGTTCTTAGATACAGGTGTTATAATGAATTTCTACTGTAATATGATATTGAAATTCAAACAAGGTATTTGGCTTGGCTGACATTGATTGATGAGTTTCTTGCCTAGATTATGTGTCTATTCTGAAATCCTTCCATTCTTTGAAGAAATAGGTAATGTGATGGAGATGGAAAGAAATTGTATTCAGTTTACCACAAAATTATTGTCCAACTGAGAGGATCAGTTGAAATTATCAAAGATACCTTAAAAGTGATGCGCAGTTTAGTCCATTAAGTTTCCTGACTGACATACTAAACTGTAATGAAATGGAAGTCTGAAGCTGTTAACGGTATTGATTTCACATCTAATTCTCATTGCTGAACATTTTGAAGTCTCCTTTTTTTCTTTTTGTCTGGCTTGCTGCTCATATACATATAACATATCCCATATGAAAAGGCATATTAATTATACTTTATTGTATTTTATAGATACCGGTCTGGATAACTGCACAAGTGTATAGAGGCTTATAGATTTCTGCATATATACCCATAATTCATGTAAAACTGTATATTACCTTCATAAATAACTTAAGGCTATAATTCAAAGGTAGAATAATAAGAACTTTGTAAACTCGATTTTACAGCATTTTCGTGAAGAGCAAATATTTAAGAGCTAGGTGAAATATAGTGTCTTCACCATATGCAAGAAAGTTGTGAAGAAAAATGTTTTAAAATATTGCCTGTACATCTCATGTGCAGGCAATATTTTAATCTGAATCAAAAGGTGATGTCTTTTGAATGAAATATAAAGGATACTTTAATGCTTGACACATATGCTCATATCAAAGTAGGATTTTAAAAAAAACAGATCACAACGTAAATTATATTTTAAGACAAAAGAGTTAAAGCAGGAAACAATTTAAGTTTCTTGACTGGCGAACATTCCAGTAAAGCAAAACAAAACATCAGGAACAACAAAAACCTACCTGACCCTAACAACGCGAGCATATCTTTTTGGTTGGTAATTGATGAAGAAACGTTTATTTATGAGTATCTGAACTAAAGTCTCTGTATCTATTTACTTCTGTTATCTCTGCTGGAATTCTTCTGGAAACCCAGGCACATGCTTTTCCCTAAGAACACAACTCCAAACATAGAGAGGTAGATTAGAAGGTACCTAAAAATTACATATGCAGTATGTATGGAGGGGTACATACAACTACATGTGTTAGTAACATGTCTCCATGCATGTTTCTCAGTTCTGTCAACTAAAAGGACTTAGAAATGGAGGCACTCAAGAAGCAATGGCACACAGCATTAAGATCTTCACCTTCAAAGCCATTGCACATTAGAAAAAAAAATACTATTACAATGTTAATGCAAGATTATCGTGAGCCTCTAATAGATGATGCCAGACAGAAAAGAAATGCTCTTATCAGTGAAGTAGCATGTCAGAAAGACAGAGGAAGCAATTTAAGGAAAACTTCTGCGGTCAAGTATGGGTTCATTTGAGCTACATATGCAGGCTGAGGCAGAAAGATGGCAAGGTTGAGTGAGAATCAAGTTAGTCTGGAGGGCATAAGGAAAGACTATCTTGAAAAAGACACGCAAACAACAGCCACACATTTAAATAACTAAATAATTGAAGCAATGACTCCCCCAAATAGGAATTGAAATGCCCATTAAAATTGTAGCTGTACAACAGAAGTGTACCCTCTTAGAAAAATCTGAAAATTTCGGCAATTTGCACACAACTGAACAGAAGGGTCTCAATTGAGTGTGAAATGATAAGCAACTTATGTACCCTTTAAGAAATTTTGAGGGGCTGGGGATATAGCCTAGTGGCAAGAGTGCCTGCCTCGGATACACGAGGCCCTAGGTTCGATTCCCCAGCACCACATATACAGAAAACGGCCAGAAGCGGCGCTGTGGCTAAAGTGGCAGAGTGCTAGCCTTGAGCGGGAAGAAGCCAGGGACAGTGCTCAGGCCCTGAGTCCAAGGCCCAGGAATGGCCAAAAAAAAAAAAAAAAAAAAAAAGAAATTTTGAGAGAAAATAAAATATTAGAAAGTGAAATTCTAAAAGTTATTTAAAGGATACAGAATCAGGCAACATATTAAATTGCTGACTTAACAATATGATATATCACCAATTGTTTTGCTGCCTTTTTGAATTATAAATACTCAGACTATATAATTCCTATAATTGAATTTTGCTTTTTTCTGCAATTATTAGTAATTCATAGACAAAGGCAAATGGGTGGAGTGGAGACATATCCAGATTAATAATTTGGAATCAAGAGTCAATTAAAATCATCCATTTTACTCATTGACTTAATTCAATTAATATAACCTTTCTCTTGAATTCTAAAATTAAATGATACCCAAAGTTTCATTATATTTAATATTTTACCCAGATAGATTCTTTTAAATATTTTATACAGAGATACCCTTTTTCTAGATGGTACTAGAATTGTGCATGTTGCTATTATGTCCCTGAACTTCAAAATGTTTTGTTTGGGGAATCAAACTTATCTATCTTCATCAATGTGTTTTGTACACAGTACAAGTTCCAGGGCCAGTAGAAAACCTGCAAGCTGTATCTACCTCACCTACCTCAATTCTTATTACCTGGGAACCCCCTGCCTATGCAAATGGTCCAGTCCAAGGTTACAGATTGTTCTGCACTGAGGTGTCTACGGGGAAAGAACAGGTAGGTGCAGGAATGGGCTTTGTGGGATGTACATCTATTTGATGCCCCTAGGGCTAGAAAATATGGGATGAAGTCTAAGTCATTAATACCATCCATTACCCAGCATATCCACCGAACAGCTGATTGGTTACAAAGCACTTGTTACTGAATGAGGTCGATTGGACAATGAGACAAATTCTGTAGGAGGAATTCTGATTTTCATGCTTGAATATGCAGTAGCTAGTCCCATTCACCAACCCGATCCCAGAGTCATTTGTCTTTTCACTCTTTATCCTAAGAGATGATTATCTTTATATTTGATGATCTCAGGCAAGCTGGTTTTTCATGATGAAAAGTCACTATCACCTGTGACCTATGATTTTTCAATGTTTTCAGTAGAATTTTCTCTGTAGATGTCTACTCTATCGTTTTCTTTGTATTTAATTTCTAATCAGGGATTTGTACAGATTCCTGAAAAGAGGCAAATATAATGCTCAGGTAAAGTAAGACTAAATAAGACTTTGGGAAGACAAGTGAAACCCAACAATTCTATTTGGTGACCCAAGTACATACATACACAAATAATGTATCATAAAGGCTATAAATTCGTAGTTTTGATATTACATATATGACATATACATGATGTTTATTAATACATACTACATGTTATATTTGACAGAAATAGATAAATAGATAGATATCCAAGTTTTCAAATTCTAGTGAAAGATAGGCAGAAGAATCAATAGATAGATAGTAGAGTGGTCTCACCATATTAGAGGTCAGTGTGTGGTAAATGTTGCCAAACACAGGCTAGGGGTCATGCTTTTATATGAGCTACATGATGAGGATTTTTCATCAGGAAAAAATATTGCCGTAGTCCTTCTCAGAAATAAATAATTCAAGTTACATGACAGTCCCAAATCTCTTGACCAGGCAATATTACAAGAGCTGATTCTGAATTATCAGTAATTTCACTTTTCAAAAAATAATATCCTGGCTATTTTCAGATTAGCTTCAACCTTTCAACGATTCTACCCACTTTGTACACTTCCATTTTACCAGCTCGTTTGAATAAATTCACAAACAGCCGCATGCAATATTAATAAATATGGATGAAAGAATCCCCCTGTAGAGGGGAAGGATTGGTCTTCCAGTGGGATATGGCTCTGATTTCCTCAGTAACCTTCACCTCGGTACCACTCACCTGCAGCTGTAAAGTGCACCTAAAGTTCAACCCATATCACAGTATTTCAGAACATAAAAACTATGACAATGTACTTGTCAGTTTAAAAGATGGGGGTACGTTTATCATGGAAAGGGACCAAGTTGTGGTTTCACAGGGAATAATTACATTTAGGGTACAGGAGCAAATCTTTGTCCAATGAATTTACAAGTTACATTCTGCCTGCCAGGGTTTTGGCTGTGGTTGGGATAACCCATTCTTTTATATACGCTGAGTGGTTAAACAAGTTGGAATTTAATGACTATAAAAATATCATGGTGCTGTGTTAACAAAGTGTCTCCAGCATCATTTGGGGCTTAGTCAGGGAGCATGTGTCACAGTAAGGTTTTACAGCAACTCATTATAAGGATAGAATGTAGTGGTATGAGGAAGAGCCTAATATCCAATTCACTGATTGCAGAGAATGGCTGCCATTTCTGCTTCAATGTGCTTCCTTAATAACACTTTTGGCATTTTATGTCTCCAGAATATAGAGGTTGATGGACTATCTTATAAACTGGAAGGCCTGAAAAAATTCACAGAATATACTCTTCGATTCCTAGCTTATAATCGCTATGGGCCAGGAGTATCTACTGATGATATAACAGTCGTTACACTCTCTGATGGTAAGTAATAAACTGAGATTTCATTCAAAGAATATGTCATTGTATGTGTGTGATAAATGATACTCTCAAGGCAGCCAAACTAAAATCTTGTGGAGTATTTTAGTACTAATGATAAGTTTGGCTAATTTACTCAGACATCTAGTATAGTCAAATGTCAACTTTCTACACAGCTACACACTCTGAGACAGACAGACAGACTGACAGACAGATAGATAAAATAGGTATATAAGAGATAACCTACAAAATGTGACGGTTGCCTAAAACGTTAGATTATTTTTGTATATGCATTTGTTTCTGCCAGTGGTTTGTACGTGTGTAGGCCTGTCTTACATTGTCATGTTTCTTTCTATTTTTCATTCTAAAATGTCACAAATGAATAAAAACTATAAATGATAGATAATCTATACCAATACTGTGAAATGTATACCATGAAAATGTGGGCCAAATTCTTCAGCACTGGTAGTATTGAGAGCGAGCATAAGGATGTATACTCTTATTAGTTTTACCTGGCCTAAAACAAAGGTCAGAAACATCTTTTTTGAGAATGCAATAAAAAAAGGAAATCTTAAGGAAACAAATGAATTTGATAAAGCTGGAGCAGGGGAATTGTAGACCTAGGCAATGAGTGGTAAGGAAAGGTTGGGGAACTTAATAAAACATGAAAACACTCACAGTGCAGTGTGGGATGAGGCCAGTGGAAATTCTAGCATGTGCAGAAATACAGAGATGACCTCGTGAATATTAAAAAGGCAAGAAGCTGGCTCTTTTGAGCAATGAGTTCCATGTTAGTATATTTAATTCTATAAATTATTGATCTTTTGAATTAAAAAATGACTTTACCTTATGATTTCTTGACTGATCTATCATTCTTTAATCTGGGAAAGTATCAAGGTGTGTGTTCCACAGAATACCAATGGGATGAGAAGGGCAAGCAAGTGATTAAGGACAGTGTAGGAGGGTTGCTCATTTGAAATTTCAACTTAAGAAGTGTATTTTATGTGTGAGACCCAGTTCAATGCCATTTTAAACGTAATTCCTCTACCCACCCAGCTTATTGAAGACAGGACAGAATATTTACTGGCAGAATAAATTACTTCACAACTCATAATTATAAAAATAAAAGAAAAACAAATGAAAATGAATATTTTACATAATTTATGGAGATTATATTCACACTCTGAGCTGCAATACCGTGGCCTTATTCTTCACTTTGGTTTTAAATGTCATAAGTGAGAAAGATAGATTATTACTCATTAGTCAAAGAATTATCTTCTGAAAGTATTGTGGTGCTGAAAGCTAATCCTAATAAACATCCCTATGGGAAAGACAGTAAATTCCTTCTTGTCAGGGGCATTGATGGGAGAAAGCAAAGACTCCAGGGTCCTCTTGTGATAGGCACCTTGGCCTCATGGACATTCATCTTTGCAATCAACTCATTTACTTTCATTTCCAGCAGAACCCTGCCCTCCTGGCTTTCAGTCTCTGATTATCCAGTCTCCGTCTGTCTACTTCAATATGATGTGTTTTTCCTCTCTACTGAAGCTATTCATTCTGAGGTCACTGATAAATTTAAATGAACTGATTCACCTTTAATAATCACCTGCTTTCCAGTTCCTTCTCATGCGCACTCTTTTATTTTGACTATTATTTTATAGGTTATAACAAAATGATGTGTGACAAATGAACTCTTCCATAAAAGCACATGCCCTGGATTTATATGCGTAGAAGTTATTTTTGCAAATATATATGTGTGTATTTATATATATGTACATATATCCCTTTTTCTCATTGCATGAAATGCTTCTAAATCTAAACAATATTATATTAATAGCTATATCCCCCCCTTAATAAACGACTGATGAAGTAAATAGCTTTAAGTCTTCCAGATTGTGAAGCTAATTCATTATATAATGGTGTCTGCATGCATTTTCATTGTCACTAAAGTGGACATATCTCTAAACATTTTAGAGGAATCATGACCTTAAAATTTTATCTTGAGAACTGAATGTTGGGAGCTCCCATTTATAAACCTAACTATTTACAAGGCTGAAATCTGGCAGGAAGTGTTCAAAGCCATTCTGGGCACACAAATCCAAAGACTTTTATTTCCAACTAAAAAACAAAATGCCAGAAATGGAGGAATGGCTTCAGTGGTAGAGCATCATCCATGAATGAGAGCTTAAGGCCATAAGTTCAAGCTCCATTTCTGACAAAAATGTATGTATATATGTGTACACATGCAGGCATCCAACCTGTATATGTACATACAGAGAAAATGAAAAATCAAAAATTCAATATGAGTAATTTTCTAAATTCATTTTCTCAGTGGGTTCACAGTTTTGCTAGCATTCTTGCAAATGTTTATCCAGATTACTGTCATCTCTATTTTAGCCATCATTCTGTAGCTTTTCTTGGTAGAAGTCACTTTTCATTCCAATCCATCCACTCTGTGTATCATTGGTTTGGTTTAGAATGAATCACTTCTCCAATTCCTTGAGATTATTTTGTGTGAGTTCATATCTGTGTCTGCTATTTTCTCCAAAACATTTAATATTGAAGTGGTTGATAAGAATATGCCTTAATATTATTTATGAGTGAGTCAGCAATTGTAACTTCATGCCAGCTCACTGTTTGAGAATAAGATTCAATTTCATAGACAACCTAACAATAAGACTATGCTCAATGCTGTTACGACTCATATTTATTGAGTCATTTGTACTACAAGGAATTAACCTTTTATCCTGACAGTTGTAACATTTTCCTATCTTAAGTTCCAATGGGATCTGAAAAGCTAGCAAGGAACAGAAACATACCATATAACATAGTGAGTTAAAAGCACAAGTCAATGTGGAGACATTTCTTTTTCTGTTAGTGTTCCATGTTATTGTCTCAAGCAAAAAAAAAAGTTTATATTTAGATGCATGCTATTTTGATCTCAAAAATAGATAAGAGGAAGTCAAGTGACTAATTATAGACAGTAATTTACAAATGTGGGAATTCTCTCTGGCCTCATCACTGCGAGCATAAAATGGGTGTCTAAACAAGCCTATTGTGGGAATCTCTAGATGCACCTCAGATGGCTTTGATGGATCTATTGCAAATCATTATTACTTGACATTTGAAGATAAAAGTGCCCTTTTGCCTCTTCCTCTGAAGGGATGAGGTGTGTTGGGAAGACAGGAAAGATAACAGATAGAAGCTATGCTCTGCTCCATATTTCTACCAAGCAGTGTCTCTTATCTACTGTGTCTATTGGTGGAAATTGATACTAGGATGGAGTGAATAAGCATTGATCACTTAAAATATTCCTGGAAGTATTTTCTACTTGACTGGGCATGACATGCATGAGGAGTGAAGCCAGGTGATGGTGACTCATGCAGGAAGCTGAGATGTGGGGATGGGGTTTTGAAGCCAGCTCGGAAAAATGTCCATAGGACACTTACCTCCAGTTAATCAGCAAAAAGCCAGGAGCAGAGGTGTGGCTCAAGTGGTAGAGTGCCAGCTTTGAGTAAAAGTACAAATGTACATGAAACACTCTGAGTTCAAGCCTCAGTACCAACACAAGAAAACAGAAAATTAGACATGTTTATATTATAGAAAATAAACAATGAATAACACCATTTGTACTTCAAGGCATAAAGGTTTTTGAGTTTTATTATACCTATTTGCTTTCAATCTCTAGTAGGGAAAATAACCTTGATACTTCTAAAATTTTGGTAGTTACAAAAACAACAAATATCTATCTGAGTTTATTGTATATTCTTGACCTATTGGAAAAACAATGTAAATAACCCTTGTAAACTTAAATTAGAATGACATTTGAGGGTAACATATCATCTATGCACATGTTACCCCTAACAAAACAGATGATATATCTGTTACTTTCTCCTTTCTTCAAAATTCAATCACTTTCCATAAATCCTGAAATTGTTTTTATACTATCAAAACTTGGGTATGATTATTAACAAATATATAACATAAATATTATAATGTCACTCATAATGCATACTTTTATTAAGTATCATTTAATATTGCCATTATTTTCAAATTTTCTTTTAATGATAATTTTTTTGAAGTTTGTGAAATTGTATGATATGCAACTTGTTATGCTCCAATTTCAAAGACCTTTTAAGACTTTTTAGTTGGCTCAACTAAAAAGATAAAGTTGCAATTCATGCCTTAAGTGCAAGATGTATAATTAAATAAAAATTAATAACTTATAAGATGGCAATTTAAGCCTCAATTTAAAAAGTAAAACTGCAAAACTTGTGATTAAAATCCTAACTACCAAATAGCCTGTATTATGGCCTGATAACCTTTCTATATTCCTATTCAGCAACTATTTATTGAATGTGCACTATGAGTCTGAAAATTCTTCTCAGTGTGGGTAAAGCAGTATCAGATTTTTTTAAAAAAAACTTGGCCTATGGTGGTTATCTTCTATACTTAATTTAAAACAAACTTAAACTAAAATAACACATGATGAAATATTTGAATTATAGTATAGTTTGAAATACTTGATGTGTTGCATAAGAAGCAGATCTCAGGTTAATATTTTGTAACATACCACACTGGCTCTGATCTTTATCAAGCACAAAGAAAAGATGTTCATAATCGCAGCAAAACAAATTTTGGTAATTTTCCTTCAGGTCCAGAAGATCTCACTAAATCATTAATTGAGTACATACTAACTGAATGTCAGTTTGGGGGATATGAAGATAAGTCAGATATATGTCAGAGTGGTTGGTTATTGAATACTTTTAAGAAGGTAAAAATCAAAATTAGGGCATTTCTACATCTGGGATAAAATATAAGACCCTTATGAAGCATAAATATTGCCCAAGTTATAGTTTAAATAGGGAAAATATTGTCGGTGACTTTTGGAGCCACACATTAGTTTAAAAAAAGAAAGAATTTTTTTTTTTTTTTTTTTTTTGCCAGTCCTGGGCCTTGGACTCAGGGCCTGAGCACTGTCCCTGGCTTCTTCCTGCTCAAGGCTAGCACTCTGCCACTTGAGCCACAGCGCCGCTTCTGGCCGTTTTCTGTATATGTGGTGCTGGGGAATCGAACCTAGGGCCTCGTATATCCGAGGCAGGCACTCTTGCCACTAGGCTATATCCCCAGCCCCAGAAAGAATTTTTTAAGTGAAAAGATACAAAAGAAAAGGAAGGAAAGAAAAGGAATTTTATTGTTGTTTTTGTTTTCTTTTTAAGAGACACCATTAAAAACAAAAATAGCCCGCAGCTAGGCAAAGGAAGAAATCTTTGGTGTTGCTACTGTTCTCATTCCTGCAGCTACTGCTTTTCTGGTAAAGGGTTGGGGCCAGACTTTTGTGGGGTTAGTGGGAGTTCTGCTGATTGGCAGTCTCTTATTTTATGGACACTATTGACTGATTTTCTCCTTTTTAGACCATGGTGTGAATCTCGAGCATTCGGAAAGATCTTGAGATCTGTTTTCCAATTTATGTTTCATCTGAAACTTTTCATGGTCTTGGGCTCATTTCTGCGTTCTACATGGCCCTTGATATTTGTCTTTCCACCACATTTTCTTAAATGGGTGCATTTAATGAGACCGAAAAATGACTGTGATTCTTTACAATGCCCAAGAGGATTTCATTTCCATCAAACTCGCCAGTTTTATTGTCACAAATAAAGATAGGGACTACTCTTTGTAGAAATTCATAGTTGACAAGATTCCCTGAATACTAATTCTGTTACTACAGTGGTACAGGGAGCTTTATTTTATTTTGTTTGTTTGATTGTTTATTATTTTTACTGGTCCTGGAGTTTGAACTCAGGGCCTGGGTGCTGTCCCTGAGCCTTTTTGTGCTCAAGGCTAGTGCTCACAACTTGAGCCACAGCGTCACTTCCAGATTTTTCTGAATAGTTTATTGGAGATGAGTCTCATGGGCTTTCTTGCCCAAGTTGGCTTTGAACCACAATCTGCAGATCTCATCTTCCTGAATATCTAGGATTTTAGGCTTGAGCCAATGGCAGTCAGCTTTTATTTTATTTATTATTCATGCCAGACACCTAGAACAGTTTCTGACACATAATAGCTACTCAGTAAATGACTATTGTGAATTATTCACATGATGGAATTTTAACTTTTTTGATATAGTGAGTATGCATTAAAAATGGATTTTGCATGTTCTTCTTCCATAAGTTTCATGCAGTCAAAACACAAGCAAGAATGTGAAAACAGAGAAAATACACAAAGTAAACTAAGCCACTGTTTCTTAAAAAAAAAACCAACAAAACAGAATTGGTAGGTTGAATGTTATTTGGTAACCTAGTTGCATCTATGACACACAGCTTTATTTATAAATATCTTACAAAAGAAATAAGATATTTCTTTTCATTTTTTAAGAGATAGTAAAGATTGTGTGAAAGAGATTAAGCATCCTGGTTGAGTATTATGATGTATTTCCTCGTAAAACTATGAAAGATAATAAAATATTCAATATCATAATGCCCTAAAATCGTGGTTGGAAATATGTATATTTGTGCTGGTTTCTCTGAGAAAGGTATCACAAGAAAACTGTAATTAAATGGCAGTTTTTGGTATCCCAGCAGGTGTTCTTTTGCCAAATCTTTTAGGGTTCCCCCCTAGATGGATACTAACAGTCCCCAAGTGACAAAAGAAAAAGTAAATGTAGTCATTTCTCATCTCTCTAGAAAATCTTGAAGACTACCTACCTACATGAGCCTCCCTAATTATCATAAATAACCATGAAAAAGATATACTTTCTCTTTGCAACAGAGGATTAAGGTTTCTCTTTGAAGACATTAGCAGTAACTACCAACCTTGTTTGATTTGTTCTAGTGCCCAGTGCTCCACCTCAGAATGTCTCCCTGGAAGTGGTGAACTCAAGGGTAAGTAAGCCAAGCCTTTATTACTCAATTATCTGTTGTTTACTCAATTGTGCACTGTTCTGCTCACACGGCTACCAGGAGATTACAGGACATAGGCTTCTGTGTGGGAAAAACAACGTATTCCAGAACAATATCCTAAACAGTTTTATGCCCTCTTTGCCTTCCCAACAAACTCGAATGAACTCAAAAAGGGATGTATTTATTTCTAGAACATATGGTTTTGGAGAAGCTAGGGTGGCTAAAGGCTACTCCAACATGAGACAAAGATATCTCTTTGGTCCATAATCACAAGGAAAAGACACGTATGTTGTAATGTAGTAAATGAGTCAATTGAGAGAAGTAGAGTAGCAAAAAACTTCATTTGTTAACAGATTAGAGTTAATACTTCATCATCCTCTCCATCCTTCCTTATGAGGATGTAGTTCAAAATCCATTCTTAAGGATCACAAAGTAATATTTATGAACCTATGCTATCTAGTCATGAGTATTTTCCTGGCCTAAAAAGTTGCCAAGACTTTCAAAAAATAAAAGCTTATGCATGTGAAGAATTAAATCAGTTTTTTTTAAAAAGATATCCATTTTTCAAGAATGACTCAAGAGGAAGCAAATCCAAAGACTCCTAGAAGAGAAGAAAAAGTACAAACTGATTCATGAGATACTAGGATTTTGTAACTGAGTGTAAATAGTTTCAATAAGCCTGGGCCTCAGTTTACTCACTTCTCAAGGGAACAGATTAGTCCAAATGGTGAGTCTGGGAGACAACCAAGAAAGTATGTGAGCCTTCAATATAGCCATCATCAGGATTATAGTCCTATCCTTCCTTTTAAACAATTACATGTAATCTTAGTAGATTCCATCAGCATACCTCTTTCTATACTCAAATAGTAGATGCAAAACCTTTCCTTCTTGGCTGATCATGAGACAGTAGTAATGTTATATATGCAAGAGATCTAATTCAGCATGAGCAATGAGCATTTCGTGCATAATTCAGTGTCATATTTTGCAAAAAATAATCCCACAATGAAGCTATATTTTGTGACTTTGGTCACATTTTTCTATGTTAAATATATTAATTATCTTTTGCAGAAAATTAAACGTCTCTGAAATTGTTCTCCACGTTTGTAGGCACAATATTAGATAAGAACAAGTGAAACAAATGTGTAGTTCACGTAATGAAAATAACTGAACCTAAGGAGTAAACATAAGATAAAGAATTAAAATCAGAGATTAGCATAACTCTAAAAGGGAAACTTTGGTTGTCAAGCACATTAAATCTTTCACAGCTGTCTCATTTAAATTAAGAGATTGCCAAGACAAAGTAAAGCATCTTTCCCAATTAATGTATATATGTTGTTAATGAATGCAAACACATTGTAATTTCTCTTGTTTAATGACTCATTATTATTAGAATTTTTATCCCACAATTTTCATCCAGGGAAGGACACAGAACTCATAGATAAGTTATTCTGTACTTGTGTGCGGGTATCCTTTAGAAGTGAATTCCAGCAAAGGACTATAATGTGTTCTCTTAAAATAGGAATGCAGCAGCATCCAATGACCCTGGATGTCCTGGCTGTATCTGAAAATTATTTACTCTCTTTCTGAAGAGAGAATTCCTAGAGTGCAAAATCGATCAACCATATTAAATACATCCGTTGTGATGCATTTTAATATGTACAAATAACACAGCTTATCATCTCCAATAATAGGCAGTGTTTCACACAAATTTGGGCACTTTTGCTTCTCTACTCTCCCACATAGAACTGTTGTTGAACTTGTTCATTCACTTTCTGTAATGGATGAAGTTCTCTCCTCCTCCCTCCCTCTGGTTAGTTTATTTCCTGACTCCTGAGGAAGTATAAGTTAGATGTATGTTTTTCTTACATTTTTATCAAGAGGAAAGAAAGTATATGATCAAGATGCTATGTTTAAATTCACCCCATGTGGATTCAAAGAAGGCCAAAAATAATATTCTATTTTGCTGTTCATATTTTGATGCAAATGAAAGTTCTCAACCATATTAACATTTACCTCTGAATATTAAAGCAAAAAACAAGATGAATCAAAAAAGTAACATTGTATTAGAATAGTTCTTTTGTATCTTTTTTTTTTTTTTTTTTTTTTTTTTTTGGCCAGTCCTGGGCCTTGGACTCAGGGCCTGAGCACTGTCCCTGGCTTCTTCCCGCTCAAGGCTAGCACTCTGCCACTTGAGCCACAGCGCCGCTTCTGGCCGTTTTCTGTATATGTGGTGCTGGGGAATCGAACCTAGGGCCTCGTATATCCGAAGCAGGCACTCTTGCCACTAGGCTATATCCCCAGCCCCTTTTGTATCTTTTGACTAACAAAATTATGATTTCTTTAATGTGGTTGACTTAATTTGGGATTTTCCTTAGGAAGAAACAGTCACATCTTGATAATTTATTCTATATAATATAATAGTATAATATGTGGAATATAGTATTCTTTGTATAATAATATGTAAAATATATAGAACATGTATTCTACATATTATAAAATGTTTTGCTTTTAATTATAAGAGGCAATGATCATTACATTGACATCAATAAGGAAATGTGGTGTTGTTAATATTTTTGAAGAAAGATAGCTAAAATTTCTGTACATAATACTGAGAGGTCATTTTGAAGTGTAAAATGGACATTTATGGACGTTTACTAGGTTATGACCATCATTGGGCTAAGAAACCAGGCTTTGGGCTAATAAAAAAATCACCCAGTTAAATAAAAGAAGTAAAAGAAAGTCTCTATTGTACCTTTAAAATCAAAATAGTGGTTTGATGTTTGCCTAACATCACACAGCACACTAGATTCACTTTATGTGAACATATACTTTGGTTAGACATAGAGCTGATTTTCACGTACTACATTTCATAATGGATGATGATGATAAAATCACTTTTTCATGCAAAAAATTATTCTTTACAAAAGTAACATCTTTTCAGGGAAACAATAATAATTTAAAAGTCCACACATTTAGATGTGAATGCTTTATTAAGAAAGCTATTTATCAGGATGGTTTTCTTTGATTAACTCTGAAATCCAATTACTTGAACAAATAAATATTATAATTCAATGACTTGGCTAGAAAGCAAACACAGCATCTAGAATGCAAAGTGTGCATGAGAGCGCCTAGATACTTTCATATGTTGCTATTCCACATTGTGGGATTATGGATATTTCAAGTCAACATGCCGGGCTTCGTTGGTTAGCTCTTGGAGAAATTGGGAAGTTATTTGTGTTTTAGTTTTTTATGTTCATTCAATATTTACTCTATAGCTTACTGTATACCACCATGTCTAATCCAGACCTTGCCTTAATGGGTCATGCAATTGAATAGAAAAATATAGAAGAGAAATTCACCATTCATCCCACCCTGTGTAATTGATTGTAACAAGTCAAAGTTAGCATTATTTCCTGGTTGTCAAGATGGGAGAGCCAGATAAAGACTCTAGAATTTCTTAGAACGAATATCTGCAACTCTATTCAACTTTAGGTCTCTGCTCTGTGTAGACTTAGGAGAGAGAGGGAAAAAAAAACAGTGCAAATAAATTGCCAAGAGTTCAGTGGATTTAACTCCCATGTTCAGATGTGTATTGACTGGATGGTCCAGGATGACGTTAAGGAATGAAGGATTAACCCCTCTCCCTCACATAAAACAATGCTTGTCTGGCATGAGATGAGGGTCACTGTGCAAGTAAAGGCCTTTAAACCTAAAACTAAACAGTGTAGAGTAGCGTTATCATCTCACCTCAGACCATTCCTGTCCTGGAAATCTTTATCTCCTCCATGAACACCAGACACATCTACTTGAGTGAATTTTTCATGCATCCCTAAAACCTGGTCCCCATTTTGTCACTCACAATACACTGATTGATAGGATGTCTTCAGTGGAATAGAAGGCAAGTACGTGGTATCATCTCTAGTTTGTCTTTCAATCTCTATCTATGCATCTATCTATCAATCATCTCTATCTGTCTATCATCTATCTATATATCTATCATTTATCTAATTAATGGTGGTGGTGTTTGAACTCTAGGCCTTATGCTTGCCAGGCAGGTGCTTTGCAACTTGAGCCCTTTCCCCTACTCTTATTTTTTAGCTATTTTTGGATAGGGTCTTTCACTTTGGGCATACACTAGCCTTCTTTGATTTTCTCCTCCTACATTGCTCAGATTACATGTGTATCCAACATGGCCAGCTTATTTGTTGAAGCAGAATCTTGCTAACTTTCTGTGCTGGCTGGCCTTCAACCGAGATCTTACACATCTCTGGATCCAAAGTAGCTAGATGTATAGGCATGCATTACCATGCCTGCCTTTCTGCATCTTAAAGTACCTACTTCCATTTTCAGTGCACCTTGGTAAGCTTATAATACTTGATTATGAGTTGTACAAACGTATTACTCCTTTAAATTAGAAACTAATAGAAGGAAAATTACGAAAGTAATTTCCATGAAAGAAAACCTATGAATTTTGACCTTAAATATTTTAACATCTTTCTGTCTGATCTGTCCCTTTTTTCCTCCCTTCCACTCTCCCTTTCTCTCTCTCTTTCTCTTTCTCTCTCTCTCTCTCTCTCTCTCTCTCTCTCGCTCTCTCTCTCCTGGTCTCTTCCTCTCTAATGCATGTGTGTGCATGTGCATGTGTATGCACACACAGAAAAAAATACAGAGGAAACCTGGATACTATATTATTGAATAACTGATTTCTGAAGATGTGCTATAACACGATAGATTTAGCCTGACATTTGGGCTAATGACAACTCTAAGAACACAAGTCTTTAGCTAAATGGTGCCAATTAAGGAAGATTGCATAGAATACCTAGTTGGGGTTGAAAAAATAGAGAGAAGAACTAGAGGTATAAAAAGTAAATTGTTAGTAGGTGTTGTGATATTGATTTTCAGGTACACTATAGGTTTTGTGTTGCTTTGTATTCTTTTCTTTTCTGGAATTTTGATTGTTCTCTAGGTTGGGCAGAGACTACCTGAATTCACTGTCTTCCCTGTGCTGCAACTCTTCACACAGGTGTTCTGGACATAGAGCTATAGTCTGAATGTATTTCCAGTGATTGAGGCTGTAGACCTCAGGTGGTCTGTGGAGAAGGTTCTCACTGCTTTCTAGATCATTATGTATTCTTCAGAAAGAATGATTTGGCCACTGACTTTCTATGCCCAGAACATTGAATCTTCTCTTTAAAAGAATCAGTTAGTTTTTGAAGTGATTGCATCTAAAGAAGTAGTACCTTTAGTGTGTTTTTGTTTGTGGTCTTTTGGGTAAATGCCCAAAAGTGGGGCTGATGGGCCATATGGGAACTCTATGTTTAGCCTTCTGAGTAATATCCATACTGCTTTCCAGAGTGGCTGATCCAGCTTACATTCCCACCAACAATGAAGTAGTGTTCCCTTTTGGCCACATCCCCTCCAACATTTATTATTGTTAGTTTTTTTGATAAAGGACATTCTTACTGGTGTGCGGTGGAATCTTAATGTTCATCACAGTACAATTTGTCATAGCTAAAATATGGAACCAACCCAGATGCCCCTCAGTAGACGAATGGATCAGGAAAATGTGGTACATATACACAATGGAATTTTATGCCTCTATCAGAAAGAATGGCATTGCCTTATTCATAAGGAAATGGAAGGACTTGAAAAAAAATTATACTAAGTGAAGTGAGCCAGACCCAAAGAAACATGGACTCTATGGTCTCCCTCATAGGTAATCATTAGCACAGGTTTAGGCAAATCACAGCAGAGGATCACAAGAGCCTGATAGCTATGCCCTATGAACACATAAGACGAAAATGCTAAGTGAAATGAACTCCATGTTATGGAAACGACTTTTATATCACTGTTGTAATCACTTTCAACATGCCATGTGAAACCATAGCTACTATTGTTGATGATCCTCTTGTGTCCCCTCCCTGTGGTTGTACCCGCACTATCGTATCTCATCTCAGTGCACTGGATATTGTATATATTGGTATTAGAACTAGGGAAGTGAAAGGGAATATCAAAATTGAGAGACAAAGGATAAAAAGACAAATGACTCCAAAAGCAATACTTGCAAAACCATTTGGTGTAAATCAACTGAACAACTCATGGGGAGAGAGGGAAAGGGGGAGGGGGGAGGGGGGGAATGAGGGAGGAGGTAACAGTACAAGAAATGTACCCAAAGCCTAATGTATGAAACTGTAACCTCTCTGTACATCACTTTGACAATAAATAAGAAAAGAGATAAAAAACTTTCACTTAATAAACTTCAGTTTTTAAATTAAAAAAATGTAGTAACCGTGAGAGACATCAGATGGTTAATTTCATTAAGGATCATTTAGAAACTAGGATTTACTTGCAGATGGGCAATTTCAGTACAGTAATGATTGTCCTCATAAACATGACATTGGTGTTTGTACTGAATCAACACAGAGAGCTTTTCTGTTTGATGGCTATTTATCCATCAACTTGATTCAAGATGATGTTGGTCTCTTGTATTTATTTTAATTATTGATCCTGTCTCTGATTTATTAGGTGGCTATTCTTTAAGCATTGCTAATGATGGAGAGTCTTAGAAAGGGTATAGAAACAGGAGTACAATTTTAAGAAAGGCAATATTCCCTGCTAGGTCTTGCTAAATGCTCTAAATGTTCTACCACATACACCATTTCCTTACCTTTTCTGATTTTGTGATTTTTCAGGTAGGATCTCATATTTTTGCCTGTGCTCAGCCTAAAATGATGGTCCTCTCAATAACTGTCTCCAAATAGACAAAGATCACTTTCATATATGGACACCATATAGACCAGAACTAACCACTAATTAAATTATGTTTCTTCCCATCAATTAAGTAATTTCATCCCTCTAAAAGTACATTCCTATGTTAGTTAATTTAATGAAAGTATAAATTAATTAAGTGAAAAAGTAGAGACAAAATAAATTAATAAAAAGTTAGAAGTGAGTCAAGGGGAAGAAATGAATTGAGGCACTATTACAAAGCATCTGTAACTGGATTAGGAAGTTGAAAGCTCCCTCTGGTATCGGTGACATGATTTATATGTTAGATACATGAATACATTTCTATTCCAATATGAACTTTTGCATAAGTAGTACTTTGCAAGAGATTTTCCAGAACTCTCTCATATTACATCTTCCAAATATTGAAAAAACACAGATCGCTCTTCTGTGTTTTGAGGGTAAGGTAGTTTGCCGTTTACAAATTTATTATTGTCATTCTCTTTTAGTATAGTAGTATATAGGATTTTGACAAAGAAAGTAGACTATATGAGCAAATGTCATTGCCTTTTGAGTTCTAGTCTCACTTTAATATTACCTTATATTTTTACTTTATCACACATTAGTTGTAATGGCTCCATTTCTATAAGGCTTGCAGGTAAAGCTTATTTTAGCCTTTCTATGAAGTTTAATGAGATTTCCTTCAAGTCGTACCTTTTTTTGAAAAGTGGGTAGTTTAATAATGGGTTTAAATTAAATGAACCTAAGTCTAGTGATAAGGTCTCAATTTTAATTTAAATCATAGGAGTTGTCCTTATAGTCAGAATGGTTGTTTAGTCAGGGATCATGAATAGGTTTAGTCCCGTCAGTTGGTAAAAGTAGTCACACTTATTAATTGCAAAAAATGAAACTACGATAGTTTTAAATGTTGCTTATATTGGTGAAGTGCAAGCACTTTATCTGAAAATTTTAGCACACTAATGTGTTACTGTCACACATGACTGACCTATATTTAAGAAGCACACAATGATACTTTTAATAATGGCAATTATGGGTTATTTTGGCCATTATTCCTGAGTTTATACATGCTAAATATTTCAGTTATCTTATCCTGTCTCTATAATAGTTGTAAAATTATTATGCATCACAGGAACCACTGAAAGACCAACTTTGAACTATGCTTATTGGTAGGAAAGCATGTAATTAAGTCAAGGAAATGTTCTTCTTTCCTAAAGCTTACTTTTATTCAACAAAAAGATCAAATTATAAACAAGTAAATAAATGACCAATAGCACAAGACAGTGATAAGATTTATGGAGAAAATTAAGTGCAGTATTGTGGTAGAGCATTACTTATTTCTTTAAGGAGATGACACCAAAGCTTAGACATTCAGCATAAGGCACTATGAGTAACACTAATTTCTGGTACAAAGCTGTGAGGAGAAAATTATCTTGCATGATTGTGAACCTGAAATGACAATATTTAAAAAAAACACAGAGATTGCTGAATTTGGAGATCATGCAGCGTTTTGTCAGGCATGGTAGGGCTTGGGAAGCAGGAAGTGGCTCATAGCTGTAATCTCAGCTACTTAGGGAGATGGAGTCTGAGAAAGACTATTCAAAACCAGTCTGGGCAGAAAAGTCGGAGACTCTTCTCTAATTATCCAGCAAAAAGACAGAAGTACCTCAAAGAAGTAAAAGCACCAGCCCTGAGCTAAAAAGCTCAGGGACAGTCTTGAGTTCAAGCTTCAGTACCAACACACACACACACACACACACACACACACACACACGCGCGCGCGCGCGCGCAACAACAAAAGAAAAAGAAGCTAAAATTCCATTCTGTATGGAGAGGAATGGTTTCGAAGACCTTTTTAAGTAACACATTGACTAGAAAGTAGTAGTAGACTTGTTGGCAATAAAATAAAACTACTATAATTAGCAGCATTGGCTTTGAGCCATTAGGAAATGCATGTTCAGACACACAGAAATTGGAAACCATACCATTGTTAAATCTTTTTTCTAATTAACCATCCTTATTTTCAATAATGTCACTAAACTAAAAGAGGATAAATTAGGCAAGTATAAAAGAAATACTGTCAGGTAATGGAATGGTTCACCCATCTAATTAGGGGTATAGTTTAAGAAACAAGTTCTTCAGTTAATAAAATTTCTTGCTAATTATCAATTAATTAATTAATTATCAATCTCAGTTTGATAGACCTTACCTCTAAAGTCATTATAGTTTAATCTCTTTAAGCATATGCATGTGAAAAAATAATCTGTATGCATGCACTCTGTACATAGTCTCTATATCATTCAAGATTGAAATCAACTCATTTCATTTATATGTTCCTCTATAGAAAATGATGGCCACAATTGTTTTGTCAAAACTGTTCAACATTGTCATTCTGTCCCTTGAAAAGCTAAGTGAAAGTGACAGACTCCACATTCATGTTCATGCTCCTCAAATGTTTGTAGTGTTTACAGATGGATTTTTCATGTGCATTGGAAATATTTCAGAAAATTAGATGAGGGATCTTATACTATACCTTGTTAAAATACAACTAAGAGAAATTATTTCTGTTTTCCATGTGTAGCTTTGTCACAGAGTAAACAGAAATTCCATTCTCTTCTCTTCTATGTATTGATTTACTTCCACTATTTTTTTTCCAATAACTGAAGATCTTTCTATGAACACTTCTCGTCTTTCAGAGAAATCTGCTTGACAGACCATTTTGTGTGTTATCTGAGAAGCAGGCTCTTTTAAATAGTTGTCTATTTTATGTTTATGTGGATAAAGTTGAGGAGAAAAAAGATTTTGATTTGAATGAATGCATGACTTTAAATAAAAATAATCTCTTCTTAAAATATGAATCAAAATGTAGATTTTTATTTTGTGAGATGAATCTGAGTTTTACTAAAAAACAAATGCATATGTATAAATGTCCACTTTCCATATGTTCAGTATCAAAATATACTTCTCCCTATTTGTCTATATTTTAAGATTTTCAAAATGTTGAAAGAAAACCATATGAATAATTCATTAATATTTAGTGCACATATAAAATAAAATAAAAGATAGTATTATTTAAAGGCAGCAATGTTTTAAAAAAAATCCAAATATTCTCATAATTTACAGGTTCTGTTAGAGAAATGTAATGAACTAACACATTATTGCTGCTATAATCTTGAGATAACTAATTTATTTTTATTCATCTGTGCGTTCATTTGCTTAAAAACATTCTTTTTGCATACAGCATATATCCCTTCCTAGGCAACCATTTTAGTTCCAACCAACTCCATAAGAGACCTACCTCCCTGTGGGTAGGCAGTCACAAAAACATCAGCACCTCCTTGACAGTGTCCATCAATGGGAAATTGATGAATGACAGCTCTGAGGACTGAGAAGCATTCTGCTCTGAAGATAAATGAAGCAGATTCTTGATCTTTGCCTGTGATTTAGAGAAGGTTTGGTACTTTTTGACAGTCCTTAGCGTTAGTACAGTCAAAGGTCTTTGGGATTGGGAGGAAACGGGTCTGAGCCAGAAGCTTAGCTGCAGGTGACCTTGAAGGCACTCACTGAGCTGCTGTCTTGGAAATGAGACCTAATGCACTGAAACCAGCAGGTGGAAGCCTCCAGTTCCAGCATGGAGAGAGGAGAACCTGAGTGAACACAGTCCAAAGTTCTCAAGCCTCAATCAACATATGACATCCCTTAGATAAGTACTTGCTCAAAGGCAAAATGTCTTTGTCCTGGATGCAACAGACATCCTTTAGATCCAGGAATGTGTGTTTACAACCTGCAGTCCAAATGAGATGAGTAAAGATGTGCAGATCACCTGGTAAGAGCCTTGCTAAACAGATCAATTCCAAGCTTCTTTCATGTAACATAATCCACGTTTGAAAACAAAGATTTATATGACCTCTTGGTATAATACACAAAAGGGCAAGCTCTGCAGAAATAAAGGTGGCACCACTGGGTGATGGGCAATGGTGGACCAGAATCAATCTGTATTGGTGGCTGGCTTCATTTTTTAGGACGGAGGTATCATGAATTTACATTTAAACAAAGTATTTTAAACAATAATGTAGGTATGTTAAACGTTCCACTTACTCAATCCATGTTACTCTAGTTACTCCATTTTTCTATTATCTATTAGAGTCTATGTACTGTGTGTTTGTATGGTAGAACTGCCACACAACCCTTTCCAATGTTGTTTCCAGTGCTCTGGAACAAAGCCAGAAATTGACCTTATTGGCACAGAACTCAGCAAACGCTAGAAATCAGGGTATCTCCCCATGCTCATCCCCAGAGCTAAAGGTCTTGAACATTTCCTCAAATACCAAACATGCATGCTAGGAAGGTCAGCCTCTTAGCTCCTCCCCCAGTTCCTTTAATAGACTCTCCAGTACACCAGGAAACCCGTACAGAGTTATGAAAAGACAGAATGACGACCTATTTATTTCATAGCTGTGAACATGAAGTTTAAAGAAACAAATAGAAGAAATAAAAAAGGTGAGATTTTTTTTCTCCCATAAATGGATGTGTCTTCCAAATTTGATCTTCAAACTAAGATTTGTTAAGATGGGGATCTAGCTCTGATCTAGAGCCCTTGCCTAGAACATGAGAGGCCATGGAATTAAAAAGAGTAAATGACTGTTATTTTCACATTTTCTTCATGTTACTTGGAAAATTAGAATAGATATAAATAACCATTATGTTTCCAGGCTTTCCCCTCCCCCATCTCCATGACTTGATGATGATTACTAAGGTAAAGACATTGTGCTTATAGAAATACCTCCAAATTATACCTTTATTTGTCTACTCCCAAAGGTAGTTCTGCCATTTCAGTGTGGATGAATGGTAAGCACCTCAGGACCTTCTATGAGATACATGTGACTGTCTTGCATGATAAAACTGCACCCTTATATTTACTTCAGTAAATGTATTTATAGATGTTTTTCCTTCCTACTTACTGGAACCTATGGTTTTGTCTTTAACACTAACATATAATTTGATTTGTCCCTCAAGTGGAAGAATTAGAGTGCCTCTCATAATATCTTTATGGCAAATATAAATAATTTAATTAGCAAGAGATTATTTCAGCCTCGTAAAAATGAGAGGATCAGAAATGTTTGTGTTATTGAGAAAAAAAAATCAGCTTATTTCTCACCATATTTGATACCAGTATCTAATTTTATACCATAGTATGAACTCTTTCATCTGTCATTTAGGTATTTATTCAGTTGCTCATTACTACTGATTCTTTTGTTCAAGAAAGAGTTATTATGTACCACTTTGTTAATAATTTGATACTTACATCCTTTATGTGATCTATCATGAAACAATTAGTAATGTAGATCCTAAACAAAAGTTATCTGAATTCTAAAATAATAAGCCAATGGGAACAGTGTGTGCTTTTATCCTTTCTTGAATTATGTACAAGGGGACAAAATTCTTGCATTAAAAATCTTCTCTTGAAAATGGTAAAATATTTTAATGTCTTCTAAAACCAGATGGAGTTTAGAACATCAGATAAAAGTATGAATCTTAATCACTTGTTTGATTTCTGACTACAGTTGACATTAGCTTTGGTTAATTTTAGAAATAGCCATTAATAAGACATTGTGCTGGTCGAGCTCTAATTTTCCTTAAGGTATAATGTAGAAACTTAGATTTTTTTAAATTATATTTTTTAATCAAATGAATGCATTTTTGTAGCACCTTCCTAGAATCTTAGCTTTGAGTTTAGAATGGATTTTTTTTTTCCCTCCATGCTGAGAAGGACATGGATGTCAGGAACTTTACTGTGGGATACAACTTGACAGAGGGTTGCACACAGGTGTCAGATGTTACCAATCAGAGAATGTACTTATCCTCTGACATGCTGGCCTTGCGAGAAGCTGACATTGATGGGAAGTGATGCTCTTTAGCCAAAGGGAAAAGCATCTATCATGCTGTCATATCATATTTGGCTCAAACGAAATAAACACTTTTGTTAGGATGCTCTTCATAGGAAATGCATTTCTTGTTGATGCCATTTTTGCCTTTTCGATGAGAAGTCATCACAGGCTATAAAGTATATAAAATAATACCAGTCAAAATAAGCACATGATAAATGAAAGTTATGCTATTGGTAGCTATCAGTAACTGATAGGTGAAATCAACAATAAAAGAAGGGTATTAGCAATGCACCCTATCTTATATTCACCTCAAACCCACAATCCCCAGAGCTTTGCATACCTTTGCCAGAGTTGGCGACTAAGAATGCAGCAGACTTAGGCAGTCTCCTTTTGTGAGTGAACTAGAGACTTATTTCAGTTCCGATTTCCAGTACCAAAGAGAATAATGCAGCATCCATTAATTAGACAACCAATTCTTTTTCACTCCCAGGGTATTAGATAGGTGGTTCAATATTAATTCTTTTAATTCCCTGTACCTTTACCAGCTTGCTATTTTCTGTTACTCACACATCAAACATTTAAAATCAGTAAGAATTTAACTTGAGCCTAGAATTTACTTTGCTGATTTATAATATATGTACCAAAAGGGTTTTAAAATTCTCATTATTTGACCGTGTATCCAAAATTTGACTCTCTTTACAGTACTTGCCTCAAAATTTCATGTTCAAATTATTCTAATGTCAGGGAATTATTTTCTCACTAAGTAGGCATTTTTATCATTTGTACATCTAACCATCAGCAATTTATGTTCAAGGCGTTATTCTCCTATAAATTTCACTCATTCATTGCAACTATTTCTTCTGGGACTAGGAAGAGCAAAGATAATAATGTTAGTGACTTTCTCCTATAGAATGACTGTCTGACTCTTCAAGGATATAAGCCCCACTTCTAGCCATCAGTCCTTTTATCCTAAGTTTAATGTTCTTAGGTTCTACAGGTACTTCTCAGTTACTTTTCAACTCTTCTGCATGATTTACAGATATTGTGACTATTAGCCTTTACTGATGACTTTCTTATTTTAAATGTACATTATTCATATCACGTACAATCATACCAATGATGTAAGTGATCACGTTCACGTATGGAGCCGCCCAAAACATTTAAATCTTTAGTGAATAATGCTGATTGACTGCATATCTTCAATCAGTTGATGGTAGACTTTGTCTGACATGCAAGGTCTTGTTACATGTTGTCTTAACATCTTGTCTACAGCCACAATCTCTCAAGGTCCCTTGGAATTTCTTATATACTTATTCAACATTATGAAGAAACAAAAATTTATTGTACCCTCTGGAATGTGTCAGGCAATATGCAAGATCTTCCCTTCTCCTTGAAGTTCACTTGAAGAGATTAACAACCTTGATCTCCAAAATGATAGCTTCTTTGCCTTCCACATCTGTGCTATTTTTACTTTCAATAACTGATGCCAATAATTATTGTATCAACTATTAATCTCTCTCTATGTATATATATTTACTCCTCTCTCTATTTTATGTCATTTGCAAAACTAATTCAGATATTTGCTCACCTTGCAAAGGTCAAAGAGTACAGAAGGCTATGTTGCTTTGACCTAGCTCTTCACAAACATGTTTTCTAGACGGATTTAAAGCAGACTGATTTAGGTAATTGCTTCAAGTTTCCATTTCTCTGATTTTCTGAGGTTTGAAGATCAATGTATTTGTCATATCTCACCCAAAGTCATAATTAAAGGAAGCAATGACCAGCCCCTTTACTATAAATCTTTTCAACTGTATATGATTTTGCATAAAACTCCAGTATACTGTGTTTTTTTTTTTATCAGTTGCCCACCAAACATGTAAACCAGTTCTTATAAACTGGGTGATTGGCGTAAGAATTCTTTTGTATGGAATAGTCCAGGGAGCAAACAATAGCGAGACACAGGAATGGAGGAAATATATTTGCCATTAGTTCTAGTCTTCAGTTGTACTGGTCAGTCATTATATTTTGTCCTGCCTCTGCACTCCCAGATCACACAAATCCAGACCCGGTGCACCATACAAATCCTCCACATGTCCTCCAGAAAACCATTGTTCTTCTGAACAGTGACTTTCAGCTACATGCTTGGAAGAACTTTAAAAAAAATTTCACCTCAGCCCCTGGTTTGAAATTCCATTTGTAATGATAAAATGGAGGCATTTCTAAATTTTTCACCAACCCAGTGACAAACCTGAAACACACACTCCAGACTTCTTAGAGTAAGGTATCTTCTTTGCAATACGGGAATAAATTTCCAATTTCTCTCTGTCTCTCTGTCTCTGTCTGTCTCTCTTCCTTCTTTTCACTCTCTCCCTCTCCTTCATTATATGTTTTAACAGCTACCTGTCTTGAGAAAGTAATGATTTGCTTCATAGTGACTGTGTTAAAGATGAAGCTTTTGATAACCAGGTCGTTTGTTCGTCCTTTCCCCTCTTCTTCCTTATAAATATACTCTTTATTATTTATACAAGACAAATATGTGTAACAAAGAGAGAGACACATAATTTTTGTTTGACAAACCTCTTCCGCATGAGGAAGAATGCCCTCTAGATAGCCAATTTCCATTCTCTTTATCCTAATGCTAATGATGTTATTTAAAGTTATTGGATGCACAGCATCAAATGACATTATTTCAAATGACTTCATGACACAGAGGGTATATTGTGGAAGGAATATCAAATAGAGGTGCTCAAGTGTTTCACCCTTTAAAATGCAAAGGAAGAAATGCAATTACTATTTATTATTTAGTTACCTAATGCCTGCCCATCATGTCTTTTTGAATTTGCCCAGTAACTTATAATTAAAAGAATCATTATCCCTGCTGGATGTGGGCACCGATTCACATTATTTCCTTGGAAACTTGTCTGCTGTCTGGCTTTAATGAAAATTTAAACCTCTTAGAGTGACATGTGGTACCTGGATTATTTTTCTTTTGTCTGAACAGTCACAAGAGGAAAGAACTCCCAGAAAAAATACAAGTTAATGTTTCTTTCTACTGATTTTTTTCTTCCAATCACTCATGTTCTTCGTTTTTAAAAGGATTGATGAACAAAGTGTGAAGGTATATAAAAACTGTAAGTCTGTAAGTTAATAATTCAGAATTAAACCTTCGGGTCACCACACCATTAAATAAAGACTTAGTTTGTGAGTGTGTGTGTGTGTGTGTGTGTGTGTGTGTGTGTGTGTAGTAAAATATACATAACAACCTTTGTCACTATCACAACTTTTTTATAATGCCATTTCTGGAGCTTGAACACATTACCTGAGCTTTAGGTGCTCAAATCTGGTGCTCTACTACTTGAGATATAGCTCCACTTAGAACTTTTTGTGATTAAGTGGAGATGACGTCTGGCCTAGCTTTAAACCACAATCCTCAGATACCAGCCTCCCGAGTAGCGAGGATTTACAAACAGGAGGTTCTAGCGCTTGTCATTATCACAACTTCTAAATGCACATTTGAATATAATTATATTCATTCATATTGTTGCACATCTGTTTTTATTATTCACCTCCAGAACTTTTCCATCCTTTTGGGGACTCTGTACCTCTTATATAAAGTGTTCTATTTCCTTCTGCCCTCTCTAGACTGTGAAACTCTATTCTATGTTCTATCCTCATAAATTTGCCTTCTGCAGATATTCTCTATGACTATATCTGTCCTAATTTCACTTGTCATGTCTTTTAGAACCATGCTTTGTTTTATAGTGATTTATTTCTTCTTATTGCTCTCTGCAATTCCATTATATGGGTATACAAAATACATTTATCCATTCTCATATTGACAAGGTATTGAGTTACTTCTACTGTGGGGTTATTATAAACAAATGTGCTACCACTTTCTGGGACTGGTCCTTCATGAATATAAATCTTCTCTTAGAAAATATTTAGAATTAAGATGTCTGGGTTCAAATTGAAATATATATCTCACTTGATTAGGAATTGTTTTCCAATATAATTACACAATGTTGAATTACCCCCAGCAGTGTATGGAAGTTCCATTTGTCTAACATTAAACACCAGCCCATGGCATTTTAAGGGTTATTAATTTTAACAACACTAAAGCAAGTCTACTCATCATCTCCATGCACCTCTGATTTGTATTTTTCACATAACTGAAAATATTGAACATTGTTTTATGTTCATTGGACACTTGAAATTTTTATTTCAAGAGTTTTTATAGATTGTGTTGTCAATCTTTTTGAATTACTGATCTGTAGACATACTTTATGCTTCTGAAGAGGTTCATCAGATCCTGACATTTCAAGCATCTTCTCCAAATGTAACATTTTCACATTCTTAAGCTGGTTTATTAATGTGCACAAGTTTCTAATTTTGATGAAATAATCCTTTTGTTTTATTAATAATACCTCTTATGACTTCTTAATAAAATACTTTTTCTGAAGTATGAGGGGATTCTTGTATGTCTTATTAGCTTATTTGTTCTATAATCCATCTTGAATTAGTTTTTGTGTATGTATTGAGGAAAGGTGTAAAGCTTGTTTTTTTTACACGTAGATATTCAGTTTTGTTAGTGGCATTTATTAGAATATTCTTCTTTCTCAGTGAATTACTTAGTTCTTTATTGAATGTCAACGGACCATATTTACTGATGTCTATTTCTGTGTCTAGCTCTGTTCCATCTATCTGCTTATCACTTTTGAAACCCGCATTGCCTATTTTGCTTCCTTTTCACAGCTAGTCTCAAAACTAGGTGATTCAGGATAAGAATACCTAATCTCAAAGTTCAAGGTCAGAAATTCTCTAAAGTGTGAAACATTTGGAGGGCAGACAAATGGAAAACTTCCCCTCTTGAACTCATGTAATAAATCATGGTCAAAACACAGGTGGCACTAACTACATTGTGTAAGCTAAGTGAATAACATATAGGTCAACCACTAATGAGGATTTAAAACAATATATTTTTGTTATCTGTAAGTAGTTGTACAAAGGAGTTGCTATTCACCAAATCAGCTTATAAATACAGTGTATCTAGATCAGTGTCACCTCTCACCCATCTATCCTCTGCTCACCCCCCTTCCCTTACTTACCTTAATTTTAGGTTGTCTGTTGAAGTTTTGCCATTTAACAAAGCAGTTTTCATGCATAACACATCTTACTCTGTGTCCACACTTCAACATCTTCACCTCCCTTCAGATTGGATCACATTCCCAATAGATCTTCTATGCCCATGCAAAGATGTCAAATTTTGAAAGTTTTTAATATGAATAATTTCCAGTCTCACCCATTTCAGAGAAGGGATACTCAACCTTATGTCCCAAGATGGTCATTTCTTTTTTTTTTTTCTCTTTTTAGATTTTTATTAACATCAGTTAATTGTACAAGGAAGTTTATTTTAACATTTCCATTTATCAAATGATGCGACTTTCAGTTTCCTATTACAAAATACTATAGCTATTTAAATTGCTTTTAGAAGGACAATTAGTGACATATAAAAATAAGAGAAAAAATAAATAAAGAGAGATGTATTTTGGTCCTACCTCACATGTATTTCAGGGCCCTTTATTTCTTACAGTAGTAGACAATGGAAATGATTCACATGGAATGGGAAGTACCATCACACTTAAAGAACTCACTGCCTATGTAAGTATGACAAGCAGCTCCATGTTTGAGATTGAATTTAGAAAAGCCCAGGATAGAGATATATTGAGAGACAAGGAGACACTGACCTATAATATGGCACATTTTTCCTTGCAGAAGGCAAGCTTTGAACAGTCAGAGAGCTAATGTTTAACAATAGACATCAATGTCTGTTTTATACATGCTTTTGGTATAGCTGATCATTTAAAGAATCACAAAGCTCCAGAACAAAAAATTGTCACTATTTCATTTCCATTTTATAGTCACAGAAACTGAAGAACACTGAACAGAAAGAGGGAAGATGAACTGTTCTTCAAGGTTCCTCCCATTTATATCTTGTTGCCATTCTTCAAACCCAAAACAACCATGAGTCACTGTTGTTATCTGTCTTGGATTCTGTTACTAATATTCTGTGGTCTAAGCTGTTTAGTTCTGGGTTATGTTGAATACCCAGGGAACGGAGCTAACTGTTTTTCTGATGAATGACAAGCACATTTACAGAGCTAGCAAAGGAAATGATTGTACTTAAAGTAAGACACTTCGATTGGTGGATTATGGTATTGGGCACATGTATTGTTGTCTCATATAATTAACAAGAAAAATTCCTGGGAATGTAAAACAAAACATCTTAGATTTCCTTCATTTCAGTGAGGGTGCTTAAATACACTGTTAAACTAATATTTGATCCTAATAATTGGACAGTTATATTGATTTCTCTTGGTTTTACTCCATAAAGTAGGAAAATTAATTTCAGATGGACAACTGAAGACAGTATTTTGAATAGTTGGGCTCTAATAAAATACTATAATTTATGACTTTGCTCTCAGTAAGGGAAATGCTACTTACATAGAATGATAGCATTATATATATGTATATATATATATATATATATATATATCAGAATTAGGATGGAACTATAAAGACAATGCTTGTCATTTTAATTTTGTTAGATAAGAATGGCAAGTGAAGCAGGATAAACATTTATTTGTAATGATTTTAGTTGTAGAGCCAAAAAGTTGCTTCATCACCAAGGTATACAATCAGAAACAGGCAAGCCTCTACTATTTACTAGGACAATTAGAGAAAACTCTATTTTTATACTGGATACTGTTTTCCCCCCCAAGGGAGATTTTCTTTTAAAGAAAAGGGAATAAAATTGCAGAGAAGTGCTAATTTTAAAATATCTATAAATAAAGTAGCATTTCCCCGTATATATTATATATATACAGATATCATATTTGTCACTATTTCACACTTTATTTATTTATTTGTTTATTGTCAAAGTGTGATACAGAGGGGTTACAGATTCATATGAAAGGCAGTGAGTACATTTCTTGTTCTACTTGTTATCTCCTCCTTCATTTCCACCCCCCTCTCCTCCCCCATCCCCTCTCCCCCCAAAAGTTGTGCAGTTCTTTTACACCAAATGGTTTCTAGGTGTTGCTTTTTTAATGGTTTGTCTTTTTTTTCTCTCGATTTTGGTATTCCCTCACCCTTCTGCAGTTCTATTACCCATATAGACAATATCCAGTGTACTTGGATGTAATACAGTGGTAGCAAGGGTACAGCCACAGGAAGGGACTACAAGAGAAACAAAACTAGACATACCACTCAGTCAAACAAACAGACAAGGAAAAAGAGGGAAAAAAAGTAGTACAAGTCCACATGGCATGTTGAGAATAATTACAACAGTGGTATAACTCTTTTTTCCGTAACGTGGAATTCATTTCACTTGGCATCTTCTTATGTGGTCATATGGGTGTAGCTATTGGGGTATTTTGGTTTTCTACCATGACTAGCCTATTCCTGTACTAGCTATTCCCTATGAGGGATACCATAGGGTGTATGTTTCTTTGGGTCTGGGTCGCTTCACTTAGTATGATTATTTCCAAGTGCTTCCATTTCCTTATGAATGGGGCAGTGTCATTCCTTCTGATGGAGGCATAGAATTCCATTGGGTATATGTACCACATTTTGCTGATCTAATCATCTACTGAGGAGCATCTAGATTGGTTCCATGTTTTACTAATGACAAGTTGTACTGCGATGAACATAGTTGTGCTGGTGGCTTTAGTGTGGTCTTGCTTGTAGTCTTTTGGGTAGATGCCCAAAAGTGGGGCTGCTGGGTCGTAGGGAAGCTCTATGGTTAGCCTTCTTAGGAACCTCCACACTGCTTTCCAGAGGGGTTGAACAAGTTTGCATTCCCACCAACAATATATTAGAGTTCCCTTTTGGCCACATCCTCTCTAGTATTTGTTATTATTAGATTTCCTGATAATAGACATACTTACTGGGGTGAGGTGGAATCTCAATGTTGTTTGATTTGCATTTCTTTTATGGCCAGCGATGCAGAGAACTTTTTCATGTGACTTTTGTCCATTCTCATTTCCTCTTCAGAAAAGTCTCTTTTTAGGTCTTTAGCCCAT